>NC_092380.1:107409398-107737898 GCF_030028105.1 Mobula birostris
AGATTTGCATCGATTCTTTGCTTGTTCAAGCTCTTCAGAGAATTTATCTATATCCTCATTTGTTCCATCTGTTGTTGGTGCATATACCTGTATAATTGCTATATCAAATGGTTGTCCTCTGAATCTAACAAGGAGCACTCTTTCTGATATTGCCCAATGTCCTAAAACACTTTTTGCCATGTTTTCATCCATAAGAATTCCTACTCCATTAGTATGGGATGTTCCACAAGAATAAATTAGTGTTTTGTTTCTATTCTGACATGTTCCAGCACTTATCCAATGAACTTCATTAATTCCCATGATGTTAATCTTTAGCTTTTCCATTTCATTTATCACATTGTCCAATTTTCCTGCTTGCTATAGGTTCTTACATTCCAAGTGGCAATAATTTTCTTTTGTGTTACTTGAATTTTATGAGCAGTAGCTTGATGACGGTCGGGGATCCCCTGCTGACCAGAATCAACCCTACCGAGCAAAGCATCTTCAGAATTGTCTTGAAGATCCTCTTGACGCTGCTGTTGTGTGATACATTTTGTGATTTTGACCATAGTTTTCTTAACAAATAGATTCTAGGAAACCTTGTATCTAGCAATGATGGTTTGCTATTGCCTACCGTTGGGCGAACTAAAGAAATCACCATTTCTCTTCCCAAATGTTCATCCGCCTATACTATAGCTGTTGTCATTTGAGGTCGTAGCTCATCCGCCTTCTCCATCATAAGTTCAGTTGCTGAACCTGCCGGATCTGTCGTTGGCCTTCGCTCGTATCCTGAGCAGGAACCCTTGCAGGTGCTACCGTTCCGGGTCAGAGCGGCCCTGGGAGCAATGAATGGCTAAGGGGTAACTCCACCTTCCCCAAAGCTCTGATAGTCCCCAGTCAGAGCCTCATCACCGGTTGCAGTTTAGCATCATACCCAGGACAACTTATTACACTAAAGTTAATTTTAAAAATATTTTTCTTATTGTAATTTACAGTTTTTTTGTATTATGTATTGCAATGTATTCCTGTGTCCAGTGACCAATTTCACGACATATGCCAATGGTAATAAACTTGAGCTACACGCACAAAATGCTGGAGGATCATCAGCAGGCCAGACAGCATCTATGGAAAAGAGTAAACAGTCGACGTTTCAGGCTGAGACCCTTCTTTGAGACTCTAAAGGCCTCAGCCCGAAATATCAACTGCTCTTTTCCGTAGATGCTGCCTGACCAGCTAAGTTCCTCCAGCATTTTGTGTGTGTGTGTGTTGCTTGGATATCCAGCATCTGCAGACTTTCTCTTGCTGGTAATAAACACGTCTGATTCTGATCCTAAATATTCAAGTTTATTTGACATGTGTACATCGAAAGGTACAGTGAAATGTGTTGTCTGTGTTAACAGCCAACACACACAGGAGTGAGCTGGGGACAGGCCACAAGTGTCGCCACTCATCCCAGCACCAACATTGCAAGCCCACTATGCTTACTACAACAACATAAAACACAACAAGCAACAAAACAACATCAAGACAATTTCCTCCCTCCCTCCCACACACACACACACACCCAGCACTCTAACCCCAAGGCAGACCCTTTTCATCAGCCTCCAGTATTGACTTGAATTCACTCTCTAGCTTAAGTTTCCCAAAATCATAGTACAACTCACACTCCCATTATTGGAATTGGTTTATTATTATCACAAGTATCAAGATACAGTGAAAAGTTTTTCTTGCATATGTTCATACAGATTAAACCATTACTCAGTGCATTGAGGTAGAAAAAGATAAAGTAATAACAGAATGCAGATTAAAGTGTAACAGCTATAGAGAAAGTGCAAAGCATCATCACCATCATTACGTGCCGTGTGGTATGACGTGGGTGATCATGGTTTCATGTCCATGATTGTTCTTGGCAAATTTTTCTACAGAAGTGGTTTGCCATTTCCTTCTTCTGGGCAGTGTCTTTCCAAGAAGGTGGCCCCTGTCATTGTCAATACTCTTCAGAGATTGTCTGCCCGGTGTCAGTGGTCACATAACCAGGACTTACGATCTGCACCAGCTGCTCATACGACCATCCACCACCTGCTCCCATGGCTTCACGTGACCCTGAGTAGGTGCCACAACCTGCCCAGAGGCGACCTGCAGGCTAGTGGAGGGAAAGAGCACCTTACTCCTCCTTTGGTAGAGCTGTAACTCCACTCCACTACCCAAATGTGGTAGTATAGGGTAAAAAAAGAACAGAATGCAGAATGAAATGTAACAGCTACAGAGAAAGTACAGCGCAGTTTGACAATAAGATGCAAAACTATAACAAGGTAGATTGTGAGGTCGAGTCCATTTTTAGATTTAGATTTAGATTTAGATTATGAGGACACGCAGTCCTCTTTTATTGTCATTTAGTAATACATGCATTAAGAAATGATACGATGTTCCTCCAGTGTGATATCACAGAAACACAAGACAAACCAAGACTGAAAAACTGACAAAAACCACATTACTATAACATAGTTACAACAGTGCAAGCAATACTGTAATTTGATAGAAGAACAGACCATGGGCACAGTAAAAAGTCTTAAAGTCTCTCCAAAGTCCCATCATCTCACGCAGACAGTAGAAGGGAGAAACTCTCCCTACCATGAACCTCCAGCGCCGCAAACTTGCCGATGCATCACCCTGAAAGCTTCTGACCACAGTCCGACTCTGACTCCGTCCGAAAACTTCGAGCCTCCGACCAGCTGTCCAACACCAAGCACCGAGCACCATCTCTGCCGAGCACTTCGGCCCTGGCGCCAGCAACAGGCAATAGGCAAAGCTGAGGATTTGGGGCCTTCCCCTCCGGAGATTCTCGATCGCACAGTAGCAGCGGCAGCGAAGCAGGCATTTCAGAAGTTTCTCCAGATGTTCCTCCGTGCTTCTCACGGCTGTCTCCATCAAATCAGGATTGTGCACGGCATCCTACTTCACAAATACGAGATCAATTCGGAGTGGCCACGCGTGCTGTGTCGCGCCACCATCTTCTCCTCCCTCCTAGAATCAGAATCAGGTTTATTATAAGACCATAAGGCATAGGGGTAGAAATAGGCCATTTGACCCATCAAGTCTGTTCCACCATTCAATCATGGCTGATCCTTTCTTTCCTCTCCTCAGCCCCATTCCACGGCCTTCTCCCCATAACCTTTGATGACATGTCCAATCAAGAACCTATCAAGCTCTGTCTAAAATACACCCAACAATCTGGCCTCCACAGCTGCCCGTGGTAATAAATTCCACAGATTCACCATCCACTGGCTAAAGGAATTTCTCCGCAGTTTTACATGGATGCCCCTCTATCCTGAGGCTGTGCCCTCTTGCCCTAGACTCCCCCACCATGGGAAACATCCTTTCCACATCTACTCTGTTTAGACCTTTCAACGTTCAAAGGTTTCAATGAGATCCCCCCTCATCCTTCTAAATTCCAGTGAGTACAAACTCAGAGCCATCAAACATTCCTTGTATGATAACCCTTTCATTCCTGGAATCATCCTTGTGAACCTCCTCTGGACTCTCTCCAATGCCAGCACACCTTTTCTTGACGAGGAGCCCAGAACTGTTCACAATACTCAAGGTGAGTCCTCACCAGTGCCTTATAAAGCCTCAGCATCACATCCTTGCTCTTGTATTCTAGACCTTTTGAGGTGAATGCTAACATAGGATTTGCCTTCCTCACCCCATCTCTACCTGGAAGTTAACCTTCTGGGTGCCCTGCGCAAGGACTCCCAAGTCCCTTTGCACCTCAGTTTTTAGTGGTTTCTCTCCATTTCAAAAAATGTCAACCCTTTCCTATCTTCCACCAAAGTGCATGACCATGCATTTTCCAGCATTGTATTCCATCTGCCAATTATTTGCCCATTCTCCTAATCTGATTAAGTCCTTCTGTAGTCTCTCTACTTCCTCAAAACTACCTGCCCCTCCACCTATCCTCATATCGTCTGCAAACTTTGCAACAAAGCCATCAATTCCATCATCCAAATCATTGACATATAACGTAAAACGAATCAGTCCCAAAACAGACCCCTGTGGAACATCACCAGTCACTGGCATTCAGCCAGAAAAGGTTCCCTTCATTCCCACTCTTTGCCTTCTGCCAATCAGCTACTGCTTTATCCATGCTAGAATCTTTCCTGTAATACCATGGGCTTATAGTTAGTCAAGCAGCCTCATGTGTAGCAGCTTGTCAAAGGTCTACTGAAGATCCAAGTAGACTGGAACAAGTGATTCTCCTTTGTCTATCCTGCTTGTTATTTTTTTGAAGAATTCCAACAAATTTGTCAGGCGAGATTTTCCCCTGAAGAAACCATGTTGACTACAGGCAACACACATCAAAGTTGCTGGTGAACGCAGCAGGCCAGGCAGCATCTCTAGGAAGAGGTACAGTCAACATTTCAGGCCGAGACCCTTCATCAGGACTACAGCCTATTTTATCACGTGCCTCTAAATACCCTGAGATCTCATCCTTAATATTCAACTCCCAACTACTGAGGTCAGACTAACTGCCCTATAGTTTTCTTTCTTCTGCTTCTCTCCCTCTTGAAGAATGGCGTAACATTTGAAATTTTCCAGTCTTCCAGAGCCATTCCAGATGGATACTTGAAAGATCATTAGTAATGCCTCCACAATCTCTGCAGCCACCTCTTTCAGAACTCTGGAGCATACACCTTCTGGTCCAGGTGACTTAATCTACCTTTAGACTTTTCAGTTTCCCAAGAACCTTCCCTCTAGTTATGGTAACGTCACACACTTCATGACCCCTGACACCTAGAACTTCCGCCATACTGCTAGTGTCTTCCACAGTGAAGACTGATGAAAAATATTTATTCAGTTCATTCGCCATTTCGTTGTCCCCCATTACTACCTCTCAGGCATCATTTTCCAGCAGTATGATATCCACTCTCGCCTCACTTTTAGACGTTATGTAGCTGAAGAAACTAAAGTATACATGCTTTGGTAATAAATGTTCTTTGAACTTTTGAACTTGAACTTTTCAAGGAGTTTGTTGAGAGTAGAGCACTTGTAGATTTCCAGGCTTTTAGTGAAGCACTTGATAGAGATCCTTGCAGCAGATTGATCAAGAAAGTAAAAGCCTATGGATCCAAGGAGCAGTGACAAGGTAAATGCAAAGCTGGTTCAGTGCCTGTATACCAAACGTGATCATCACTGGGTGTTTAGGGATTAGAAAGGCTGTTTGTTCTGGGGCTTGGTTGGGATAAAAGATCAGCACAACATTGTGGGATGCAGGGTCTGTACCGTGCTGTACTTTTTTTCCCATTCCTCATTCTGGCTCCACTCTTACCTCTTCTCTTCTCTGCACCTGCCCACCATCTCCCTCTGGTGTCCCCTCCTTCCCTTTCTCCCATGGCCCACTTTCCTCTCCTGTCAGATTCCTTCTTCTTCAGCTCCTTACCACTTCCACCTATCACCTCCCAGCAAATCACTGTATCTCCCCCCTCCCACATCCACCCACCTCCCCCTCTCACTTGGTTTCACCTTTAACCTGCCAACTCCCTCACCTCACACCCTCTTTTCTTGTTCCTTTCCAGTCCTGAAGAATGGTCTCAGGTCGAAACATTGACTGTTCATTCCCCTCCATAGATGGTGCCTGTGCGTGCTGCTTTGCACTTCCGGCATCTGCAGGAATTTTGCGTTTGTGATTTAAGCACAAAGTGCTGGAGGAACTCAGCAGGCCAGGCAACATCTATGGAAAAAAGCGTAGTCGATGTTTCGGGCCGTAACGTCGACTTGTACTTTTTTCCATAGATGCTGCCTGGCCTGCTGAGTTCCTCCAGCACTTTGTTTGCGTTGCTCAAATTTCCAACATCTGCAGAAACTCTTGTGTTTGTGATTTAGTTGGGGCAGCCTTGTAGCATAAGAACTCCACCGTGGATGGTTGCAATCCTAGCTATGAAAAGAGGAGGGTTGGGCATGAGGCTAGCAACAGCAGTCTGTAAAAACCCAAAGCAACAGAAACGTCAACGGGAGCTCCAAAGTCCTCATCCCTGTGAGAGGAAAGATTGTTGGCTTATGAAGTCGTGTGGTAAAAGTGGCTGCTGCAGGGACAATCAACCCTCAGCCCAGGAGAGAGGACGCTGGCAGGCTGCTGTTGGCGGCCTGAGCCCCAGTAAGGTTGATGGGCTTAAGAGGAAGAATTCCGGAGCAGAGGTGTTGGCATAATGATATTACAATGCCAGCGACCCGGGTTCAATTTCAGCGGCTGTCTGTACATTCTCCCCATAGCCACATGGGTTAACTTCGGGCGCTCCGGTTTCGTCCCACATTCCAAAGGCAGACCGTTTATTAGGTTAGTTGGTCGTATGGTTGTAACATAGTGGCGCGGGCTTATTGGGCTGAAAGGGCCTGTTACCGAGCTGTATCTCAAAATGAAAGACATAGTTAAGCTGATATTGGACTGAGTGTGTGCTAATTGGAAAAGTCTGCAAGGAAAGGCAAAGCCAATTGGGATCTTCACCCTTCAAAGTTCAAAGGAAAATTTATTATCAGAATGCATACACGTCACCACGTACAGCCCTGAGCTTCTTTTTCTGCAGGCATACTTAGCAAATCTATAGAACAGTAACTGTAAACAGCATCTGTAAATTGTAAATGTCAGGAACTATAAACTGTAAACAAACTGTGTAAATGCAGATAATGAATAAATATCAATACATAATGAGAATGAAATAACAAGATAAATGAGTCCTTAGATGAGTGTATATTCCCTTTTGTTCAAGAGCCAGATGGTTGAGGGGTAGTAACTGCTCTTGAGCTTGGTGGTGTGAGCCCTAAGGCTCCTGTACCTTCCTCCTGATGGTAGCAGTGAGGAAAGAGCATGGCCTGGATGGTGAGGACCTTTGATTATGGATGCCGCTTTTCTATGGCGACATTTCATGTAGGTGTGCTCAATGGTTGGGAGTGTTTTACCCGTGATGTACTGGGCCGAATTCACTAC
This sequence comes from Mobula birostris, assembly GCF_030028105.1. Taxonomy (NCBI): domain Eukaryota; kingdom Metazoa; phylum Chordata; class Chondrichthyes; order Myliobatiformes; family Myliobatidae; genus Mobula; species Mobula birostris. Next base: position 107,416,357 of record NC_092380.1, read on the forward strand.
CTTTTGTAGGATTTTCCGCTCAAAGGCATTGGTGTCCCCATACCAGGCCGTAATGCAACCAGTCAATGCACTTTCCTCCACACATCTATGGAAGTTTGCCAAAAGTTTTCGATGACATGCCGAATCTCTGCAGACTCCTGAGGAAGTGAAGAAGTATCCGCTCTTAAGTGTTTGAGGATCACATTCGTCCAAAGTTTAACTTCAGAGGCAGTTTGAATTGAGATATTGCTCATGCTGTTCTGAACAGTCAATCTTAAACTCCGGCTGAAGGACCAAACGCTATTAACGAGGAGTGTTTGATGGTGGGGGAAAGAGATTGTGGTCTTCCCTGTCAATAAAGCACCCTGACAGTCAAAACAAACACTTTGACGGAGCATCCAATCCAAGCAGCAAGCAGATTGCTAATTCAGTCTCATCTTTCCTTAAATGCCTGCTTTCTGCCCTCTGGTCCTGACCAGACACACACACAAATCCGTTGAACAAGGTTGCTTCGAGTCAAGCTGTAATTTTCAGTTTCCATTAAGTGCCCCAAACAAATATCAGAACTGCAGCCGACATTTACCATGGTTGTGAATCAAATACTCTTTATTTTCTTTCTCTAAAATTACAAGAGGAAGGCAAGGGATCACAGGTTCAAACTATTAAAGGGTAATTTTGGGATTGATAATAGGAAATTCCCTGTTACACAGGGGGTGATTAATACACAAATGGAACTCCTGATAGATTAGTGGGTGGGTAAAGAAAATACTTGGAATCACTTAAAGAACAATGGGATATTTTATTAGGCAGGGATTAGGTTTTTGGAGACCACCTTTAGCTGTCTGTGTGATGCATTGCACCTTGCAGAGGTAGGCTCACTTTCAGGGACTCCGCGGTACGTGATCTGTGAATTATCTCTTTACTTTTTTTAATTGTTTGTACGATTTGTTCTTTTCGCACACATTTGGTGTTTGGCGATCTTTGTGGCGTGGGGTTTTTCATGGGTTCTATTGTGTCTCTATGTTTTGTGGTTGCCTGCAACGAGACAAACCTCAAGGTTTTATATGGTATACATACTTCGATAATAAATGTACCTTGACATTAAGATTTCAAAGGTTTCCAAGTACATTTAATATCAGAGTATATATACAGTCTGCAACCTGAAATTCATCCTCTTCACAGACACACACGAAACAAGAAACCCCATAGATTGAATGATAGGAACATTGAACCCCCCCATCACCCACCTTCGCACACACAGCAGCAAAAACACCAGCTCCTGCCCACCCCCACCGCTCCCTAACTTCCAACCTCCCAGCTGCAAGGGCACATGTCTTCCAGGCCTTTCCTGGAGATAGCGAAGTGCCAGACTACACAGTCAGTCGAAAACTCACTGCTTGTGAAGAACTGTAGTTTAAACTGTAGATCACAGACTCCTACAGAACCACAACCACCTTGGAAAGAAAAGAAAGACATAAGAGAACAGAAATAAGCTGTTTCATGGATGAACTGGAAGAAATTGCCTGAGTCTGCATAATCTAACTTGACTTTGCCACCCCTCTCCTACTTTAAAATCCCCCTCAATATATACCTTTTTGAGCTGATTTCGCCTGCCCAATAATCTGCTCTATGGGGCCTTGTGTCCCAAGCATTGTTTTCATACAGTATATAACATTTCAGCAAACAATGAAATATTAAATAAAATTGTTTCTTTTTAAGATGGATCAATTCAATGGTCCAGATGCCTCACAGTCATACAGAACAGAAACAGTCCCTTCAGCCCATCTGGACCATGCTAAGTTGCCCAAATAATTTATGTCCATTTTCCTGTGTTTGATCCATATCCCTCTGAACCCTTCTCATTCATGTATCTGTACAAGTACCTTTTAAATGCTGTTAATGCACCTGCTTCGACCACTCTCTCTGGCAACTCATTCCATATACAGACCACCCTCTGATTGAAAACTTTCTTATTAAATCTCTCCCTTCTCAACTGGAACCTGTGCTTTCTTGTTTTGCTTCCTCAGCCTTGGAAAAAATACTGAGTGCATTCACCCTGTCTATGTCCCTCCTATTCTATACACCTCTGTAAGGTCACCCTGCATTCTCCTGGGATGTCTTATCCTGTCTATCTCCCTCATATCTTTGTACACTCTGCATTCCCCACTGGATAAAGCCCTAGCCTTCTCAACCTCTCTCTATTATCCCATCTACGATTAGATTATGAGAACACTCAGTCCTCTTTTATTGTCACTTAGAAATGCATACATGCATTAAGAAATGATACAAAGTTTCTCTGGAGTGATTTCACAGAAAACAGGACAAACCAAAGACTAACACTGACAGAACCACATAATTATAACATATAGTTACAGCAGTGCAAAGCAATACCATAATTTGATGAAGAACAAACCATGGGCACGGTAAATAAAGTCTCAAAAGTCCCTGAGTTGATTGACTCCCGAGTCCCCGATAGCAGGTGGCAAAAGGGAGAAACTCCCTGCCGTAATCCTCCAGGCACCGTCAACTTGCCGATACCTTGGAAGCAGCTGACCACAGCCGACACTGAGTCCATCCGTCTGAAAACTTTGAGCCTCCAACCAGCCCTCCGATACAGCCTCCCGAGCGCCATCCTCTGCCGAGCGCCTCCGACCTAGCCCTGGCCGCTGAAACACACAAAGCCGAGGATTTTGGGGCCTCCTGCTCCGGAGATTCCGGTTACCACACAATAGCAGTGGCAGCGAAGCGGGCATTTCAGAAGTTTTCCAGATGTTCCTCTGTACTCTCGCGTCTGTCTCCATCAAATCAGAATTGTGCACGGTCCCCTACTTGACAGATAACAGATATTCATCACCAGACAGGCCACGTGCGCTGTCGTCGCGTCGTCATCTTCTCCTCAATAACATTAACATTCTAAACTAGAGATTGGGGAGTGGGCACAGTACCGTAGTGCTTAGCGTAACACGATTACAATGCCAACTATAAGATTGGGTTCGATTCCCAATTCAGAGTGGCACCGTACCGTAGTGGCTAGCACAACACTTTGCAATACCAGCGATCCAGGTCCAATTCCTCCTGCTGCTTGTGAGGAACTTGTATAGTCTCCCCATGACCACGTGGGTTTCCTCCAGAAGCTCTGGTTTCCTCCCACACTCCAAAGTGTCTGGGTTAGGATGAGTAAGTTGTGGGCATGTTGTGTTGGTGTTGGAAGCGCGACAACACTAGTGGGCTGCCCCCTGCATATTCTCGATACAAATGACATGTTGCACAGAATGTACATGTAAGCTAATCTCTCTTTTACTCCCCTCCTCTATATTAATAGATAACTTGTTTTTGATCTTTCACAGGCTATTTTATATATACATTTGTTTAAACATCCAGGCCTGCCTATCACCTATTTGCATAACTATACTGTAATAAAGCAGATATCTCAGTGCATGTTGAATCTCCAGCCACTCTCCACATACCTTACAATTATAATTAGAAGGCATATTTAACATCTCTTTCTCCAACCTGAAAATTTCTCCCTCCTCCTCTTCTCCTTTTTTCCATTTGCCATTCTGGTCCCCCCTTACCTGTCCATTACCTCCCTGTGGTTCCCCTCCTCCTCCCCTTTCTCCCATGGTCCTCTCTCATCTCTTATCAAATTCCTTCGACAGACCTTGACCTCTTCCACCTATCACCTCCCAGCTTCTCATTTCAACCGCCCCCCCCCACCTGGATTCACCTGTCACCTTCTAGTTGGTACCCCTTCCCTTCCCACCCCTCCCCCCACCTTCCTATTCCGCCCACTTTCTTTCTGATCTTGATGAAGGGTCTCAGCCCAAAGCATTGACTCTTTATTCCTCTCCGCAGAGGCTGCCTGACTTGTTGAGTTCTTCCAGCATTTTTTGTGTGTTGCTCTGGACTTCCAGCAGCTGCAGAATCTCGTGTGTTTATGACTGCATTAGAATACATTTGCCATAGTTTGCCCATTTGTTTACTTCATTAATTTCTCTTTGTAAATCTCTTAGAACTGAATGTGTATCCATCTATCAATCTAACTATTTATTCAGGTATTTACTTAGCGATACAGGATGGAGTAGGTCCTTCCGGCCCAACGATTCGCACCGCTCAGCAATACACCTATTTAACCCTAGCCTAATCACAGGACAATTACTAATTAACCTACTAACCACTTTGGACTTCCAACTGTAGGAAGAAACCAGAACATCTGGAGGAAATCCACGCACTTATGGGAACAATGTGCGGAGGACGCCGGGATTGAACTCTGAACTCTGAGCTAACCACTACGCTACTGTGGCGCCCCATTGATGCATTCAATAATGTTACATCCCAGCTGAGTCACAGAGGACACGATAATACCTGTGTTAAATCAAAAGCCATGATTTAACCAGGTTGTAATGTCAAACTGAAAAAAAAAGAATGGAGATATTAAGGAGAACAAATTAAGACAAGGATTGCCCTGGATCTGACCTGCTCCCTGGATAATATCTGAGATAGTGGACGCATTAGTAATGATCTTCCAAAACTACCCAGATCTGGGAATTGTCCCAGCAGATCGGGAGATGCAAGGACGTGTCATTGTTCAAGACGGGGTCAGGAGAGAACTCAGCAACCCGCCAGCCCGTAAGCTGACATCTGTTTCCAGAGAATTGCTGGAATCTGTTACTAAGGATGTGGTAACAGCGTCCTTACATAAACGGTTAGCTAGAGAACCCATTCGTTTCAATACAAAGGGAAACGATTTATATGGTTAATTTGCAAGAAATTACCAGAAAATAAATGGTTGTTTTCAGGAATGCTCACATGCTGTGTAAGGACAGACCGTGCAGAGGAACTCAAGTCCAGCAAATATTCTGGAGCACATTTAATGAAGTTACAAGGAGGGAAGATAAGGCCAGAAGACAGAGGAGCAGAATTAGTCCACTCGCCTCCTTGAGGATGCACAGTCATTCCATCATGGCTGATTTATTATCCCTCTCAATCTCATTCTCCTGCCTTATCCCTGTAACCTTTGACAGCCTGACTAATCAAGAACCTCTAAGAGGAGGAACTTGTTTAGGACAGGGTGGTGAATCTGCGGAATTCATTGGCACATAGGGCTGTGGAGGCCAAATCACTGGGGGTATTTAAACCATAGGTTGATAAGTTCCTGATTAGTCAGGGCATCATAGGTTACGGGGAGAAGGCAGGAGAATGGGGTTGAGAGGGATAATAAGTCAGCCATGATGGAATGGTACAGCAGACTTGATGAGCCGAATGGCTTAATTCTGTGTTTATGTCTTATTAATTTATGAGTTTTACTTTGGAAGAAAGAATGGAAAACAAAGCATTTTTTCGTGGTGAGAATCTAATAAGTGTGGACAGGATGGGGGTTTGAGATTTCTTGTGAAAGCACACAGTTGCTTTAGTCGCCACTCGTAAGGAAGAGCTTGGGTGCGGATTCCTGGGGAGGGGAGAGTGACTGGCGGTGACTGCCACCATACTAATATTCTCTGCCCATGTTTTCTACTATACTCACTCATCTAGAACTCTGACATTCCAAACCGCCGCTTATTCAAATGCAGGTTCTTAAACAGACGATACCCCAGGGAACAGCACAGCCTAGTCATTGCCTCATGGCTGTAGTGACCCAGGTTCATCCCCGACCTGAGCTGTCTGTGTGGAGTTTGCATTCTTTTCTTGGCTCCTCTCAGCTCCCAAAGATATGTGGGTTGGTTGGTTAGTTGGCTTCAGTAGCTTGCCCCCAATGAATGGGTGAGTCAGGGAGAGCTGATAGGAATCTGAGTGGAATATTTATTTCTTATTTAATCTGAGGGGTCAGACAGGCAATTGGGAGTCAGACAGGAGATTCTGTGGACACAGGAAAGAAGCATGGATGGAAGTTTGCCTCCCACATGCCAGTGTCTGGGATGTTTCTGATCGCGTCCATGATATTCTGAAGTGGTACATATTGGTACCAACAACAGGTTGGAAAAAGGAGGAGGTCCTGAAAACAGACTAGAGGGAGATGGGAAGGAAGTTGAGAAGCAGGACCTCAAAGGTAGTAATCTCAGGATTACTGCCTGGTGACAGTGAGTATAGGAACAGAATGAGGTGCAGGATAACTGCGTGGCTGAGGGATTGGAGCAGGGGGCAGGGATTCAGATTTCTGAATCATTGGGACCTCTTTTGGGGCAGGTGTGACCTGTACAAAAAAGGACGCGTTGCACTTGAATCCCAGGGGGTCAAATATCCTGGCAGGGAGGTTTGCTAAGGCTATTGGGGAGAGCTTAAACTAGAATTGCTGGGGGATGGGAACCGAACTGAAGAGACGAAGGAAGAGGTGGTTGGCTCACAAACAGAGAAAGCTTGGAGACAGTGCAAGAGGGAGGATAGGCAGGTGATAGAGAAGGGACATGCTCAGACCGATGGTTTGAGATGTGTCTATTTTAATGCAAGGAGTATTATGAATAAAGCAGATGAGCTTAGAGCATGGATCAGTACATGGAGCTATGATGTTGTGGCCATTACAGAGACTTGGATGGCTCAGGGGCAGGAATGGTTACTTCGAGTACCAGGCTTTAGATGTTTCAGAAAGGACAGGGAGGGAGGCAAAAGAGGTGGGGGTAGGGAACTGTTAATCGGAGATAGTGTCACAGCTGCAAAAAAAGAAGCAGTCATGGAGAGGTTGTCTACAAAGTCTCTGTGGGTGGAAGTCAGGAATAAGAAGGGGCAATAACTCCACTGGGTGTTTTTTATAGACCTCCCATTAGTAACAGGGACACCGAGGAGCAGATAGGGAGACAGATTCTGGAAAGGTGTAATAATAACAAGGTTGTCGTGGTGGGAAATTTTAAGTTCCCAAATATCGATTGGCATGTCCCTAGAGCGAGGGGTTTGAATGGGGTGGAGTTTGTTAGGTGTATTAAAGAAGGTTTCTTGACACAATATGTAGATAAGCCTACAAGAGGAGAGGCTGTTCTTGGTCTGGTGTTGGGAAATGAACCTGGTCAGGTGTCAGATCTCTCAGTGGGAGAGCATTTTGGAGATAGTGATCACAATTCTATCTCCTTTACCATAGCATTGGAGAGGGATAGGAATAGACAAGTTAGGAAAGCGTTTAATTGGAGTAAGGGGAAATATGAGGCTATCAGGCAGGAACTTGGAAGCATAAATTGGGAACAGATGTTCTCAGGGAAATGTACGGAAGAAATGTGGCAAATGTTCAGGGGATATTTGCGTGGAGTTCTACATGGGTACGTTCCAATGAGACAAGGAAAGGTTGGTAGGGTACAGGAACCATGGTGTACAAAGGCCGTTGTAAATCTAGTCAAAAGGAAAAGAAAAGCTTACGAAAGGTTAAAAAAAACTGGGTATTGATAGGGATCTAGAAGATTATAAGGCTAGCAGGGAGGAGCTTAAGAATGAAGTTAAGAGAGCCAACAAGGGGCCATGAGAAGGTCTTGGCGGACAGGATTAAGGAAAACCCCAAGGCATTCTACAAGTATGTGAAGAGCAAGAAGATAAGATGTGAGAGAATAGGACCAATCAAGTGTGACAGTGGAGAAGTGTGTATGGAACCAGAGAAGATAGCAGGGGTACTTAATGAATACTTTGCTTCAATATTCACTACAGAAGAAAGGATCTTGCCAGCTGTAGGGATGACTTACATTGGACTCAAAGGCTTGAGCACATAGATAGTAAGAAAGAGAATGTGCTGGAGCTTTTGGAAAGCATCGAGTTGGATAAGTCACCAGGACTGGAAGAGATGTACCCCAGGCTACTGTGGGAGGTGAGGGAGGAAATTGCTGAGCCTCTGGCAATGATCTTTGCATCATCAATGGGGACGGGAGAGGTTCTGGAAGATTGGAGGGTTGCGGATGTTGTTCCCTTATTCAAGAAAGGGAGTAGAGATAGCCCAGGAAATTATAGACCGGTGAGTCTTACTTCAGTGGTTGGTAAGTATATGAAAAAGATCCTGAGAGGCAGGATCTATGAACATTTGGAGAGGTATAATATGATTAGGAATAGTCAGCATGGCTTTGTCAAAGGCAGATTGTGCCTTACGAGCCTGATTGAATTTTTTGAGGATGTGACTAAACACATTGATGAAGGTAGAGCAGTAGATGTAGTGTATATGGATTTCAGCAAGGCATTTGATAAGGTACCCCATGCAAGACTTATTGAGAAAGTAAGGAGGCATGGGATCCAAGGGGACATTGCTTTGAGGATCCAGAATTGGCTTGCTCACAGAGAGCAAAGAGTGGTTGTAGATGGGTCATAGTCTGCATGGAGGTTAGTGACCAGTGGTGTGCCTCAGGGATCTGTTCTGGGACCCCTACTCTTCATGACTTTTATAAATGACCTGGATGAAGAAGTGGAGGGATGGGTTAGTAAATTTGCTGATGACACTAAGGTTGGGGGTGTTGTGGATAATGTGGAGGGCTGTCAGAGGTTACAGTGGTACATTGGTAGGATGCAAAACTTGGCTGAGAAGTGGCAGATGGAGTTCAACCCAGGTAAGTGTGAGGTGGTTTATTTTGGTCGGTCAAATATGATGGCAGAATATAGTATTAATGGTAAGACTCTTAGCAGTGTGGTGGATCAGAGGGATCTTGGGGTCCGAGTCCACAGGACACTCAAAGCTGCTGTGCAGGTTGACTCTATGGTTAAGGAGGCATACGGTGCATTGGCCTTCATCAATTAGGGGATTGAGTTTAAGAGCCAAGAGGTAACATTGCAGCTATATAGGACCCTGGTCAGACCCCACTTGGAGTACTGTGCTTAGTTCTGGTCATCTCACTACAGGAAGGATGTGGAAACTATAGAAAGGGTGCAGAGGAGATCTACAAGGATATTGCCTGGATTGGGGGACATGCCTTATGAGAAAAGGTTGAATGAACTCGGCCTTTTCTCCTTGGAGCAACGGAGGATGAGAGGTCACCTGACAGAGGTGTATAAGATGATGGAACCCATTGATCGTGTGGATAGTCAAGAGGCTTTTCCCCAGGGCTGAATTGGCTAGCACAAGAGGGCATAGTTTTAAGGTGCTTGGAAGTAGATTCAGAGGAGATGTCAGCATAAGTTTTTTTTTACGCAGAGAGTGGTGAGTGTGTGGAATGGGCTGCTGGCGGCAGTGGTGGAGACGGATACAATAGGGTCTTTTAAGAGACTCCTAGATAGGTACATGGAGCTTAGAAAAATAGAGGGCTATGGGTAGCCCTAGGTAATTTCTAAGGCAAGGACATGTTCGGCAAAGCTTTGTGGGCCGAAGGGCCTGTATTGTGCTGTAGGTTTTTTATGTTTCTATTTATTTATTTAGAGATGCAGCGCAAAACAAGCCCTTCCAGCCCAGTGAGTTGCATCACCTAGCACTCACTTACTTAACTCTCGCCTAATGGTAGGACAATATACAATGATTAATTAATCTGCCAACTGGCATGGTTTTCGACTGTGGGAGGAAATCGGAGCACCCAGAGGAAACCCACATGGTCTTGGGGAGAACGTACAAACTCCTTAAAGATGGCACTGGAATTGAACCCCAAATTCTGAGTGCCACAAGCTGTAATTGTGTTATGTTAACCGCTACACTGCCATGGCATAAGTGAATGCTTGAAGGGCCTGGAGAGCCCAATGACCTGTTTCCCTATGGTATGATTCCATGACTCTGTACTCTGAGGGAGACAGATCTTTAACCTACTGAGGAGATAAGGGTTATGAGGATAACCACAAGAGATTCAGCAGGTGCTAGAAATCAACAGGAACACACACGAAATGCTGAAGGAACTCAGCAGGTCAGGCAGCATCTACGGAGAGGAATAAACATTTCAGGCCGTGTCCCTTCATCAAGACATTGGGTTTCGGGAGGTTAATTTGCCCTTGTGGGTAAGTGAGTGATGGAATCTACAGGGAATTGGGAATGTCAGGAAAATAAAACAGGATTAATGTAAGTGGATGTTTGATGGCCAGTGTTGGTTCAATGGGCCAAAGGACCAGTTCCTTGTGCTGTAAATATAATTTTCAGGCACTTTATCAAGTGCTCCCATGTCCTTGCATGCTGAAAAGATATAAAATGTTGCTTTATATAAATTCCAAACTGATTTTCTTGATAACGTGGATTATTCTTTCAGTGGTGGGAATGTATAATCTTTGCCATATTTAATTTCTCCCATGGTCCACACTCCTCTTCTATCAGATTCCGTCTTCTTCAGCCCGTTATCCTTTCCACTTGTCCCCGCCCAGCTTCTTACTTCATTTAGCTCCCCCACCCACCGACCTTCCCCCTCACAGTCTCAACGATCTCCTGCCAGTTTGTTCTCCTTCCCCTTCCGCTCCCCGCCACGCCCCCGACCTTCTAATTCTGATTTCTTCCCTCGCTTCTCTTCCAGTCTTGATCAACTGTCTAGGCCTGAAATTGTCGACTGTTTATTTTCCTCCATAGACGCTGCCTGACCTGCTGAGTTCCTCCAGCATTTTGTGTGTCTTGCTCTGGATTTCCAGCATCAGCAAAATCTCCTGTGAGAATGTTAGTATTCTGTCTGAATTAGTGCATTGATCGTCCAAATTCCTGGCCTAATAATCCAACGATGTCAATCTGACTTCCATTGTGGTTGTTAAGTAATTTTAAAACATAAACCACTGAGGCAAGGAGAGAAAAAAACCAGAGGACATGGGTTAAGGGTGAGGGGGGAAAAGTTTAAAGGGAACATTAGGGGGGGCTTCTTCACACAGAGAGTGGTGGGAGTGTGGAATGAGCTGCCAGACGAGGTGGTAAATGCAGGTTTCTTTTTTAACATTTAAGAATAAATTGGACAGATACATGGACGGGTGGTGTATGGAGGGATATGGTCCGTGTACAGGTCAGTAGGACTAGGCAGAAATTAGTTCGGCACAGCCAAGAAGGGCCAAAAGGCCAGTTTCTGTGCTGTAGTTTCTATGGTTTCTATGGTTTCAATAATCTGGAACAGACTCAAGGACAAATTTGATCTTGTTTCGCAACAACACACACAAATCCCACTGCTGCTTGTAAGAAGTTTGCATGTTCTGCCCGTGATGGTGTGGGCTTCCTCCGGGTGCTCTGGTTTTCTCCCACAGTCCAAAGATGTACCGGTTGGCAGGTGAATTAGTCATTGTAAATTGTCCGGTGATTAGGCTGGGGTTAAATCGGGGGTTGCTGGGTGGCCTGGTTTGAAGGCCCAGAAAGGCCTACTCTGAGCTGTATGGCAATAAATAAGTAGGCAAAAACACTGGAAGAACTCAGCAGGTCAGGCAGCATTTATGGAAATTAATAAAGAGTCAATGTTTTGGGCTGAGACTCTTCTTGCTTTTATTAGACCCTTGAATGGACCTCTCATATGGGAAGGCTGATCTCCTGATCATCCAATCAGCTTCATAGTGGCTCTTTCACTTTATTTATTTACTCACCCTGCATTTTCTTTGTAGCTGCCACTACATATTCTGTTTTCTGTTTTCCTTTTATTACTTTGATCTACTTATGCATGTGTTGTGATGTTCTATGTTCCATGTTCTCTGATATTCAAACAAATGTTTTTCACTGTATCTCGGTAAATGTGACAATAATAGCATAGAGGACTATAAGACCGCAGGATATAGGAGAAGAATTAGGCCATTTGGCCCATTGAGTCTGCTCAATGATAAGTTGATGGAGAAGATCCTGAGAGGCAGGATTTATGAACATTTGGAGAGGCATAATATGATTAGGAATAGTCAGCATGGCTTTGTCAAAGGCAGGTCGTGCCTTTCGAGCCTGATTGAATTTTTTGAGGATGTGACTAAACACATTGATGAAGGTAGAGCAGTAGATGTAGTGTATATGGATTTCAGCAAGGCATTTGACAAGCTTATTGAGAAAGTAAGGAGGCATGGGATCCAAGGGGACATTGCTTTGTGGATCCAGAACTGGCTTGCCCACTGAAGGTGAAGAATGGTTGTAGACGGGTCATATTCTGCATGGAGGTCGGTGACCAGTAGAGTGCCTCAGGGATCTGTTCTGGGACCCCTACTCTTCATGACTTTTATAAATGACCTGGATGAGGAAGTGGAGGGATGGGTTAGTAAATTTGCCGATGACACAAAGGTTGGGGGTGTTGTGGATAGTGTGGAGGGCTGTCAGAGGTTACAGTGGGACATTGATAGGATGCAAATCTGGGCTGAGAGGTAGCAGATAGCATTCAACTCAGATAAGTGTGAAGTGGTTCATTTTGGTAGGTGAAATATGATGGCAGAATATAGTATTAATGTTAAGACTCTTAGCAGTTTGGAGGATCAGAGGGTTGTGCAGATTGACTCTGTGGTTAAGAAGACATATAGTGCATTGGCCTTCATCAATCAGGGGATTGAGTTTAGGAACTGAGAGGTAATTTTGCAGCTAAATAGGACCCTGGTCAGACCCCACTTGGAGAACTGTGCTCTGTTCAGGTCACCTCACTACAGGAAGGATGTGGAAACCATAGAAAGGGTGCAGAGGAGATTTACAAGGATGCTGCCCGGATTGGGGAGCATGCCTTATGAGAATAGGTTGAATGAACTTGGCCTTTTCCCCTTGGAGCGACAGAAGGTGAGAGGTGACCTGGCAGAGGTGTATACCATGATGAGAGGCATTGATCATGTGGAAAGTCAGAGGCTTTTTCCCAGGGCTGAAATGGTGGAAATGAGGGGGCATAGTTGTAAGGTGCTTGGAAGTAAGTACAAGGAAAATGGTGGATGCATGGAATGCACTGCCAGCAACAGTTGTGGAGACGGATGCAATAGGGTCTCTTAAGAGACTTTTAGATAGGTACATGGAGCTTAGAAAAATAGAGGGCTATGGGTAACCCTTGGTAATTTCTAAAGTAAGTACGTGTTTGGCACGGCTTTATGGGCCAAAGGGCCTGTATTGTGCTGTAGGTTTTCTACGTTTCTATGTAACATCTTATGTTATTTCTCCTTGCATTAGCCACCCTGGGGAAAAGTCTCTGGCTGTCCACTCTATCTGTGCCCCTTATCATCGTGTACACCTTTATCAGGTCACGGCTCATCCTCCTTCATTCCAAAGAGAAAAGCTCAGATACAAGTACCAGTCCCATTTCAGTAACCTGTCAGTGACTAGGAAATTACAAGATAGTTCAAAATACCCAATTGCAGGACAGAAAATCTGCTTTGAATTCTTGATCTCACAATCTACCTTACCAAGGTCCTTACACCTTATTGCCTGTCCGTATAATTGTTTTTCCTTTGATTGCATTGACATACTGATGGGTTGAAATGATCTGTATGGGTGGCATGCAAAACAGGCTTTTTCACTGTATGGAAATAACACGGAAAATGGGTAGTTCGGGTGGGTGGTGGTTGGGTTGAGTTCTTCTCTCATTTCGGCGATCCATTTGCAAACGTTTCATCACCATAAGAAGAGAGATCATCAGTGTGCTGCTCATTTGTGGTGTGTCCTCTGATAAGTCTATAAAGGCCAAGCATTCAGGGGACACGGCACACTGAAGATGTCTCTTCGCATTGTGATGATACGTTTGCAATTGGATTGCCAAGGTCGGAGAACAACTCAACCCAAACGTTTTCACTGATTCTTGGTATGTGTGATGAGAGTAAAGCAATTACCAACAATAAACACATTACCAATCACTTTGCCCATATATGACTTCAGAATTATTCGAAGTTTCCTAACTTGTTCTTGATAGGACCCCAAAAAGTTGTTCGGTTTTCACAGTCTGAATTTGTTCAAGATTGTTTAATGGCTTTTCTGGTGTGCAAGTGTAAAGGAGAATGAAATAATTGTCACTCTGGATCCAATGCAGCACAAAGGAACCCCCACAATAAAATAAAGAACTCCTTCCTAGGATCTTAGCTCCCAGTGGAGTATGGGCCACTGATCGCCTCCCGTCTTCATCATCCAAGGTCAATGGTCTGGTTGAAGTTCATCAATGTTTCTGTAATCTGTTGTATCCACTGTACAGGGGATTGGCCTGTACAGCTTCAGCAGAGCCTGTTGACCGGCCTCACCCATTTCCACACCTCACGATGGGGACGTGGGATTGAACTTTGAGAGTTCAGATTGAGAACACAATAACACTAAAATCACAATAAATACTGTACTTACATACATAGACTAATTGTATGTCCATAAAGTAACGATAGGCACCGGAGTGTCTCTAACAGGGGTGTGTTGGGGAAAAAAATGACATTATTTATTCTTATAAAAACCATGTTTACTATGTTCCACCTGTACACATATTTACTGTACATCATATGTAGGAGCTGTATGCAATAGAACTTTATACAGGGTGCATAAGAGACCATTTGGCCCATCACCTTATTCCCTTACCTTCTTCCTGTAACCTTTGAAGTCCTTACTAATCGAGAAACTATCAACCTTCACTTTAAATATACCCAATGACTTGGCCTCCACAGCCGTCCATAGCAATTCACCACCCTCTCTGGCTAAAACACTTCCTCCTTGTCTCCTTTCTGAAGGGATGATGTTTTATTCTGAGACTGAACCCTCTGGTTCGTTAAGGTTGTCATAGTGGGGGGGCTGAGGGGGGAGTATTGGGGATAAGCTACCACTATCTATTAAATGCTCCCAATGGCATGCGTCTCAAATAGCAATATGACAACCAGCCAGCTCCTGGCCTAGACATGTGCCTCAGCTACTAAACCTGACGGAACCTTTTCTACTGACTGGAGTAAAAGCAAAGGCGGGTTACTGGCATCTAAAAATCAATCACTTCATTCAGATGGGGCTCATTGTCCGTGTTTGGCAACTCATCTAGGAGAAGGAAACCTCTGATCCTAAACCGCTGCTGCCTTGCGGCCATACCCGCTCACGGGGAAAGCTTCGGGTGTAAACCCCTAGGAAAAATCCTGAGCTGGAGTCCCTGACTGGCAACCTCTGCAGCACTGCTGGTGCCAAACTGTATCGGTCTTTGTCGTTCCATTGGATTCATCGGCTGCATAAAGATGGGGAGCCTGCTGCATGGGCAACAGTTTGCCCTCCATATCGTACTTCCCTGGCCTGCGTATCACGTAGACAGCTAGGACACAACATCCATTGTCAACCCCGACCAAGGGAGAGCCTCGGCCGCTGGTCCCAGACTGCCCCACTATTAGAAACATCCTCTCCACCCCCACTCTGTCCGGGCTTTTCGAAGTAGGCAGCACCAGAGCCCTGTCAAGAGACGGTCACAAACTAATTGTGTGCTGTCTCTGCAGTCAATTCTGCCCTCTAGTGCTGATTCCTTGAGTTGCAGCATTCTCAAGGAAAGAACTTAACATAAAGTTGTGCTGAATTTTTTAACCTACTTCTAAGATCAATCTAACTCTTCATTCCTACATAGCCCTTTTCTTTCATCTAAGAGTCTCTTAAACGTCCCTAATATCTCCGCCCTACCATCACCCCTGGTAGGGTGTTCCAAGCACCACCCCTCTGTAAAAAACCTACCTCTGACATCCCCCTTATACATTCTTGCAATTAGCCTTATGCCCCATCGAATCAGCCATTTCTGCTCTGGGACAAATTCCAGAGACCCCGGTGGCTATTGTTACATTATTGTTACTCAGCATTGGTGCACTAACAACATTTAAAAAGTACTTGGACAGGTACACAGATAGAAAAGGTTTAGAGGATTGTGGGCCACATGTGACCAGATGGGATGAGCTTAGCTGGGCATATTGGCTAGTATGGTCTGGTTGGGCTGAAAGGCCCATTTCTGTACTGTAAACTCTATGACTCCACAACCCTCGTTCTTAGTAGTGTCCCAGGATCGAGGTATTTGCCATGTGGATGATGAGGCCAACATTGCAGCTGCAGGTGAGGGTCGATGCGACAGATGGCTGGGTGTTTCTTCAGGTGACACACTTCTTCTGCTACTCGCCCAGGGTCTCGGTGTGACCTCAGTACAGGAAGGAGGCGGAAGCTTTAGAGAGGGTGCAGAGGAGACTTACCAGGATGCTGCCTGGATTAGAGAGCACGTCTTGTCAGGATAGGTTGAGCGAGCTGGTATTCTTCCTTCTGGAGTGAAGAGGATGAGAAGTGACTCGACAGAGGTGTACAAGATGATAGGAGGCATAGAATGAATGTACAGCGAGACTTTTTCCCAGGGTGGAAATGGCTAATACAAGGGAGCATCATTTTAAGGTGATTGGAGGAAATTTTAGAGGGGACGTCAGAGGTAAGTTTTTCTTTTTACACAGAGAGTAGAGAATGTCTGGCGTGGTGGTAGAGGCAGGTATATTTTTTTTATTTCAAAATATATTTTATTCAAAAATAAAATTATATACAATAAACCATTCAATAACTTTCCATCCTTTACATACGTTTCCATTATAGTCAGTACATATCCGTACTTATGGCCACCCACGTGGCACTCCAGTTGTTCACCTTACCACATCATTGTTGAGGCAGATACATTAGGGACATTTAAGTTTCATGCACCTATCACTCTCTGTGTAAAAAGCCTACCTCTGACATCTCTCCTACACTTTCCTCCGATCACCTTAAAAGTATATCCTCTTGTATTAGTCATAGTCAGAGTCATACTTTATTGATCCCGGGGGAAATTGGTTTTTGTTACAGTTGCACCATAAATAATTAAATAGTAATAAAACCATAAATAGTTGAATAGTAATATGTGAATTATGCCAGGAAATAAGTCCAGGACCAGCCTATTGGCTCAGCCTATTAGCCATAGTCGCCCTAGGAAAAAGGCACTGGCTATCCACTCCATTTCTGCCTCTTTTTGTCTTACACAGAATAAAGTGTAACAGCTACAGAGAAAGAGCATTGCCGGCAGAAGGTAAGGTGCAAGCTCATAATGAAGTAGATTGAGAGGCCAGGAGCCCACCTCATCATACTAGGGAGCCATTCAATAGGCTTATAACAATGGGCTAGAAGGTCTCCTTGAGCCTGGTGGTATGTGCTTTCAGGCTTCTGTATTTTCTGCTGGATGGATGGAGAGGAGAAGGGTTTAGTTAGGTTTAGTTATTAGAATCAGAATCGGATTCAATATCACCGGCATCCAGGGACTTGAAACTGCGTGCTCTTTCCATTGCTGATCCCTCAATGAGGACTGGTGCATGTTCCCTCGGCTTCTCCTTCCCGAAGCCCACAGTCAACTCCTTGGTCTTGTTGACGTGGCGTGCAAGGCTGCTGTTGCAACACCACACTGATCTACCTCACTCCCGCATGGCTCCTCGTCACCATTTTGAAATTCTGCCAACAACGGTGGCGCCATCGGCAAATTTATGGATGGTGTTTGAGCTGTGCCGAGCCACAGGGTCGTGGGTGTAGCAGAAAGTAGAGCAGTGGGCTAAGCACACACCCCTGAGGTGCGCCAGTGTTGAGAGTTAGGAGTCTGAGGACTAGTTTAATTAGTTCAGCACAACATTGTGGGCCGAAGAGACTGTTCCTGTGCTGTACTGTCCTATGTTCTACCTGCATCAGGAGGGAGTTCCGTGCTTCAAGGAAGTAACTCACCCCCCCGCCCTTCCTTGAGGCAGTGCGGATGGGCAGTAACAGAAGGCCTTGGCAATGATGCCCAGAGCCTGAGAAATGGATTCAGTCAACAGCCAGAGTCTTCCCGCAATCAGATCTCTCTTGTGACCGGTGTCCTGGCTCGCACTACCTTTAATCTTGCTGTTGAAAGTACATTTATTCTCTGGTTAATCACACGTCATCCCTTCAACATGCCTCTTAAATCAGTCAAAGACCAAGGGCCAGCTCAGAGACTGACAAGGTATTTGGCCAAGTGGCTGTACTGGGAGAGATCAGAAGAATAATTTATTTATCTGTGCTGCTTGATCTGTCCTCTGGTATGTATTGTCTCACCAGCTGGGAAATTCAATTCAGTTCATTAAATAAATCCAGAATTTTAAAAAAAGCTGAGTTGGAAGTAATGTGAACTCAGTGGATTGTATTACAAGCTCACCTAGTGGTGAAAAGGTGGGGACTCCAGAGTGGAGTTTGAAGCTGTGTGTTCTGGGTTCCATTGTCAGAGTTTGAGGCCTGGAGCTTGGGGTCCCTATCATCGGTGAGTCCTGGTGTCTATGTTGAAGGCTGAAGACCTAAGGCCAATCAGAAGTCCAAATGTAGACACCCGATGGCTGAGGCCCTGGGTCTGTCAGCCTACAAGTCCACTGGGGAACTCATAGACTGAATGTCTGTGAGTCTGTGAGTCCACTGGGGCCGGAGGCCCTGAGACAGCCTGTCCTAGTGTTGGAGGAATGTGTGTGTGTGTGTGTGTGTGTGTGTGTGTGTGTGTGTGTGTGAGAGAGAGAGAGAGTGGGTGGTGTGTGGGTGGATGTGAGGCAGGAAAGAACTTGCTTTGCTGTTGTTCTGGTTTTGTTGTTTTGGTGTTGTTTATGTTGTTCTGGTGTTATTGTTTATGTTGTTTTGTTGTTGTTGTTTATGTTGATTTGGTGTTGTTGTTTAGGTTGTTCTGCTGAGCATTGTGGGTATGTTTTGTGTGGCGACACTTGCCGACCGCCCCCAGCACATCCTTAGGTTGTGTTGGTGCTGTGCATTTAATATCTCAATAAGATTTGAGTAATATGTATTGTTTGATTGCGCATTTTTGTTTGTTTATAAATTTATTCTGGGTTATATGTATAAATATGTTAATTGCATACATCATTATGCTACCACGTGATATGCATACGCTTCACTTAAAGCAAAGACAAAGTTGCACCTGTATTCCTGGACTCATTAATTTAATGTTTAGAAGTTATAAAACTAACAGTTGCTTGTATTGTTCTGCAGAGCATTGTGGCTATGTGATGTTGGCACCAGACTGTGAGACAACACTAGCGGGCTGTCCCCTGCACATCCTTAGGTTGTGTTGGTTTTTTAATGTGATAAATAAATGAATCTGAATCTGCTGACCTTACCCAATATGGGCAAATGTGACTCTAGACAAGAGACACAGACTTAGATAAAAAGAGAGAGACTCTTCGGCCCATCCTGCTGTGGCTGACAAAATATCTGTCCCAACTGGTTCCACTTGCCTGTGTTTGTCCCACATCCTTCTAAATATACGTGGAGAATGGAGGGACGTGGACATTGTGAGGGCAGAAGAAATTAATTTAGTTAGGTGCTTTGTTACAAGTTTAATTAGCTTGGCACAACATCGCGGGCCAAACGGCCTTTTCTTGTGCCGTACTCTTCCATGTTCTAAATCTTTTCTATCCATGGGGAAGCATAATAGTGTAGCAAATGTTCAAAGTGCAAAGTAAATTTAATATTAAATTACTGGTTGGCAGATTGATGTTTTTTTCTTTTATGGAAGCTTGTACGGCGTATAGCTCCAGGGTTGTGCCCCCAGTGGTTTTTTTTTCTCGTTTTTTTTTTCGGTTGGTAGGGGTTTTTCTTTTGTTTTAGTTAGTAGGGGTTCGTTTTTCCAAAAAAAAAGTTTTAACATTTTGTTTTTTCTTATGATTATTGGTATACTGTTTAGCTTGGTTAATCAGTTATTGGATAGTTTAACTCTTATTGTACACATTGTTATGTTGTTTTGATTACTTTAATGTATTTTTTGTTGATTTTCAATAATAATTAATAAAAAGGTTTAAAAATAAATAAAATAAATTACGTATATGTCACCTTATGGAACCATGAGATTAAGTTTCTTCTGGGCACAGTAGATCCAAGAAACATAGCAGCAGCAATGTAAGACCACACCCAACAGGACGGACAAACTACCAATGTGCAAAAGGTGATGAACTGCGAAATACAAATGAAAACAAGAAATAATAATAAAACATAAATCAGCAATATATATCAAAAGTACGACATGAAAGGACCCTGTAAGTGAGTCCATAGGCAGTGGGAACAGTTCAGTGATGGGGAGAGTGAAGTTGAGAGAAGTTACCCCCTTTGGTTCAAGAGGCTGATGGTCAAGGGGTTGTAGCTGTTCTTGAGCCTGGTGGTGTGAGTCCCGAGGCTCCTGTACCTTCTTCCTGATGGCAGCAGTGAGGAGAGAACATGGCCTGGTTGGTGGAGTCCCTGATGATAGATGCTGTTTTCCTGTGACAAAGCTCCATGTAGATGTGCTTAATGGTGGTGGTGGGGGGGGGGGGCGCGGTTTTATCCATGGAGGACTGGACCGTATCCACTACTTTTCATAGAATTTTCCATTCGAGGGCAATGGTGTTTCATTGTGGTGCAGCCAGTCAGTATACTCACACAGTTTGTCAAAATTTTAGAGCACGTGCCAAATCTCTGCAAACTCTTAATGAAGTAAAGGGGCTGCCTTGCTTTCTACATAATTGCATTTACTTGCTGGGCCCAGGACAGATCCTCTGAAATGATAACACTGAGAAATTTAAAGTTGCTGACCCTTTCCACCTCTGATCCCCTGATGAGAACTGGCTCCATCTCCTGAATTTATCGAGACGCTTTACTGAGCCAATCATCTGGGTTCAAATCCACCACAGTCTGTAAGGAGTTTGCTGAAGTTGAACAAGATGTTGGTGAGGCCTAATTTGGAGTAGTGTGTGTAGTTTTGGTTACCTCCCTGTAGGAAAGATGTAAATAAGGTTGAAAGAGGACAGAGAAAATTGACAAGGGTGTTGCCAGATCTGGAGGACCTGAGTTACATGGAAAGGAATAGGTTCGGACTTTATTCCCTGTAATGTCGAAGATCGAGGGGAGATTTGATAGAGGTATACAAAATTATAGATAGGGTAAATGCAAACAGGCTTCTACCACTGAGCAAACACGAGGAATTCTGCAGATGCTGGAAATTCAAGCAACACACATCGAAATTGCTGGTGAACTCAGCAGGCCAGGCAGCATCTCTAGGAGGAGGTATAGTCGACGTTTCAGGCTGAGACCCTTCGTCGGGTCTCGGCCTGAAACATCGACTGTACGTCTTCCTAGAGATGCTGCCTGGCCTGCTGCGTTCACCAGCAACTTTGATGCGTGTTGCTTCTACCACTGAGGTTGGGTGGGACGACAACTAGAGGTCATGGGTTAAGGATGAAAATTAAAAGGTTTAAGGGGAACATGAGGGGAAATTTCTTCACTCGTAGGGTCATGAGAGTGTGGAATGAACTGCCAGCACAAGTAGCGCATGAAAGCTCAGCTTCAACGTTTGAGAGAAGTTAGGATAGGTACATGGATAGTAGGGATAGGGAGAGCTGTGATCTCAGTGCAGGTTGATGGAACTAGGCGGTAAATGGTTGGCACAGACTAGATGGGCAGAAGGGCCTGCTTCTATCTCTTTCACTCTTACCCATGAGGGGGGTAAGGGAACAGAGTCTGCCTGCTACAGAGGAATGCTTCCCCTCTGAGGGCAAACCGTGACCCATGGCAGAACCGCGGCAGCTTCCCTCTCCAGCCCCTGCGTTCCCACTGGCCTCCCCTGAGGAATGCGACTCGGATCCAGCAGCTGTGAAACCCTGGTTCGCCCGAGGTTTAGATTGATGACGCTAGGTGTCAGACCTGACCACATCCATATTCCATCACTGCGTCTTGAAAGGCTGAGGTGCTGTCTCCTGCAAGGGCTTTGGGGAGCTGAGTAATGCATCTTTCCAGGGAAAAGGCAACAACCGGCTCAGATTGCGGTATCACATTAATTACACTGCAGCAGGCTGCTGTCTGCTGTTGTTTGCTTAGACCCAGGGATAATTATTTGGAGTCATGTTCTTTTCCCTCTCACAGTAACCAATAGCTGTGGTAAACATTAAAATGAGGCGACCTTTAACAAATACACAGAGCAGAAAGTGCACATGGGTGCAACACAGTGCAGGTGTGGATCGGTATTAATTGATTAGCGAGAGAGGCAAGCTTTCACAGCAAGACGAATTCCATGGAGCGATGGAAAGTGTAAAGGTTCAGGAAAAGGAGTCAGTTTGTTTTTGTACAGTGACATCAGCTGGAGAGAGTAAACTTTGCAGCACCAGTCAAGCCATAAGACCGTGAGACAAAAAGACATAGGAGCAGTATTAGGCCATTCAGCCCATCATATATTCTCCATTATTCCATCATGCCAGATTTATTATCCTAGTCCCCACAACCTTTGCTGCCCTGATTAATATAGGACCTATTAAACACCATTTTAAATATTGTATACCCAATGACTTGGCCACCACAGCTGTCTGTGGCAATGAATTCCACAGATTCACCACACTCTGGCTAAAAAAAACTGCTCCTTATTTCTGTTCTAAAGGGATGTCCTCGTATTCTGAGGCTGTACCCTCTGGTCCTAGACCTCCCGCTATGGAAATCATCCTCTCCACGTCCGCTCTATATCTAGGCCTTTCAATATTTGATATGTTTCAATGAGATCCCCCTTCATGCTTATAAACTCCAGAGCCATCAAATACCCATCATATGTTAACCCTTTCTTTCCCAGAATCATTCTCATGAACATCCTCCAGACCCTCTCCAATGCCAACATGTCCTTTCTTAGATAAGGGGCCCAAACTGCTCACAATACTCCAAGTGTGGTCTGACCAAAGCCTTATAAAGCCTCAGCATTACATCCTTGCTTTTATATCCTAGTCTACGCAAAATTAATGGTAATATTATATTTGTCTCCCTTACCACCAACTCAACCTACAAGTTAACCTTTAGGAAATCCTGCGTAAGGATTCCCACGTCCCTTTGCACCTCTGATTTCTGACTTTGCTCCCTGTTCAAAAAATATTCCTTCTACCAAAGTGCATGGCCAAATACTTCCCTGCAGTATATTCCATCTGCCACTTCTTTGTCCATTCTCCCAATCTGTCCAAGTCCTTACGCAGACTCCCTGCTCTCTCGATACTACCTGCCTCTCCACCTGTCTTTGTATTGTCCACAGACTTGGCCCAAAGCCATCAATTCAGTCATTTAGATCACTTAGAACATATAACGAGAAAAGAAGTGGTCCCAACACTGACCTCTGCAGGCCATCACGAGTCACCGGCAACCAACAACAGAATTTATTCCCATTCTTCGTATCCTGCTAGTTTATCCATACTAGGCAATAAGCAGTTGATGTTTTAGGCCAAGACCCTTCATCGAGAATTTCTAATGGAGGGTTCTTGGACCAAAATGCCAACTTTTCATTTTCCTTAACTGAACAGTGCAGTGAGTAATTCTTCTCCTAACCCCCCAAAGCCCGTGCACCATCTCCATTTGCTTGGATGAGGGCAGTTCAACTACATTGGAGTTCCTCCAGCATTTTGTGTATATGACTATACCAGTTCAATTTCTGGTCAGAAGTAACCATTCCCCCCACAGCCAGGACAGTGATCAGAATCAGAATCAGAATCCTTTATTATCGCCAAGTATGTGGACACATGCAGGGAATTTGATGCCAGTTTCCCTGAGCTCTCACTGTACAGAATCAAAAAGCAAACAAAACAATAGTGCAAATAATCGTGAACTATATATAATGAGGTGTACCTGTGTATGTACAGGTGGACTTGGTTTATAATAGACTAAAATTCAAGTGTTCATAAGACTGATGGCATACGGAAAGAAACTGTTCTTGTACCTATTTGTCCTGGCATACAGTGATCTAAGGTGCCTACCAGAAGGAAGGGGTTGGAACAGGTGATGTCCAGGGTGTGATGGGTCTACAATGATGCTGCTTGCTCGCTTCCTGACTCTAGGTGTATATAAGTCCTGGATCGAGGGCAGCTTGGGGGAGTTTGGTAATGGTGCTCCACTGAACCTCAGGCAGTGATGGCTAGATTTTCTCATTTTGTGTATCGTCATTACCTGGCGCTTGTGTGGCACTACTGTTACCTGACACCTATAATCGGTGGCCACTTTATTAGGTACACTTGCACACTTGCTCTTTAATGCAAATATCTAATCACTCAAACTTGTGGCAGCAACTCAATGCATAAAAGTTTGCAGACGTGGTCAAGAGGTTCATTTGGTGTCCAGAACAAACATATGAATGGGGAAGAAACGTGATCTAAGTGACTTTGACCATGGAATGATTGTTGGTGCCAGATGGGGAGGTTTGAGTATCTCAGAAACTGCTGATTTCCTGGGATTTACATGCACAACAGTCTCTGGATTTCACAGAGAATGATGTGAAAAACAGTGAGCAGCAGTTCTTTGGATGAAAACACTTTGTTAATGAGAGAGGTCAGAAGAGAATTTCCAGATTGGTTCCGACTGACAGGAAGGTGACAGTAACTCGAGTAACCACGCGTTAGAACAGCAGTGTGCAGAAGACTATTTCTGAACTCCCCACTAGATCTGCCACTATTTGTGTTTAACCCAATCTCCTAGGGTTGCTTCTCTTCCCAAAGAAGCAATTACTTCCTGCGCACCCTGCACAGGGCTCTTGCCTGCTCACACTCATCGATCGAATCTCCCAGAGGAGGACTGGAGTGTCCAATGTTCCGTTTGTTGGACTGGCAGAGAATAAGAAGGCACGGGTTTAAGGCTGGTGGGAATGGGGGGAGGAAGATTTACCAGGACCCTGAGAGGCAACATGGTTAACCAGGCGGTGGTCTGGATATGGCATTAGGCCCAATAGATCCATGTGGACCTAGATGTCCATGGACAGGAGCTGGGTCGAACAGCCTGCTTCTGTGTTGGTGGACTCTATGTCTCCCTGTTTCACTAATGTTGTAGCACAGGAGCAATGTTACATCACAGCTCTATATGATTATCTCTGGAGCCAACTCTCCAGCGACTCCGGTTCAATCCTGAATCGGGTGCCTGTGTAGAGTTTGCACGTTCTCTCTGCAGATGTGTTGGTTTCCCTCGGGTGCTCCACCTTTACCCTATGTCTCAATGCCAGGCCTGTAGATGAAGTGACTGCTGTGAATTATCCCTAAGTGCTGATAGGGTGGCAAAAACATCAGAGAGAATTGGACGGCGTCTGGGACAGGATTGGACAGCAGGTGACAGGGAAATGAAAGGGTGAATGGTATGGATGGGACCACTCTGTCCTAATAGTCTGAGTGGTCTTGTTCTATGTCAGGGCTACAAATTGCTTCAAGAGTCAAGATTCTCATTTATTTATCAAGTGTACACTGCTCTACTCTGTATACCCATGACTGTGTGGCTAGGCATAGCTCAAATACCATCTACAGATTTGCTGACGATACAGCCGTCATTGGTAGAATATCTCAGGTGATGACAAGAGTGAGGGGTGAGATATGCCAACTAGTGGAGTGGTGCCACAGCAACAACCTGGCACTCAACGTCAGTAAGACAAAAGAGCTGATTGTGGACTTCAGGAAGGGTAAGATGAAGGAACACAAACCAATCCTCATAGAGGGATCAGAAGTGGGGAGGGTGAGCAGCTTCAAGTTCCTGGGTGTCAAGATCACTGAGGATCTAACCTGGTCCGAACACTTTGATGTCGTCATAAAGAAGGCAAGACTGCGGCTATATTTTATTAGGAGTTTGAAGCGATTTGGCATGTCAACAAATACACTCAAAAACGTCTATGGTTTTACCATGGAGAGCATTCTGTTAGGCTGCATCACTGTCTGGTATGGAGGGGCTACTGCACAGGACCGAAAGAAGCTGCAGAAGGTTGTAAATCTAGTCAGCTCTATCCTGGGCACTAACCTACAAAGTACCCAGGACATCTTTAGGAAGCGGTGTCTCAGAAAGCAGCATCCATTATTAAGGACCTCCAGCACCCAGGGCATGCCCTTTTCTCACTGTTACCATCAGGTAGGAGGTACAGAAGCCGGAAGGCACATACTCAGCAATTCAGGAACAGCTTCTTCCCCTCAGCCATCCGATTACTAATGGACTTTGAAGCTTCGGACACTACCTCACTTTTTTTAATATACAGTATTTCTGTTTTTGCACATTTTTAAATAATCAATTCAATATACGTAATTGATTTACTTGTTTATTGTTATGTTTTATTTTATTTATTATTTTTTTCTCTCTCTGCTGGATTATGCACGGCATTGAACTGCTGCTGCTAAGTTAACAGATTTCACGTCACATGCCGGTGATAATAAACCTGATTCTGATTCTGAAACATACGGGGAAATGTGTTGTTTATGTTAACAACCTAAGGATATCCGGCGGGGGGCGGGGGGGTTAGATAAATAGTAAGAATCAAAGTGCAACACAAAACTTAGCACAATACAGGCCATTTGGCCCACAATGTTGTGTTGACCTTTTAACCTACTCTACGGTTAATCTAACTCTTCCCTCCCACATGGCCCTCCATTTTTCTATCATCCATGTACTTGTACAAGTGTTAATAAATATCCCGAATGTTTCTGCCTCTAACACCACCCTTGGCAGGGTGTTCCACACAACCATAATTCTCATGTGTAAAACTAGTCTACCTCTGGCATCCCCCACACTACTTTCTGCCAATCAGCAATCACCAATTACTTTAAAATTATGCCCCCTCATTTTCATCCTGGGAAAAAAGTCTCTGGCTGTCCACGTGATCTATGACTCTTATCTTGTACTCTTCTATCAAGTGGAGTTGGGCGAGAGAGAGAGAATAAATTGCAGAAACAAAAGGGGAGAGGAGAGATGATCACTGATGGGATCGCTCTATGTGTGGCTGTTGCAGACCTGATAGGCTGAATGGCCTCATTCTCTGTCAGTGCTACTAAGCTAATTTGTTTGATTGGTGAAGTTATATCAGCGAAACCTCCCCGCCTCCACCGACCAGTGCTGATCTGGCATTTCAATAAGAATATCTAAAGCCTGGGGGGACTGGGTAAATAGCTGGTTAAGAGAGCTAAAAAAAACTAGAGGGCACGGGGTGAGAGTGAAAATGTTTAATAGGAACCTCAGAGGCAACTTCTTTACACAGAGGGTGATCTCTATATGGAAATGAAATGTCCCTATTACCTCTTGTTCCATATATCCACCACTCCCTGTGTGCAAAACGTGCCCTTTCAATCTCCTTTAAATATCTCCCCTTTTACATTCCACCGATGTTCTCTTGTTTTTAACACTCCTGTTCTTGGAAAAAATACTGTAGAAATCTACTCTATAGTAAGAGAGATTGTGAAAGATGTCTTTCCCCCACACACTCCTCCCACAGGGACCCCTCCCCATATCTGCTCACTCCACCTCCTTTATTTATTTAGTTCCATGCTCCACCATGCACCTTATTGTCTGCACTCGCTCTGTGGCTGTTAGACTTTACTCTGCATTCTGTTACTGTTTTACCTTGTTCTACTTCAGTGCACTGTGTAACAATCTGATGTGAATAAACAGTATGCAAGGCAAGATTTTCACTGTATCTTCGTACTTGTGATAATAATATACCAATTCCAATTCCAACCACCTTCTCCTGTCAGATTCCACCATCTGCAGCCCTTTGATGCCTCCATCTATCACCTCCCAGCTTATGTCACTATTCCCTCTATCCCCCTTTCCCTCTTTCATCTGCCTGTCACCCCCTCTTCTCACCTGAATCCACCTATCATCTCTGTAACTATTCCCACTCTCCCTTCCTTCCTCTGCTTATTCCCTCCTTCTTCCTCACCTGGATCCTCCCATCACCTGCCAGCCTCTGTCACTATTCCCACTCTCCCTTCCCTCACCTCTCATTCCCTCCTTCCTCCTCACCTGGATCAGTCTATTGCTCACCCGCTATTTCCCCAGCATTTCCTCTCTCTTCTTTATATTGGCCACCCTCCACCCCCTGTTGTTCAGTCCAGATGAAGGGTCTTGGCTCGAAACGTCAACAGCCCATTTCCCACCACAGCCGCTACCTGATCCACTAGCTCTTCTAACCTCTTCTTTGTTGATGAAGATTCCAGTACCTGTGGTCTCTTGGGTTCACACATCTATCATTGTTGCATCTACCTATTGTTTCACTATTTTCATAGGGCGGTACGTGTAGTAGCAGTTAGTACAATCACTTTATAGCACAGTGATCATTGATCGGGGTTCAATTCCCATTGCTGTCTGTACAGAGTTTGCACACTCTCCCCATCACCATGTAGATTTCCTCTGGGCGTTCTGGTTTCCTCCCACATCCACAAGGACCTTTGGGTTAGGGTTAGTAAGTTGTGGGCATGCTATTTTGGCACCAGAAATTCAAAATTCAAAGTAAATTTTATTAACAAGGTACATATATGTCACCATATACAATACTGAGATTCATCTTCCTGTGGGCATACTCAGCAAATCTATAGAATAGTAACTACAACAGGATCAATGAAAGATCAACCAGAGTGCAGAAGACAACAAACAGTGCAAATGCAAATATAAATAAATAGCAATAAATAACGAGAACATGAGATAATGAGATAAGTAGTCCTTAAAGTGAGATCATTGATTGTGGAAACAGTTGAGGCCAGTTCATTGGCTATATTTAAGAGGGAGTTAGATACGGCCCTTGTGGCTAAAGGGATCGGGGGTATGGAGGGAAGGCTGGTGCAGGGTTCTGAGTTGAATAATCAGCCATGATCATACTGAATGGCGGTGCAGGCTCGAAGGGCCGAATGGCCTACTCCTGCACCTATTTTCTATGTTTCTATTCTATCTCAATGATGGGGCAAGTGAGTGTAGTTATCTCCTTTTATTCAACAGCCTGATGGTTGAGGGGTAGTAACTGTTCTTGAACCTGGTGGTGCGAGTCCTGAGGTTCTCGTTCTATCTACCTGGCAGCAGTGAGAAAGGAGCATGGCCTGGGTGGTGGTGGAGGGGGTGGGGGTCACTGATGATAGATGTTGCTTTCCTATGACAGTGTTTCATGTAGATGTGCTCAGTGTTGGAATGGCTTTCCCTGCAATGGACTGGACTAAATCCACTGACACTTGTGGGTTGCCCCCAGCACAAACTTCAGACTGTGGTGGTCATTGCAGTGAATGATGCTTTTCACTTTATGCGTCGAGGGACACGTGTCAAATAAAATTACATCTTTACTTTTTAAAATCTGTATTTTATCGTTTTACTGTTGCAGTTTGCACTATTACCTGCTGGTGGTGCTGTCTGCCCAACTTTACAAGGTTGTTGCTGCGCGATCTCAGGCATAAGATTGCGGTTACCGTTCAGGTCCCACTGCCCTGGCTGTTCCATCCACTTGCAACCTGAGTGCCACCCTCTGCCCTCTACATATTGTTCAGTACGTTTCATGAACAATCAGTCTTGCACAGCTTGCTAACTCCTGCAGGAAACACTGTCAACTCAGATCTTTGAAACCTTGTTAGTCTTCTGTGGGCCTGTCTTCTGTGCCATGACCTTTGGCCTATCAAAGCAAGTAGTTGATCAAATTTCTTTCTCCTCATTTTGATCAAAAAGATTAATGAAAGATTAACTCTATTTGTCAAACGTACATCGAAACATACAGTGTAATGTGTTGTTTGCGTCAACAACCAACACGTGCTGGGGACATCCCATGAGTATCACCATGTTTACGGCATCGACACAGCATACCCACTACTCAGTGACCATAACCCGTACGTCTTCGGAATTCCAACCCAGAGCACCCAGAGGAAACCCACAGGGTCCAGAGAGGAACATACACCTTACAGACAGAAGCGGGAATTGAACACTGATCGCTGATGCTATAATAGCTCTCCACTACTAGGCCAGTTAAATGCTTGAATACCTGCATATATCACCGCTGACCTCAGAATTTTAAAAATTCAGTTGATTCTGGTTAATTGGCAAAGATCGGGACCAGTACATTTTGGCCCAATTAAATGGCTGCCCCAGTGAACCGGTTGCATGAAGAAGGTTAAAAAGGTATGAAACAGACAAACTACCATATAAGTGAATAACAAATGGTGTATTTAAATGAAATACACAGCAAATCAGAACACTACCAATACTACTACAGTACTATAAAACTGTTTGCTAGTTCCTAATAAGAGACCCACAGAGGAATTCATCCAGTGTACGCTGCCAAGTCCTTTTGATTGACTGTAAGTGAATATAATGAGCGCAGACATCTAATACAGATAATTCACTGCCTTCAAACAACCTTCGACAATTGCATCCCCTAAATCTTCACTTTCATTGTAATATTTGTCGATACCTTCAAATTCTTTGTTGTTCCTAACTTGTTGAAGTAGTGAAATTGTTTCATTTTCACTTCCGGCCGTTTCTGGTATCTCCAAGCCTGAATGCTTGAAACTGCAGTGTGGAAAGCAGTTCCGAATTGCCTTACTGCTTACTTCTTGCCAACTAAGAGTGAGAAAGATCATTGCTTTTTTAACGGAAGCACGCGCAACTGATGCTAGCTGAAAAAAACTGTTCACTCTGAGCACAAGTGCACATGTCTGATGATCGAAAGAAACAGTTTGGCAATAGTTTCTCCTGTCATAATTAAGTGGCATAGTCCCTAAATAAAATAAGGGATTCCTGGCTATTTTCTCGATTAGTTTCTGTTCTTGAAGAGTTGTCCCAATAAGCAGCTGCTTGTAAGCGGAACAAGTGCTACACATGCCCTTACACTTCCTCCCTCACCACCATTCAGGGCCCCAGATAGTCCTTCCAGGTGAGGCGACACTTCACCTGTGAGTCGGCTGGGGTGATATACTGCGTCCGGTGCTCCCGACGTGGCCTTCTATATATTGGTGAGACCCAACACAGGCTGGGAGACCGTTTTGCTGAACAGCTACGCTCTGTCCGCCAGAGAAAGCAGGATCTCCTAGTGGCCACACATTTTAATTCCACGTTCCATTCCCATTCTGACATGCCTATCCACGGTCTCCTTTACTGTAAAGATGAAGCCACACTCAGGTTGGAGGAACAACACCTTATATTCCATCTAGGTAGCCTCCAACCTGATGGCATGAACATTGACTTCTCTAACTTCCGTTAATGCCCCACCTTCCCTTCGTACTCCATCCGTTATTTATTAATTATTTGTTATTATTATATATTTTTTTCTCTCTCTCGTTTTCTCCCTCTGTCCCTCTCACTATACTCCTTGCCCATCCTCTGGGACTGCCCCCTCCCCCTTTCTTTCTCCCTAGGCCTCCTGTCCCATGGTCCTCTCATATCCCTTTTGCCTATCACCTGTCCAGCTCTTGGCTCCATCCCTCCCCCTCCTGTCTTCTCCTATCATTTTGGATCTGCCCCTCCCCCTCCCACTTTCAAATCTCTTACTCACTCTTCCTTCAGTTAGTCCTGACGAAGGGTCTCGGCCCGAATTGTTGACTGTACCTCTTCCTAGAGATACTGCCTGGCCTGCTGCGTTCACCAGCAACTTTTATGTGTGTTGCTTGAAATTCGAGCATCTGCAGATTTCCACGTGTTTGCCCCAATTAATCGATGTCTCAAATAAGTGGAATCCACTGTAATTTATTTTATTCTCTGGTCTTATAAGGCAGGTCTTCCCTGATAATTTCATTTTCTCAGCTGCATTCCAATAAATTCATGAAATCTAAACCTTGAGAATGAGAAGAGAAGTACTGTGCAGTAGCACTCCCGTGGACTCTTATGGTCAGTTAGCCAGTCTTCACTGGTTGGGAAGATGTTGGAGTCCATTGTTAAGGGTGAAGTTTTGGGGCACATGATAAAATAGGCCAAAGTCAAACTTGTTTCCTTAAGACAAAATCTTGTCTGACTCATCTGTTGGAATTCTTTGAGGAAGTAACAGGTTAGATAGACAAAGGAGAATTGGTGGATGCTGTTTACTTGGATATTCAGAAGGCCTTTGGCAAGGTGCCGCACATGAAGCTGCTCAACAAGATAAGAACCAATGATACTATAGGAAAGATACCAGCATGGATAAAGCAGTAGCTGATTGACAGGAGGCAAAGAGTTGGAATAAAAGTGAGCCTTTTCTGATTGGCCGTTGGTGACTAGTGGTTTTCCACAGGGGTCTGTCTTAGGACCAATTCTTTCGATGTTATCGGTCAATAATTTGGATGATGGGATTGATGGCTTTGTGATCAAGTTTGCAGATAAAACGAAGGCAGAAAGAGGGGCGAGTAGTGCTGAGGAATCAGTGAGTCTGCAGAAGGAATGGGAGAATTGGCAAAGAAGTGGCAGATGGAATACAGTATAGGGGAGTGCATGGTCATGGACTTTGGTAGAAGGAATAAAGGCATAAACTACTTTCTAAGCGGGGAGAAAATTCAAAAGTCAGAGGTGCAAAGGGCCTTGGGAGTCTATGTGCAGGATTCCCTAAAAGGTAACTTGCAGGTTGAGTTGGTGGTAAGAAAGACAAATGCAATGTTAGCATTCGTTTTGAGAGGACTAGAATATAAAAGCAAGGATGTAATGCTGAGGCTTTATAAGGCACTGGGAAGACTGCACTTGGAGTATTGTGAGCAGTTCTGGGCCCTTTATCTAAGAAATAATGTGCTGGCATTGGAGAGGAGCCAGAAGAGGTTCATGAGAACGATCCTGGGAATGATAGGGTTAACACATGAGGAGTGTTTGATGGCTCTGGGCCTGTACTCACTGGAGTTTAGAAGAATGAAGGGGGGGATCTCATTGAAATGTATCAAATATTGAAAAACCTAGGTAGAGTGGACATGGAGAGGATGTTTCTTACAGTGGGTGAGTCTTGGACCAGAGGGCACAGTCTAAGACTAGAGGGATGTCCATTTAGAACGGAGATTAGAATGAATTTCTTCAGTTAATTCATAATGAATCTGTGGAATTTATTACCACAAATTTTTGGTGGTGCAGTAGATATTGGACATCACACTATGGTGGAAACATCTATTCTCCCTCAGCTTAGTTCCTTGTAACCTTTAGGGTCATACAGCCCAGAACGAGGCCCCTCGAAGTAAAATATCTGTGCCATCTACCCTACGTATCTACACTAATCCTGCTTTCTGGTGTTAGTTTGTAGCCTTCCCATTTCTCACAGAGAGGAGAGTAGACATTAGAGGTTAAGATTTGTCACATGTATAATTGAAACACACAGAGAAGTCAAATCAGTGAGGATGTGCTGGGGGCACCACACTCCAAGTGCCAACATCGCATGCCCACGACTCATTAACCCTAACCTGTACATCTTTAGGACATGGGGGGAAACTGGAGCATATCTGCTCAGTCACACTCAGTAAGTGGTGGCAATCAGACCCCGATTTCACCGCTGGTGCTGTGAAGCATTGTGCTAACTGCTACACTGCCATGACGGTTGAAAGACAGCATCTATGGTGAAACATAATTCTGTTGAGATTCAAGATTCAAGTTTGCTTATTGGCATTCTTCAGTACACGAGTGTAAAGGAGAACGAAATGATTGTTACTCTGGATCTGCTATGGCATAAAAAACACAATAAACATAAAGAACATAATAAATATAAATATAAAAGCAATTCAATAAAACACAATGTACAAGTAATTGTTGAATGTGACCATATATACATAAGATTAGCTTACACACGCAGTGGCCACTTTATTAATTACTGTACCTTCTGTACCTAACACAGTGACCACTAAGTTATTGTTCATGGTCTTCTGCTGCTGCAGCCCATCCACTTCAAGGTCTGATGTGTTCAGAGATGCTCTTCTGCACACCACTGTTGTAACATGTGGTTATTTGAGTTACTGTCACCTTCCTGTCAGCTTGAACTACTCTGGCCATTCCCCTCTGATCTCTCCCATTAACGAGGCATTTTTACCCACAGATCTGCTGCTCACTGGATAGTTTTTGTTTTTTTGCACCATTCTCTGTAAACACAAGAGACTGTTGTGCATGAAAATCCTAGGAAATTGGCAGATTTTAAGATACTCAATTCACCCTGTCTGGCACCAATAATCGTTCCACAGTCAAAGTCACTTAGATCACATTTCTTCCCTACTCTGATGTTTGGTCAGAATAACAGTTGAGCCTCTTGACCATGTCTGCATGCTTTTATGCATTGAGTTGCTACCACATGATTGGCTGATTAAATATTTGTATTAACAAGCAGATGTACCTAATAAAGTAGCCACTGAGTGTATAATAGAATGAATTGATTGCGTGTACATAAAATGATGCTAGAATCCCAGTGTTGGAATATAGGCCTGGAATTTCATACCTAAATCCTGGGAATCAATTCCTCTAAATCCCTATGTAGCATTCCCTGCTTCCTTTGAATCTACCCAGGAGTCTCTCAGCTGAACTACCCGTAAATCCCTGTTCAATATTCATAATGTGGGTCGAACTCAGCAGGTCAGGTAGCCTCTGTGGAAAGGAATACAGCGTCCACATTTCGAGTTGAGGCCTTTCGTCGGGACTGGAAATGAAAGGGCGGGGTGGTGCGGAAACTGGGATTAGAAGGTGGGGGAAGGGAAGGAGTACAAGCAAGAAGGTGATAGTTGACACCAGATGAGGGGGAAGGTAGGTGGGTGAGGGAGAGGGTGATGATGTGAAAGGCTAGAAGGTGTTAGGTGGAAAAGGTAAAGTGCTGAAGAAGAAGAAAATTGATAGGAGAGGAGAGTGGGTCATGGGAGAAAGGGAATGAGGAAGGGAGCTAAAGGGAGGTATTAGACAGGTGAGAAGAAGAGAGAGGGTAAGAGGGGAGGGAATAGAAGAAGAGGGAAGGGAGAGGGGGGAAAAATACCAGAAGTTTGAGAAGTCAATGTTCATGCCATCAGGTTGGAGGCTACCCAGATGGAAGACGAGGTGTTGCTCCTCCAACTTGAGAGTGGGTTCATCGTGGCAGTACAGAAGGTCATGAAATTCCTTCTCTACTCGCTTGCTCTAAATGTCTTCCCATCCATTCTGAATCATTTCACAATGCTGAGTACTGCTTAGCCTGGAATAGACACCACTTACTCCCGTCTGACCTCATTAAAAGAAGAAAGAAAAGGTAAGGCAGACATATTAAGTGATTTAATTAAAAAATAACATAATTTAATTACATTAATGTAGTAGGAAAGCAAAACACATAATTTGAAAATATACACAGAGGCTATTAAACACTAAGATAAATGCAATTTGGCACAAGTAAACACAATTTAAAGCATTAGGGTGAAATGTGAGGGGAGTTAATTATAGCCGGCAATCTGAGGATTGTAAGTCAGTTACTAAAGAAGGATTTTCTGAAGACCAAGCTAGTATGGGAAATAAGTGAAAATATTAAGGATATTCTTAATAGCAATGATTATTTTAGTACACTTGCAATTATGCTGAGAAATGTTTTTCCTGAGGAAAACTAATATGTACAGAGTAGACAGTAGCACAGGATTTAACGTACAGTACATTGCAGAGTCAAACACCCCAAATAAGACCTCAGATTCTGTTGACGTTTCAGGCTGAGACCCTTCATTATGCCTGATGAAGAGTCTTGGCCCAAAATATCAACTGTTTATTCCTCTCCATAGGCGCTGCCTGACCTGTTGAGTTTCTCCAGCAGTTTGTGTATGTTGCTCTGGAGAATCTCCAGCGTCTACAGAATCTCTTGTACCTCAGATTCAGATTCATTTATTTATCACATGTACGTACATCGAGCCACACAGTGAAACGCGTTATGTTGACAAACAACACAACCTGAGGATGAGCTGGGTGCAGCTTGCAAGTGTCACTACACATGCTAGTCCTATCGTCAGTACCTCTAATTCCTCAGGAGGCTGAAGAAATTTGACATGTCCCCGTTGACCTTCACCAATTTTTATAGATCCCGCCTTTTCCATAATGGCTTGGTCTCACAACTGTCCTGGAGAAACTGCTGAGAGTTATGGATGCAACTCAGCAAGTCACAGGAACCAGCCTTCCCTCTATGGGCTCTGTCTATCCTTCTCACTGCCTCAGTAAAGCAGCCAGCATAATCAAAGACCACACCAACCACGAACATTCTCTTTTCCTCTCCCCCATCGGACTGAAGATACAAAAGCCTGAAAGCACATACCACCAGGCTCAAGAACAGTTTCTAACTTTCTGTTATAAAACTACTAAATAGTGCGATTTCACAATCTACCTCATTCTCAACTTATTGTCCACCAGTACTGCATTTTCTCTAGGCTAATACACTTTATTCTGCATTCTGTTTTTGTTTTACCTCATTTGATCTCACTGCACTGTGTAATGATTCAAGATTCAGAATTGTTTAATGTCATTTCCAGTACACAAATGTAAAGTGGAATAAAATAATGTTACTTCAGATCTGATGCAGCACAAGGAAAACACACTAAGATAAGGAACACAATAATAATTAAAAAACACAATAAGTATAAATACGTAAGATAGTTTATATGCACAGATTGATTATATGTAGATAAAGTGATGCTAGGCACAGGAGTGTCTGTACATAAGGTGACCGGCAGGAAATGATAAGGTAGTGGTGGTTGGGGGTATGGAGGGGTGGGTTAGTGAGTGGAGGTGTTGATCAGCCTTACTGCTTGGGGAAAGTAATTGTTCTTGGGTCTGATGGTCCTGGGCTGGATGCTACATAGCCTCGTCCTGATGGGAGTGGGAGGATCGGTCCATGAGTCCAGGAGGAGAGAAAAAAAAAATCAGCCATGATTGAATGGTGGAGCAGACTCGATGGGCCAGATGGCCTAATTCTGCTCCTATGTCTTGTGATGGGTGGGATCCTTCACGATATCACTGGCCTTTTTCTGGCACCTTTCGGTATATGTGGTCTTGATGGTGGGTAGGCTCTCACCGGTGACTTGATCTATATGAACAGTGAACAAGAGAAACGTTTCACTGTACATGTGATGATAACAAACCAATTCCAATTCCAAATACTGTGTACTGTGCCAGCCTAGTTTACAGACTGCTACAAATAGACCATAAAGCCATAAAACATAGGAGCAGAATTAGGCCACTCAGCCCATCGAGTCTGCTCCACATTCCATAATGGCTGATTCATCATCCCTCTCAGCCTCATTCTCCTTCCTACTCCCTGTAACCTTCGACACCCTGACAAATCAAGAACCTTTCAACCTTTGCTTTAAATATACCTAATGACTTGGCCTCCACAGACGTCTATGGCAATGAATTCCACAGAATCACCCCCGCCAGACTACCAAGAAATGGAGAGATATGAGATTAACTACATCTGGAGAATCTTTCCTTTGTTTTGCATCTCTGAATTCCACCAACAAAGGACTCCGCAACCCATATTCTCAACGTTATTAATTTGTTTTTTTTGTATTTGCACAGTTTGTTGTCTTTCGCACATTGGTTGTTTGTCAGTCTTTGTGTGTAGTTTTTATAGATTCTTTGAATTTCTTTGTTCTATTGTGATTGCCTGCAAGATAATATATCTCAGGGCAGTAAATGATGACTTTGATAATAAATTTACTTTGAGCTTTGAACACTTCCATCAGAGATGGTTACAGCTTGGAGTATTTGCGGGCAGTTCAGATTATGTTATTTGGCTGCTACTGGTTTCAGCGATTGACCTGAACAGTACAGTCTGTCATGATGGAATAACCATGCAGAGTTGGCACAATTCCTGTTGGATTTATTGGCAGCCGGCGGGAAAGGTTAATGCAAAGGATGGAAAGGAGAAGAATTTGTACTGCAGGAAGAGTCTACAGGAGGAGGAAGCTGGAGGTTCATGAGCCAGTCCTCATAAGGGAATCGAAGATGTAGAGGATCAGTAACTTTAAATTCCTCGGTGTTATCATATAGAGGAACTGTTCTGCGACCAGCACGTATGTGCCATCACAAAGAAGGCATGACTGTGCCTCTGCTTTCTTAGCAGTTTGTGTAAGTGTGGTATGTCATTTAAAAGGAGGAGAAGATGGCAACGTGACACAGCGTGCGCGGCCGCTCCAGAATATCTGTATTTGTTAAGTAGAATACCGTGCACAATCCTGATTTGATGGAGACAGACGTGAGAAGCACGGAGGAACATCTGGAGAAACTTCTGAAATGCCCAGTTCGCTGCCGCTGCTACTGTGCGATCGAGAATCTCTGGAGGGGAAGGCCCAAATCCTCGGCTTTGCCTATTGCTTGGCTGGGGCCAGGGTCGAAGCGCTCAGCAGAGAAGGTGCTCAGTGCTCGGTGCCAGAGGGCTGGTTGGAGGCTCAAAGTTTTCGGATGTACTCAGAGTCGGCTGTGGTCGGGTGCTTCCAGGGTGCTGCATTGGCAAGTTTGCGGCGCTGGAGGTTCAAGGCAGGGAGAGTTTTCCTTCCTTCTACCGTCTGCGTGAGATGATGGGATTTTCGAGAGACTTTGAGACTTTTTTTTACCGTGCCCATGGTCTGTACTTTATCAAATTATGGTATTGCTTTGCACTGTTGTAACTATATGTTATAATTATGTGGTTTTTGTCAGTTTTTCAGTCTTGGTCTGTCTTGTGTTTCTGTAATATCATACTGGAGGAACGTTGTATCATTTCTTAACACATGCATTACTAAATGACAATAAAAGAAGACTGTGTGTCCTCATAATCTAATCTAATCTAAAACTTTGACAAATTTCTATAGATGCACAGTGGAGAGTATCCTGAATGCATGATGGCCTGGTATGGAAACACCAATGTCCAGGAATGGAAAAGTTTATAAAAAATGGTGGGTACAGCCCAGTCCATCTCAGGCGAAGTTCTCCCCACCATTGAACACATCCATAAGGAGCACTGCCACAGGAAAGTAGCATCCATCATCACCATGGACCCCCACCATCCAGACCATGCTCTCTTCTCATTGCTACAATCAGGCAGGAGGTACAGGAGTCTCAGGTCCCACACTATCTGATTCAGGAACAGTTACTCTCCTTCAACTTTCGGGCTCCTGTACCAGTGTGGATAACTTCACTCATTGAACTGATTCCACAACCTATCAACTCACTTTCAAGGACTCTACAACTCATGTTCTCAATACTTAATTCCTTGTATTTATTATTGCTTGCAAAACTCTTGACATCAATGGATCTGGGGTTGATAGGGTAAATAGCTTAACGTTCCTTGGCGTACACATCACTGAGGATATAACGTGGTCTGTATACACCAGCTGTGTGGTGAAAAAGGCACAACAGCACCTCTTTCACCTCAGATGGATGAGGAAGTTTGGTATGGGCACCCAAATCCTAAGAACTTTCTACAGGGGCACAATTGGGAGCATCCTGACTGGCTGCATCACTGCCTGGTATGGGAACTGTACTTCCCCTAATCGCAGGACTCTGCAGAGAGTGGTGCGGACAGCCCAGCGCATCTGTAGATATCAACTTCCCATCATTCAGGATACTTACAAAGGAGGGTGTGTAAAAAGGGCCCGTGGGATTCATTGGGGACCTGAGTCACCCCAACCACAATCTAATCCAGCTGCTACCATCCGGGAAACGGTGCCGCAGCATAAAAGCCAGGACCAGCAGGCTCCGGAACAGCATCTCCCACCAGGCCATCAGACTGATTAACTCATGCTGATTTGAGTGTACTCTATGTTACATTGATTGTTCTATTTTTTATAAATATTTATAAATTACTATGATTGCACATTGCACATTTAGATGGAGACGTAACAAAGATTTTTACCCTTCATGTATGTGAAGGATGTAAGAAATAATGTCAATTCAATTCATTTGGTTGTTTTTGTCAGTCTTTCTTTATGTGTAGTTTTCACAAATTCTATTTTATTTCTTTATTTTCCTGTAAATGCCTGCAAGAAAATGAGTCTCAGGGTAGCATAGTAATGTGCAAAATTCTGAGGCACCCTAGATTTTTATATGGTTTCAGATGGTAGGGCCTCCACGTAACCTTGATCTCAACATCATCAAGGCTGTCTGGGATTACCTGGAGGGATTGCAGTAAGCAAGACAGCCGAAGTCTACAGGACTGTGGCAAGTTCTCTAAAATGCTTGGAACAACCTACCAGCCAATTTTCTTATAAAACTGCATGCCAGTGTACCAAAGAGAACTGATGTGATTTTAAAGGTAAAGGGTGGTCACACCAAATATTGATTTGATTTAGGTTTTTGACTGTTTGCTGCTCTTTATAGTAAATTTTTTGATGTTCAGAAACTTTTCATTTCATCATTTTTGGAAGCATCTTCGCTTTACAGGATTCTTTTTACATGTGCCTAAGACTTATGCACAGTTCTGTACTTGGTGACATCTATGTACTTTGATACTAAACTGACTTCAACTTTTTGACTTTACAGTTGCTGAA
Organism: Mobula birostris; assembly: GCF_030028105.1. Taxonomy (NCBI): domain Eukaryota; kingdom Metazoa; phylum Chordata; class Chondrichthyes; order Myliobatiformes; family Myliobatidae; genus Mobula; species Mobula birostris. The sequence goes on from NC_092380.1 coordinate 107,456,236, forward strand.
CTTGCTGTCTCTGGGCTTAATCTGAGTCAGACATTTCTGGTTTGTTTAATTTACCATGGGAAGGTTCTTTGACTGGGACAGGGCTCGCATGGTTGGAGAGGCACAGGAAGGAGTGTGAGATGACACGTGGGAGTTGTGAGAGATTTTAGGATTTCTGCTTTCTTTGCATGTGAATGAATTAGCAATTTGGTTGATGTGTAGGTGATTGGGTCACACACGAAGTTGTAGAAGATTATAAAATTATAAGAAAAATAGACAAGGTAAAGGTTGGAATCTTTCTCCCAGGGAGGAAATATTGAATACTACAGGACAGGGCTTTAAGGTGAGAGGGGGAAGGTTTCTCACACAGTGAGTTATAGGTGCCACCAGAGGGAGTGGTGGAAGCAGATACAAGCGTGATGCTCAAGAAGCTTTTGAATAGCCATGTGGATATGCAGGGAGTGGGGGGGGGGGGATATAGATCATGTACAGAGAGAAGGGATAAGTTTAAATTAGTATCATACTCACAAAGCCATCATGAGCCAAAGGAACTATTCCAGAGCTGTATTGTTCTATGTTCGGCATTCTGTGTCTCTCTGAGGATCATCACTGGGTCACGCTGAGTTCCTGACATCCAAGAGCAATGCCATCTGGAGTTTAGCCATCTGGTGCTTAGCTCCTGGTAGGGTCGCCCAGGAGGGAGGTTCCAGATGAAAAGTGATCCAACCAGGACCTCAGTGGTGGAGCTGGTGGAAGGCGATGGCACATCACGGTGGCAGTGAGGGTGGAGGGAGGCTGCAGCCACCTTGCACTCCAGGCCACTGGACCCTGAGCCCGCTCTGTCAAGGACCATGTGCTGGCTGTGCTTGCACCAGCCTCCCCACATTAAACATGTCATGCACAGGCATTCCCCGTTAAGGGAATCCACACTACCATCCCGGATTAAGTCCCACGGGGCATGTGGAATCCGGACCGGCCTCTACAACAACCCGAGAACCCACAAATAGATAACCCCTTTGGAGAACAACATACTCAAATCCAGTGATTGCTGCACTATATGTTTATTCTATATTCTGTGTTCTGTGTTGTTTAATGGTGGTTTAAAACCTGATTTAGAGGGTTTCATCATTGATACCCTACCCTTCTCTCTGACTGCACTGTTCCCTGACACTTCTCTCAGAGGGTGAGAGGACAGAAAGGAGTTCTATTTTTTTTTAGTGCGATCACTTCAGTTGAGTATGATGTTCTCCGAAGGGGTAATTCCCTCAATGGAGAATGCCTGCGCGTAACTTTGCTTAACGCCAGGAGGCTGATGTACAGGCAGAGACCCCCCGGTCCTTGACAGGGTCCAGTGGCAAGGAGGGCAAATTAGCTGGGGACCCTTTACTGTTGGAGCCTTCCTCCACCTTCATGTCGTCGTGATGTGTCATCACCTTCCAGCAGCTCCATCGTTTAGGTCCTGGTGGGATCTCTCTTTCTCTGGAATCTCCCCCCTCACTTTACCACCATGGATGACCCTACCAGGAGCTAAACTCGGGATCTCAGGAATTCACAAGCCTTTCCACCACAACATGGTGACGGGAGGGTTTCAAGTCTTAATTAAACCATTACAAACTACACCGCTGTTATACAGGTCCAATGATTATTCCTCAGGCCCTGAGTACACAATGAGAAATTGGTATAAAAAACACACCAGGCCATATTGGGTGTAAAATAAATGATGCAACTGTAACTGGACCCAAGAGTGGAGGAACTACAGGCCCTCAGTCACGGGAAACGCTGACAATGACTCGAGCCCAGGAGCTGCAGGCAGCAGATTCACGACTTGACTCATTAGTAGAGGACGGCAGATTCACAGCTTGGCTCAGGAGTAGAGGGCAGCAGATTCACAACTCGGCTCAGGAGTAGAGGGCGGAAGATTCACGACTTCACTCAGGAGTAGAGGACGGCAGATTCCCCAGGAAGAGACGGAAACAAAGAGGTTAGACATATGAATACGAACAGAGCCTTGGAGAAGCGGCTGAGCAACAACGTGAGACAATTCATTCTCTCCAGCACACTGACTCCGCTAAGGCACAAAACAAGAGTCCTCGTTAAATAATCACAAACTTTGGGAAACCCGTGTCAGTCACAAAGCATAAGCGCTTAACAGCTCTAGTTAACAATTAGTAAATACAAGTATTCAAAAACTTAAGAAACGCATGCTCTACGGCAAGCCACAGAGCTCATGACAGTAACAATATTGAGGTTGGCTGCATGGCTGCTTCTCTTAGATGAGATCATTGATACATAATACAGATTGCAGTGTGGAGCGCCTTCAAAATTGCAAGAAACAGGTCATGAGAAAGCATTGTGCTGCTGCACTTTTCACAGGAGTGTACACCAATGCATGAGTTTCGGATGGAATCCAGTAAAACTTGACCCCCACCCCCAGCTAGTAAATATGCCTTGTCAGCGAGGGACAGCTCTTCCTGCCCAGAATATTTAGAAGTGGCTGACGTTGAGAGTATGCTTTCAGTTGTGGCAGAGTCTAGGATCAAAGGACACCGCCTCAGGGCACAAGTTCATCCCTTTGGAACTGAGATGGGGACAAATTTCTTTAACCAGACGGTGATGAGTCTGTAGAATCCATTGCCAGCGAAGGCTGTGGCGGCCAGTCATTGGGTGTATTTAAAGCAGAGGTTGAAATATTCTTGATTAGAAAGAGCATCAAATGTAACAGGTCAAAGACAGGAGAAAGGGAGTGAGAGATATAGTAAATTAGCCATGGTGCAATGGCAGAGCAGATTTAATGGGCCGAATGCTCCTTTGTCTTATGGTCCTTTCGATCCTTTATCCAGCGTTGAAATGTCTAATACCAGAGGGCATGCATTCAGGTTGAGAAGGGGTAATTTCGAAGGAGATGTGAGAGGCAAATTTTGTACACAGAGTGGTGGGTACCAGGAATGATCTGCCTGGGGTGGTGGGCGAGGCAGGTACATTAGAGACTTTAAAGAAACGTTTAGATAGGCACATGAATGTGAGGTGAAAGAATGTGGACATTGTGTAGGCATAAAGGATTAGTTTAGTTGGCCATTTAATTATTAATTTAATTGATTCGGCACAGCACTGTGGGCCAAGGGTCCTGTTCCTGTGCTCCTCTTCTATGTCCTATGTTCTATGCCTTATGGTCTTCTGGCTGAGTCTCAGGTACCTTTGAGATTGGGTTGGACACTGACCTCTGTTTCCCATCCAGGGAAAATAAAGCCGGGACTCAGATGTTTAACCACACAGTGGGCAGCATGGATAGTGTAGTGTTAGCGTAATGCTATTACAGCACCAGTGATCCCTGCTCACTTCCACCGGTGTCTGTAAGGAGTTTGTACGTTCTCCCCATGACCCTGTGTGTTTCCTCACTGTGCTCCTGTTTCCTCCCAAGTTCCAAAGACGTACAGGTTAGTAGGTTAATTTGTCACATGGGGGTAATTGGGTGTAGTGGGCTCACTGGGCTGGACGAGCCTGTTACCGTGTTGTATCTCTAAATAAAATAGATATTTTTAAAATTACAGCAATACTTTGCAAAATACGTTTATGACATTTTGCCTTTGCTGATCCAAGTAGGTGAAATCCAGTTCTCATCAGTGGTTCTGTAGATGACAGATATCTATGTATGAGAAGGTGTAGACTGGGTGAATACATGCATGCGTTTCCCCTCAGCTTGGGAGAGGCTAGAATTAGGGTGAAAGGAGAAATATTTAGGGGAATCAGAGGGAGAACTTCACTCATTGTGTAGTGCGGGTGTGGAACCAGCTGTAGATGCAGGTTCAGTTGTAACATTTAGGAAAAGTTTGGATAGGTACATGGATGAGAGCTGTATGGAGGGCTACGGTCCAGGTGCAGAAAGATGAGACAAGGCAAAAAACTGGGCTGGTATGGACTAGATGGGCCAAAGAGCCTGTTTCTGTGCTGCAGTGCTCTATGACACTATGACTCTATAAACTTTTTTTAAATGGTTCTATTGGATTTCTTTGTTTTGTAGCTTCCTGTGAGGAAATAAATCTTAAGGTTGTATATAGTATACATACTTTGATAATAAATGTACTTTCAATTTTGAACTATGACGGTTTCTGCCTCCACCACATTTTCCAGCAGTGGATTCCAGACCCACAACTTTTGTTAAGTGAAATTCTTTAGATCTAGCTAATCTTTCTACCAATTGATTTAATGATCTCTCCACTAAGGGAAATACACACATCTAGGTTTTTCATCATTGTATAACTCAGTAAGACTTCTGTGTTGCAAAAGAAAACTGTAGTACCTTATTTATTTATAGAAGGCACAAAGTGCCGGGTTAGGCAGCATCTACGGAGAAGAGTGGACAGTCTTGTTTTGGGGAGAGACAAAGATCGCTTAATTCAATTTCACTTACCCCATTATTGAAATGTTCCCACAATCAATGGACTCACTTCAAGAACTCTTCATCTCATGTTCTTAATATTTATTGCATATTTATTTTTTGTTATTATTATTATTTCTTCTTTTTGTATTTGTATAGTTTGTTGTCTTCTGCTCTCTGGTTGAACGTCCAAGTTGCTCTGGTCTTTCATTAATTCTGTTATGGTTATAATTCTATAGGTTTATTGAGTAGCTCACAAGAAAATGAATCTCAGGGCTGTATATGGTGACACTTATGTACTTTGATAACAAATAAATTTACTTTGAACTTTGAAAGGGTCTCAGCCCGAAATGTCAACTGTCCATTTCGCTCTATAGATGCTGTCTGACCCTCCGAGCTCCGCCAGCAGCTTGTGTATGGATCCATGTTCCGGCTTCCCCAGTTGGATCCATGTCCGGCTTCCCCAGTCTTCGTGCTCACCTTGTTTATTTGGAGCGAGTGAAATAGCAGAAGTCCTCAACAAATCAGGCAGAATCTGTGGAGGGAGAAACTGAGTTAGCATCTCAAATTAACGAGTTAGCTCTTGTCTTCCTGTTGTGCTTGAATATAATTTCTGTGCGCTCTTTAAATGAGACAAAGCGAAGTTTGGAAGGTTGAGTATTTCTGGCCTCAAAGTGCATTTGGTATGAAAGGCCGTTGTAACGCCACTGTGGAAGGAGTGGGGGAGGGTACAGAAACACATTATTATCAGCAGACGAAGATGAGTTGGAACATAAAATATTACACCACAGTACAGGCCCTTTGGTCAAGACGTTGTACCGATCTGTTAACCTACTCTGCCACCAATCTGCCTCTTCCCTCCCACATTTTTCTATCATCCATGTGTCCATCCAAGAGTCTGTTAAATGTCTCTAACATAAATGCTTCTACCACCATACTGACAGTGTGTTCCACACACCCACCACTCTCTGTGTGAAGAATTACCTCTGACATCCCCCCCAATACTTTCCTGCAATTAGGCTTAAAATTTTGCACCCCCACCCCCCCGTATTAGCTAAACTAATAGAGTTGACTGATGAAAGATTAAGTGGGAAAGTGCTGAGTGTAAAGTATTTCTGGGTGGATTAACAGGTGAGTGTGACTAGTACGAGCTGGACTGAAAGTTTCTCACCTGCTGCAGGACCTGAGCCGTACTTAATCTCATACAGAGTGTAGTAGATTGTGGGGATTATTTGTACATTGATAATTAAGCCTGGGGTTTCGGGTAACACCTCCCACTGCAGCTGGCTCAGAGGTGGTCAGTCACATAAACTGGGCCAAGACTGAGCTGGTTGGCAATTGTTATACCTTCAAATGATCAACCAAAGACAAGGAAAATTTGCATTTATATAGCAACTTTCACAGCCCCAGGGTGTTCAAAAATGCTTTAGCACCAGTGAAGATGTTCTGATGGATAGTCAGACTTGGGAAACCAGAACACCCAGCAAGCCCCCTGGTGCCAAAAGATATAGGAAAGGTCTTAAATGGATTTTTAGCATTTGGTTTCACTTGATAGACAGACACATAGTCTAGAGAAGTGAGGCCAAATCCCCCTCAAGTTACACTCCATCCTGGCTTTCGACACCTCTTCTTTGCACTAGATCCCTATGGGAACATAAATTATTTTGAATTGGTTTATTATTGTCACAAGTGCTGAGGTACAGTGAAAAGCTTGTCTAGCATACAGTTCATGCAGATCAGATCTAGAGCACAGTGCACTGAGGTAGAACAGGGGAAAACGGTAACAGAATACAGAGTAAAGTGCAACTGCTACAGAAAGTATGCAGGGCAGGTAAACGATCATACCGAGCTGGATTAAATAGACACAGATAGATAGAGGGTGGGGCACAACAGTACAGTAATTCGTTTAACGCTTCACAAGGTCAGCTGTGAGATCAAGGTTAAATTCTGCCACTTTTTTGCAAGAACTCTGTATCTTCTCCCCGTGACCACATAGGTTTCCTTTGGGTGCTCTGGTTTCCTCCTACATTCCAAAGATGAATGGTTAGCAGGTTAATCAATCCCATTGGGGCATAATGTTAAGGTGATCGGATGAAAGTGTTGAGGGGATGTCTGAGGTAACTTTTTTTTTACACAGGGAGAAGTATGTGCGTGGAACGCATTGCCAGGGTGGTGAGGAAGGCAGATACATTAGAGAGATAGACATATAGATGAAAGAACTATGGAGGGCTATGGTAGAGGGAAGAGTTCGATTAAGCTAAGAATAGGTTAAAATGGTGACTCATTGTGGGCTTGAGGGATTCTGCACAATTCTATGTTTTATGTTCTCTGGGTATGGGTTTGTTGGATCAGAAGGGCCTGTTACCATACTGTATCTCTAAATAATTTTATTTTAATCCTGCCTCTTAGCCTCCTTCTCCTGCTGCTCTCCACCCTCGTCATCTCAGTTCTAAATGTATTCCCTATACCATAGGGTGGTGATCCCTGTTTCCGACCCTGCAGTTTGTGGTTAAACACAGGAACTCCCTCCTGCACCCAGCTGTGGGAGCCTCATCACTGGGAGGACTTATCTCCAACTGCTCACAGGCGTGGACCTTGCGCAGTGGAGCAGTCAGCAAGTGAACATAGATATCAACAATGTGAATCACTGGAGTGCTGATTGAGATGTTAACTAAATGAAATACACAGTGCGGACTTTATTAGGTACAGGAATGCAACCCAGTGTGGTCTTCTGCTGCTGTAATCCATCCACTTCAAGGTTCAATGTGTTGTGCATTCAGAGGTGCCCTTCTGCACACCACTGTTATAACACATGGTTATTTGTGTTACTGTAGCTTTCCTGTCGGCTTGAACTAGTCTGGCCATTCTCCTCTGACCTCTGTCATTAACGAGACATTTTCACCCACAAAACCGCTGCTCCCTGGATGATTTTTGTTTTTCGCACCATTCTCTGTAAACTCTAGAGACTGCCGTGTGTGAAAATCCCAGGAGGTCAGCAGTTTCTGTGATAATCAAACCACCCAGTCTGGCACCCACAATCATTCCATGATCAAAGTCACTTAGATCACATTTCTCCCCCATTCTAATGTTTAATCTGAACAACAACTGAACCTCTTGACCATGTCTGCATGTTTTTATACACTGAGTTGCTGCCAAATGATTGGCTGAATAGATATTTGCATTAATGAGCATGTGTGCAGGTGTACCTAATAAAGCGGCCATTGAGTGTGTGTGTATGTATGCGTGCATGAGTGCGTATATATATGTGTGTGTATGTGTGTGTGTGTGTGTGTGTGTGTGTGTGTGTGTGTGTGTGTTTGTGTGTGTTTATGTAGGGGAGGGAGACAGAGGGACCGAGCAAAGCAGAGAAGAAGTGAGAAGGAGACGGGGAGAGAGATGATCACACAAGCTGAGAGGAAAACCGCTCCCAGAACCACAACTTGCATTGCAGTGGACAAGACTCATTGCTGGTGTGGGAGGAAGTTGGTACTGTGCATGCACTTCTGCTGCATTGCTGGTGTGAGAGAAAGTTAGTGCTGTGCATGCACTTCTGCTGCATTGCTGGCATGGGAGAAAGTCGCCGTTGTGCATGCACTTCTGCACTCTAATCTCCAGCAGCTGCTCCTCACTGCTGAAGGTGTAAAGACAAATTACACCCATTGTTCCTTAGTTCATTGTTTTTAAGCGAACTGTCCCCATTGATGAAACATGGACAAACACCTGCACAAAGAAGAGGTGTGTAGAGAGAGCTCAGAAAGATCAATGGTGCTTTGTTACTGACTGAGGTCTCTGGACGCATAGAATGATGCCAGAATGTCAGAGCACGATGAGACCTTGTTGCCTTGGCAGAGATTAGAATGAGTGTGGAGCTCGGGATTGAGTGTCTCTAAATACAGAGCTCCCCAGTTCATGTATATCACTTCCACTTCCTTCACCCACTGTCTGTGGCAGGTTATTGTCTCAGTACCAATTTGCTCTTTCTGGGAGCTTCCTGCTAAAACGGTGGTTGTAATGTTTTCCACATTCCAAAAGTTCTTCTTCTTAGCCCATCATCCCTAATGGAGCATAGGTCGCCAAAAGCAGCTTGCTAGAGTCCTCTGTCCTGGGACAGTCTTTCATGTTGTCCCCAGGTGTAGACCATCTTTGAAGATCCTTCCTTTCCCAGGGATGAGTTCTTTGGAGCTTCTGGTGGTGTTTCTGGAGCACTGTTACGAGTTTTTACAGGATGGGGTTGCTAGCCCCATGGCCAACCCTCCTCTTTTCACAGCCAGGCTTGGGACTGTCCATGGCCGAGTTACATTTCAAAATTGGCCAAACATACTTCAATGGCTTTAAATTGCTTTGTGAGGTGCAGAACGGGAGCTGCCAAAGAAATGCAAGTTCATCTCTTTTTAAATCTCTAGAATTCTCCTACCATCTGTCTCTTCGTTTGTACTATTCTGAGCAGCCAATGGTTCCTCAGGCTGTTAAAGAAATTCCACATATCCTCGTTGACCCTGAACAATTTTTTTTCAATGCACTGTAGAGGGAATGAGGGTGGGATGGTAGCGTAGCTGTTAGCACAATGCTTTACAACGATTCAATTCCCACCGATGTCTGTAAGGAGTTTGTATGTTTTCCCCACGACCGTGCTCCAGTTTCCTCCCACAGTCCAGGCTAGGGTCAGTAAGTTGTGGGCACGCCATGTTGGCACTGGAAGCGTGGCAACATGTGGGCTGCCCCGAGCACATCCTCGGACTGTGTTGGTCGTTGAAACGACACATTTCACAGTATGTTTCGATGTTTCAATGTACGTGTGACAAATAAAGCTAATCTATATTTAGAAAGCATCCTCTCTGAATGCACCATGGCTTAAAATGGCAACTGCTTCGCCCGTGACCGCAAGAAACTGTGGAGAGTTGTGCACACAGCTCAACACATTGCAGAAACCAGCCTCCCCTCCATAGACTCTATATACACTTCTCACTATCTCAGTAAAGCAGTCAGCATAACCGAAGACCCATCCTCCCATTGGGCAGAAGGTACAAAAATCTGAATGCACATACCACCAGGCTCAGGGACAGATTCCATCCCACTGTTAAATGACTATTAAGTAGTTCCGCAGTATGATAGGATGCACTCGCGAGCTCACCATCTACCTCCTTACGATCTAGCATCTTATTGTTTACCTGCACTGCTCTTTCTCTGCGGTCAATTACATTTTATTCTGCATTGCTATTATTCTGGAGTGGTGGGGTGGAGATACATCTCCATCAAAGGAGGTGTAAGGTGCTCCTTCCCTCCGTTGGCCTGCAGGTCACCCTTGGGCAAGGTGTAGCACCTGCTTATCCTCCCACTCAGGGTCACGTGAAGCTGTGGGAACAGGTGGCGGATGGTCGTATGAGCAGTTGGTGCATATCACAAGCCCTGGTTATGCAACCATTAACGCCAAGCAGGCAATCTCTGAAGAGTATTGATAATGGCTGGGGTCACCCATCTTGAAAAGACACTGCCCAGAAGAAGGGAATGACAAACCACTTCTGTAGAAAAATTTGCCAAGAACAATCATGATATTTATTGCTTATTTATTTATTTATTTATTTGTTATTTGTTTCTTTTTGTGTTTGCACAGTTTGTTGTTTTTTCCACATTGGTTGAACTCCTAAGTTGGTGCGGTCTTTCATTGATTCTATTACTGTTATTATTCTATAATGGATTTATTGAGTATGCCTGCAAGAAAATGAATCTTATGGTTATATATAGTGACATGTACGTACTTTGATAATAAATTTACTTTGAACTTCTTGACCCAAAACGACAACCATTCTTCTGCCTCTGCGGACGCTACCTGACGAGGAGAGGGTGAAGCTCACCACAGGCCATTGCCGTGCAACTAGCCTGTCACTGGCTGAGGTGCTGGAATGAGTGACAAATCGTTCTTAGTCAGGAATAACCCAAGGAAAGGCAATGAACTGGAAATAACTTCAAGGGCAAATAACTTTCTCCCAAGAGCAATAAGCTGCCTTATTTTTAAACTACCGTTAAGTGCAGGAGTTGAAATCAGTCTTTGAAGACCATTCCATAAACTCAACATAGATTAAGGTGATGGTTGCTTTATAAAGCCCTCTTGTAGAGCTTGTAAATATGTCAGTGTCCCGGGGAGACTGGATCATTAATGTGGGAATACTGGAAACCTGTGGAGAATGTTTGCTGTCTGAAATTGGCAGTCAAGGTGATTCCATATCGAAACTGGGATGAGTGCATTGGATGAAAACTCACTGAGGCAAGGTACTTCCTTCTTAAGTCAGCGCTTCATTTGGCTACTGCTTGAGGTCAATAAATTCCTCAGATCTGTGAATTACTAAGATCTTGAGCATCTAAGTACAGAACTGCGTGATTCTGGCTCTGATCCTGAGCAACCACACTGGATCTCAGCATCCAAGCTCAGAGTTCCAGTAACTAAACTGGATCCAAGTATCCATGAACAGGACCCCATCACCAGTGCATCTGCTGAGGACTGATTAAAGCAGAAACAAAATCAGGTTTAGTATCACTGACAATGTGTCATGAAATTTATTGTTTTGTGACAGCAGTACCGTGCAAAGACATAGAAAATCATTATAAATTAAAAATAACTAAATAATGCAAAGCAACACACACAAAATGCCGGAGGAAATCAGTAGGTCCGGCAGCATCTTTGGAAATGAATGAACAGTTGACATTTCAGCCTGAGACCCTTCTTCAGGACTGGAAAGGAAGGCAGAACATGGCAGAATAAAAAGGTGGGTGGAGGGGAAGGAGGCTAACTAGAAGGTGATAGGTGAAGCCAGATGGGTGGCAAAGGTAAAGGGCTGGAGAGAAAGGAATCTGTTAGAGAAGAGAGTGGACCGTGGGACAAAAGGAAGGAGGAGGGGACCCAGGGGGAGGTGATAAGCATGTGAGAAGATGTAAGAGGTCAGAGTAGGGAACAGAAGACGAAGGGAGGTGGAGGGAAATTTTCTTTTACCGGAAGGAGAAATCGGTATTCATGCCATCAGGTTGGAGGCTACCCAGGTGGAATGTAAGCTGTTGCTCCTCCTCCCTGAGGGTGGCTTCATTGTGACACAAGCGGAGGCCACGGACTGACATGTTGGGATGGGAATGGGAATCAGAATTAAAATGTTCGGCAACCAGGAAGTTCTGCTTCGAGCAAAGCAGAAAGCAAGGTAGTGTTCATGGACTGCTAACTCGTGCAGCCAAATTAAGCATTGACTCTAAGGTTACAACGCACTAAGACGAGCTAGGACAGATGTTTCCACCACAGTTGCACCACCAACAATACAGATCTTCTGCTTATTAACCCATTACTTTGTGGTAGGTTGCAGAGCACAGATTGGCTCCTGTATTCCTGGTCTACAACAGCGGCTTCAGTTCAAATGTTGGCAGCAAAAAAGCTTGGTGACACTACTAAAGGTATTTTTCTGCTGCCTGTCCCAAGTTTAAATTTTTATGAATCTATGGGATGCATTTGGAGAGAAAATTGAAATTAAAAAGCAAAGTCCTGCCTTATAAGACCAAGGAATTGAAGGAACAATTGTAAAAAAAAATCCTAGGTCAAAGGTGAAAAATGCAGATATTCAAACAGTTAACTGGCACAGTGGTGTAACGTTAGAGTGATGCTATTTTAGCACCAGTGGTCATCGATCAGAGTTCAATTCCTGCTGCTGTCTGTAAAGAGTTTGTACACTCTCCCTGGGACCACCTGGGATTCCTCTGGGTGCTCCAGCTTTTACTTGCATTTAGAGACGTACAGTTTAGGGTTAGTAAGTTGTGGGCACGCTATGTTGGCACAGACGCTTGGCAACACCTGCAGGCTGCCCCCAGCACACCCTCAGACTGTGACGGTCGTTTTACGCAAAATGACGCAATTCACTGTATGTGTAGGCAAATAAAGCTAACCTTTATATTTTCTTTATAAATTTTCCCTTGGATGGGAAGGTGTTAGGAATATTGGATGGAGTTGGAGGACATTTGAGAGAATAAATTGCAGGAAATACGTGGGAGACAGGAAATAATGGATTCATTTTGGGAGGAAGCATAGATCCAATGGGCTGAATGGCTTCCCTCTGTCATAGCAAAATACACGGTGATCCTTTTATTGAGTACCTCCTGTACCTAATAAAGTGGCCACTCAGTGTATGTTCATGGTCTTCTGCAGCTGTAGCCCATCCGCTTCAAGGTTCAATGTGTTGTGCATTCAGAGATGCTCTTCTGCACATCACTGTATCTCAGAAGCTGCTGGTTTCCTTGGATTTTCACGCATAACCGTCTCTAGAGTTTACAGAGAATTGTGCGAGAAACAAAAAAAGAGTTCTGTGGGCGCAAACGCCTTGTTAATGAGAGAGGTCAGAAGACCGGTTCAAGCTGACAGGAAGGCAACAGTAACTCAAATAACCATGCGGTACAACAGTGATGTGCAGAGGAACATCTCTGAACATACAACACATGGAAACCTTGAAGGGGATGACCATAAACATACTTCATGGCTACTTCATCAGGTACTGGGAGACAGAGAGAGTCGCTCCGTTGGTCAGGGTCAACCATGGATGTTACACCCCAGCTGTCTACGTGATACCCAAGCCAATACACAAGCCAGAGCAGTACGACGTGGAGAGAAAGCTGTTGTCCATGTAGCAGCTGATGAACCCAAAATAACAGCAGTGGCCGATACAGTTTGGCATCAGCGGCATCGCAGGAGCTGCCAGTTGGTGCTGAACTCAGTGTAGGACTACCTTCGCGACTCCAGCTCCGAATTTTCCCTCGGGGTTTACTCCCGAAGTCTTCCCCATGAATGGGTATAGCCACAAGGCAGCGGAGGTTTGAGATCAGAGTTTTCCTTTATGAACTGCCAACCACAGCTGACAAGCCCCATCTGCCCACAAGGAGGTACCTAATAAAGTGGCCACCAAGCGTAGTTGTTGAATGTTGTTTTGTGTTGCATGTGGTGCCAACACACCACAGAAAATTCTTGATACATGTAAATGCATATGATGAATAAAGCTGAGCCTTGATCCGTATCAGAGGTCAGCATGAGATCTGTATGCCACCATTCGTTATGCACCAGCGTTAAACTGGCGCCGCTTTTGGAAGAAAAGTAATGAAAAGAGCATCCTTCTAACATTAATATCGAAGGGCTTAATTAGCAAGCCTGCTGAAAGGCAGCCAGGTGCATTAAGGGTGAAAAGGAGTGTGTATTCATTAACCTGTAAACACCAGGAGGGTTGTTGTCAGTTTCACTGAAAACGGAAATGACATAATGTGAGCTTCTAAAGCATCATTAGAAATACGTGCCTCAATAGGCAAAGCATTTTGAGTCCTCCCGAGGTGCAGACTTTCCATAGGAATACAAGAAAATCCTGTGTTACCGTTTACAGTACTGTGTTACTGTGCTGGGCACTTCACATGCAGTTTAAACTATATTTTATTAATTTACAGTACTGGGGCGAAATAGTAGTGTAGTGGTTAGCACAATGCTTCACAGTACAGGTGACCCAGGTTCAATTCCTGCCGCTGCCTGTAAGGAGTTTGTATCTTCTCCCGTGACTGTGTGGGTTTCCTCTGGGAGCTCCCGTTTCCTCCCACAGTCCAGAGATGTACTGGTTGGTAGGTTAATTTCTCATTGTAAGTTGTCCCGTGATTAGGCTAGGATTAAATTGGGGATTGCTGGGCAGCACAGTTTGAAGGGCCTACTCTGTGCTGTATCTCAATAAATAAAAAATAAAAATAAATAAATAAAAGTCTTTGGCAAATATATATAGCTAGGATGGCTAAGACTTTTGAAAAAAAAATTCTGACATGTGAGTGATGATAAATCTGATTCTGATATGGGTCTCTATTCTGGTCTAAGAGTGGGAAGAGAACAGGGAGCAGGGGAATCATGGTTGGGAAAAGGGGAATGGAGAGGGGAGGAAGTGAAAGCACCAGAAAGACATTCTGTAATTATCAATAAACCAATTGTTTGGAATCAGATGATCTTGCCTGGCATCTCAGGGCCGGGTGTGTCTGCACCCATGTCAACCCCCACCCTGGCACTCCTTCTCTGCCACCTGTTCCACACCGCTCCCCCCCCCCCCCCCGCAGTGCTCTACCCTCGCAATTCCCAACATCCTTTACTCCCACCGGATTTACAAACTCACTCTCTGTTCCACATTGACAAATACAGTGCTGTGCAAATATGCAGCTACGGTGCCCAAGACTTTTGCACAGTAGTGTTTGTGGTAATATTTTGCTTTATGTGCAGAGTGTGATATGTTTACTGGGTACACCATGGTCCGAAAGAACATTGTTTCATTTGGTCATATATATGTACAGTTAGGTGACAACAAACTTGAACGTGAAGTTAGGGTTTGCATTCCGTGACAGTAAACACGCATTAAGCTACGTAAGCATAACGGTGGGTGGGTGATAGGAGTTGGACCTGTTACCCAACTTTTAAGGGGAAATCAGTCATGGAGACACTCGCCATTTTGGGATCAATCCACTGTAGTTGGATATTAATTAAATTTATTAAGCAAATAACACTGCGGCCTGGGGAAGCAGGGGTCCATCTGTTAGCTTTGTGAATTGATCTCTGTGGAAATGGATTTTGAATGGTGGTTAAAGTTCAGATGCAAAGCTCAGCAGATGGGCCCTGAGTCTCCAGTGAGGAGATTTGGAGGCTGTCCAACATCTATTTTCCCTCCAGCTTTTTTTTTTGTGCGACTGCGAGACGACATCTAGATTCCTGTTTTGTTTATCTGAATGAGGTTTTTAAGTCTGATTGATGTTGTCAGAGCGATATGTCCCGACTGCTCCCAGTTTTGCCTGTTTGTTGTACAAGACATCAGGAGATAATTCACAGAATTTTATCCCATTAATTTAATATTTTGTGTATATACATGTTGCTGCAACATAATCCTTTCACTTGAATCTAACAATGAAGGACTTAGCCTGACTTCTTATTTATTTCAATTGCTAATTGAATCGTAGAAATCACAAACACCAAAACTGACCCTCCATAAGACCATAAGACATAGGAGCAGAATTAGGCCATTCAGCCCATCAAGGGTCAGCAATTTTAACTCCTCGGTGTTATCATTTCAGAGGACCTGTCCTGAGCCCTGCACGTAAGTGCAATTATGAAGAAAGTACAGCAATGCCTCTACTTCCTTAGGAGTTTGCGAAGATTTGGCATGACATCCAAAGCTCGGACAAACTCCTGTAGAAGCGTGGTGGAGAGTATATTGACTGGCTGCATTACAGCCTGGTATGGAAATACCAGGAGAGTCACAGTAGTGCAGTGCTTCACAGTGCCAGTAACCCAGGGTTTCCTCCAGGTGATCTGGTTTTCTCCCACAGTCCAAAGGTGTACCGACTGATAGGTTAATTGGTAATTGTAAATTGACCTGTGATTAGGCTAGCATTAAATTGGGGGATTGTTTGGGTGGTGTAGCACAAGGAGCTGGAAGGGCCTCTTCTGGGCTGTATCTCAATAAATAACTAAAAATAAATACCAATGTCCTTGATCCGAAAACCCTATGAAAGGAGATGGATATGGCCGAGTTCATCATGCATTGGGGACCCTCACCACCCAGGTCATGCTCTCTTCTTGTTGCCTTCAGGAAGAAGGTACAGGAGCCTCAGGACCCACACCACCAGGTTCAGGAACAGTTATTACCTCTCAACCATCAGACTATTGAACCAGTGGGGATAACTTCACTCAGCCCATCACTGAACTGTTCACACAACCTGTGCACTCTTTCAAGGAGTCTTCATCTCACGTCTCAATATTCATTGCTTATTTATTTATAATAATAATAATAATAAGATATAATATTAACAATCATAATATTTTGTGTATAGATGCAACATAGAAACATAGAAAATAGGTGCAGGAGTAGGCCATTCGGCCCTTATTGAGCCTGCACCGCCATTCAGTATGATCATGGCTGATCATCCAACATAAATAATAAATATTATTACTATTATTTTTTATTGCATGGTTTGCTGTCTTTTGCACACTGATTGTATGCCCAGTCTTTCATTGATTTAACTGATGTGGTTTTTGGTTATTGGATTTATTGCAAGGAAAGGAATCGCAGGGTTGTGTATGGGGGCATATATGCACTTTGATAATAAAATTACTTTGGACTTTGAGTTTGCTATGTCATTCCATCATGGCTGATTTATTATTGAACTCAACCTCATTTTCCTGCCTTCTCCCTGTAACCTTCCACGCCATTTCTAATCAAAAACCTGTCAACTTGCGGGAGAGTCTCACTGAAATCTATGAAATGTTGAAAGACCTATATAGAGTGGTCGTGGAGAGGATGTTTCCAATAGTGGGACCATCAAAGGACCAAAGGGCACAGACTCGGAATAGAAGGATGCCCCTTTACAACTGAGATGACGGGGAATTTCTTTAACCATAGGGTGGTGAATCTGGGTCATTCATTGTCACAGATGGCTGAGAGGTTCTTGATTAGTCAGACCATCAAAGGTTATGGAGAGAAGGCAGGAGAATGGAGTTGAGAGGGATAATATATCAGAAATGATAGAATGGTGGAGCAGACTTGATGGGCCCAATGGCAGAATTCTGATTCTATGTGTCATTGTATTACGTTGAGCATGGAGACGGGAATGTGATGAAGGGAAAGGGAGATGGCAAGGCTTAGGCATGGCACTTTGGTTATGGATGCTGGCAGATAAAACACGTCAGAACGTATGAAATAGGGGATATGTCTGAGGGCAGCTAAGATGGAGGCTTGCAGAATCGGAGGAGGTAACAGAGATTGAGAAGTGAAAGGTCTTGGAGGGATTTGAAAATAAGAATTTCAGATCCTGAGTCAATGCTGATCTACGAGCTTGGTGCTGACTGATTGGTGTGAGCATGGGCACTATCGTCAGACTCTCAGATGGGTTCATGGTTACAGAGGTAACAGGCCATTAATCGAGCCAGGTGAAGGTCAGAATAGTGACCTTTAAGATCCATAAAGACGGAATACAAAGACTGGAGTTTAGGAGAATGAGGCGGGATCTCATAGAAACCTATCAAATATTGAAAGGCCTAGATAGAGTGGACGTGGAGAGGATGTTTCCTATAGTGGGGCAGTCTGGGGTCAGAGGGGACAGCCTTAGAATGGAGGGGTGTCTATTTAGAACAGAGATGAGGAGGAATTTCTTTAGCTAGTGGGTAATGAGTCTGTGGAATTCATTGCCACAGACAGCTGTGGAGGGCAAGTCATTGTGTATATTGAAAGCAGAGGTTGATTGGTTCTTTGTTAGTTAGTGTGTCAAAGGTTATGGGGAGAAGCCAGGAGAATGGGGTTGAGAGGGATAATAAATCAGCCACAATGGAATGGCAAAGCAGAATCGATGGACCGAATGGCCAGACTCTGTCCTATGTCTTATGGTCCTATGGTCTAATATTTCATCCCGGATTCAATCCAGTTCTGTTCCCATTGCTTTCCTCTTTGAAGTAACATTTGTTATTCGGGCTTAATGTGAAGTAATTACTGATTAACATTTTTGGATCTGTCCCAATATTTACTTTTGCTAAAAGCAAGTCTAGTAATGAGTCACTGTTCTGCCTCTCGACTTGTGGCACTACTAATCAATTGTGTATGAACAGTGTCAGCACACAGAATTCCTCCTGCTGTTCCAGGCATCATTCACACTCAGTCGAATGTTGCAGTGGCCAACGCAATGTGCTAGAAATGCGTTTTTATGTGGCAACTTAATTACAAGCAGCTATTTCTATTTCTGCAGAGTCAGTACATTCTCGAGCCACAACAAGTGCACTGAAATCATAAAACTCAGCTAAAAGAAATGCAGATTTACGTGCTCAGGGAAAGGTCTTCCATTCAAGACCTAATAAGATCATACAGGTGTACAAAATGGTAAGAAGAAAAGATCAACTGGACAGCCAGATACCTTTTCCCAGTGGAAGTGGCTAATACCAGAGGGTATAATCTTAAGGTGATTGGGGAAAAGTATGGGGGAGATGTTAAAGATTTTTTTTTACACAGAGTGCTGGATGCATGGAACACTCGAGGCAGATACATTACGAACGCAAGAAATTCTTAGATAGACACATGAGTGATAGAGGGCTATGGAGGAGGGAAGGGTTTGATTGATTTTAGTGGACATTTTCCTGGGCATCTTAGGGGCATTAGAGGAACTCTTAGATAGGCACATGGACGATTTAAAAAATGGAGGTAATCCGGGAGGAGGCCTGCCAGAGGACCACAATCTAGTCATAGTTTGGAGGCTGTGTGCCTCAGTGACCCGGAGAGCAGTACTGGCTGGAGTCAGGGCTTTATGCTTTGGCTCTTGGTTGGATCACCTATGCCACACAGGTCAAAGGGTAGAGGCCAGACTAAAGTGGTCCACCCATACTCCAGGTTCAGGGGTTGAGCTCAGTGTTACCGATCCTGACTGGTAAGACAAAACTGTAATGGAAATAGCAATGAAGAATCCTTCTGCATCTGAGTGCGATGGTATTCCTGAGACTCCACCAGGATTTGTGCGACTGACAGTAGTGAAAACCCAGAGGAAGCTACTGACATAATGAAGGAAGCTGTAAGCACTGCAAGAAGTGGAGGACCTTCATTGCTGCCTTGAACACCAGTGGTATAACGGACAAAAGAGGGAGAGAGTTGGGGAAGGGAAGGGTTATATTGATATTAGAATAGTTGAAAGGTTGGCATGATATTGTGGGCTGAAGGGCCTGTATTGTTGTATAATGAACTATATGCTAGGCTGTGAATGTGTTAGTATTAGTTTATTCCTGTCCCACATACAGTGAAAAGCTGATCATACAGATCAGGTTGCACAGTGCATTGAGGTAGTATGAGGTAAAACAATAACAATGCAGAATAAATTGTAAAAGATATTGAAAAACTGCTGTGCAAATGAACAATAAGGTGCAAGGACATATTTTTCTCATTATTTTTCTTCGGTGTCATTGCTCCGATGCTGTTTTTGTCAATTGACAGTGTTCACTGGAGATGAACCACAAACAAAGTGGTGGGAATGGAGGGAAATAAAAAGTCCACATTTCGGGCTGACACCTGATGAAGGTTGCACGACAAACTCCGCAAGAACATTGTCGGTCAGGACACTGGGAGAATCTCGCTGGAGTGCCTGAGGTGTAGTTAATGGAGCGGCCATTTCTCGACTTCAGCGACCTAGGTTCAATTCACCTTTTGGCTCCCCTTCTCATTCCCTTTCTCCTGTGATCCACTCTCCCCCTTGTTCTTCAGCCCTTTACCTTTCCCGCCTGTCAGCTCCCAGCTTCTTGCTTCATTTTTTCCTCACCTGACTTCACCTATCACCTTCCAGCTCTTTCCCCTCCCACCACCTTCTTATTCTGGCTTCTTCCCCCTTCCTTTCCAATCCCGCTGAAGGACGTTGGCACGAAATGTCAACTCTTTATGCCTCCCCATAGATGTCACCTGACCTGCTGAGTTCCTCCATCTATTCTGTGCTTGTTACTCTGGATTTCCAGCATCTGCAGAAGCTCTTGTGTTGATCATTTACTGGAGTGCTGTTCTGGAGCAGAACTTGAACTCCCAACCTTCTGTTGAAGGGGTGGGGATGACATCATTTGGGCCACAATTAGGCTCTAGGTTATACTGTAGGTAAGGAATTTGAGTCTTTGTAGTTCAAAGTTCAAAGTCAATTTGTTATCGTAATACATATACTGTTTGTCACCATATACAACACTGAGATTTATTTTCTCGTGGGCATACTTGATAGATCTATAGAACAACAACCATGAAAGAATCAATGAAAGACAGATCAACTTGGGTGTTCAACCAGTGTGCAAAAGACGACAAACTGTGCAAATACAAAAAGAAAGAAATAATAACAAATAAACAAGCAAAAAATATCGAGATCATGAGATGAAGAGTCTTTGAAAGCGAGTCCACTGGTTTTGGGAAATTTTCAATGATGGGGCAAGTGAAGTTGAATCATAGAACATAGAAACCCTACAGCACAATACAGGCCCTTCGGCCCACAAAGCTGTGCCAAACATGTCCTTACCTGAGAAATTACCTAGGGTTACCTATAGTCTTCTACTTTTCTGGGCTCCATACACCTGTCCAGGAGTCTCTTAAAAGACCCTGTCATATCCCCCTCCACCACCGTCGCCGGCAGCCCATTCCACACACTCACCGCTCTCCGTGTAAAAAACTTACTCCTGACATCTCCTTTGTACGTACTTCCAAGCACCTTAAAACTGTGCCCTCTCGTGCTAGCCATTTCAACCCTGGAAAAAGCCTCTGACTATCCACACAATCAATGCCTCTCATCATCTTATACACATCTGTCAGGTCACCTCTCATCCTCCGTTGCTCCAAGGAGAAAAGGCCGAGTGAAGCTATCCCCTTTGATTCGAGAGCCAGATGGTTGAAGGGTAAAAACTATTCCTGAACCTAGTGGTGTGAGTCCTGGGGCTCTTGTAACATCTTCCTGATGCAGCGGTGAGAAGAGAGCTGATAATGGATAGTGGATGCTGCTTTCCTGCAGTAATGATTTGCCTAGATGTGCTTAATGTGGGGAGCGATTTACTGGGTCGTATCCACTACTTTTTGTAAGATTTTCCTTTCAATGGCATTGGTGTTTCCATACCAAGCTGTGATGCAGCCAGTCAATATACTCTCCACCACACATCCATAGAAGTTTGTCAAAGTTTTTAATGGACCCTTTAGCTGACTACTGAATAACAGCAAAACAAAGAGACATTCTAAGGAAGGAAGAAATTACATTTAATTTGAGCTGAACACCATATTTTTTCAGTCATCTATCTGCTTTTTCAAAGCATATTCATAATTATGATTAAGAAATGCAACTGCTAAAAGAGCTTAACAAGGTTCCACAGAACAAAAACAATAAGTGAGCAGGTTTAATAATGCAAACACGAGGAAATCTGCTGGAAATTCAGGCAACACACACGAAATGCTGGTGGAACGCAGCAGGCCAGGTAGCATCTGTAGGAAGAGGTACAGTTGACGTTTCGGGCTGAGACCCTTCGTCAGGACTAGCTGAAAGAAGAGATAGTAAGAGATTTGCAGGTTATCTGTTTTATCACTTGTTAAATAAAGGCTGGGACTTATTTCTTTATTTTTATTGTAACCACGTGCAAGCAAATGAATCTCAAGATAAGATGTGGTATGATGTAAGTGTTCTGATACTAAATTTACTTTGAACTTAGAACTTTTTTTTGTCCTTCCAGAATAGAGTTGGGGATAGTGTTAACTAACTAGTGTTGGCAAGTAGTGCTTGGTTTAACATCTCATTTGAAGTGTAGGTTTTCATTAGCTGTCAATTAGAGTAGTGCTTAGTATAACGCTCTACAGTGCCAGCGATCCTGATCCGGGTTCAATTCCTGCCACTGTCTGTAAGGAGTTTGCACTTTTCCCCTGTGACCACCCGGGTTTCCTCTCGGCACTCCGGTTCCCACCCACATTCCAGGGATGTACAGGTCAGGATCAGTAAACTGTTGACATTCTGTGTTGTCATCAGAAGCGCGGCAACACTTCCGGGCTGCCCCCAGCACATCCTCGGACAGTGTTGGTCACTGACACAAAACGATGCATTTCACCGTACATTTCGATACACGTGATTAAATAAAGCTAATATCTAAACCTTTAAGATTTAAAAGTCAAGGGAAGTAAATGGCTGAAGATCATCTTGCCTAACTAATGGTCGCCTTCCTTCCTCAGAGCTCCGCGCTGCCTTCGGAGACGGATCATGAGGCTGTTGGGCTACCTCAGCAGACTCCATCCCTTCGGCACCACTGTAAGACCGACCGCCATGCCCCAGGCCACTGACTCTGAGAATGTCTACCGGCTGCAGGGGACCTACCCTTACTTCCTGCCCATCCAAACCCGCTGGCAAGACAACGATCAATACGGCCACGTTAACAACATAGTATATCACGAGTACTTCGACACGCTAATCAACTATTATCTTATCAGGTACGGAATCGCACACTATTTAGTCTGTTCGCACTTCCATCCATCTAGTGATGCCGAAGTAAAGGATTTAACGTGGCAATAAAAGGTTTATTGTTATCAGTGACATAGAAGGGTTAATTCTTTTGAACAGTTTATCAGTTGTAATTAAATGTGCTTATAATAAATTATTTAGTGTAATTAATGTAAAAATCTTCTTGTCTGTACTGTTATTAGAAACAGATGCTGAAGGATCAACAATATTACAACATGGTGATATAGCCTTGCCAGCTGCCTAACTGTAATTACTTTAATCTCAGCTTGTTATCTAATTATCACCTTTGTAAAGGGAATACTACCCTCTACTGCATGCTGATTGTTTCAAATGATGATGAAGAGTTTAAAACAGCTGTCAGAAATCTGGGGCCTGCCTGGGTATCTTGATCACAAGGAGGCTGTGTTGAGGCCTAGTTCAGGCCTGGCTCACCTCCCACCAGAGGCCTTAGCTTTGGGCTGGTGAGTCTTGTCTTGTGAAGAGGTGAATGTTTTCACATTCCTGTATGGATGAATGTGCAGACCTAAAAGTGAGGGCAGACTTTGGCTTTTTGTCATGGAAACTGTCCCTGGCATGAATCAAGTTTACCATTGGGCTCATGTTGCTAACACCCCCTGTAACTGTGTGCTGGGACTAGATTGAAGGAAGACATTCCAACCAGAGTAAGTATTAAGGCTCAGTTACCTTCATAAATCAGCTCAGAAATGAAATGCTTCCTTTTCTATTTAATGATGAAACATTTAGAAAAAAACAAATTTATCAACTGAAGGTCAACAATAGAAACTGATTCTAGCTGGAAAATTCTAAGTTAAAAATAACAAGTATTTATTATGTTTTTTATCTTTATTTATACTTTAATTCACACAAAGTGAAACAAGCATTTGATTGTCTGCAAATAAACAGATTCTGCAAATGCTGGAAATCCTTTCTCACATGGTGGTTCAGGAATGCAACTTGTTCAGTATGGATCAGTTAGGCTGAAGGCCTCTTTCAGTACTGCACAACTCTGTGTCTTTATTTTGTGTGGCCTGCAACCATTGTATTTATATTAGCACTGAACTGATTCCCTGCAGACATTGGGCTCCTAGACTAGCTTCACCCGCCTCAGCAGTGAACTAGTTCCCTGGCTTTAGCCTGCAGACATCAGGCTCCTAGACCAGATTCACTCACCTCGTGCTGAGCTGGCTCTGTGGCTGACGACTCCCTTCCAGGGACTTCATCTAGCATGTTGTGTATTGCTAAGAATTTGTCACTGTTTGTCCTAAATACACTCACTGACTTAGACTCCATGGCCCTCTGTGGCAACGAACTCTATAAGCTCGCTACCATGTGTAGAGGATATTAAAGGTTTATCCAGATATAGAAAGAGTAAAAGAGAGGCAACAGTGGGCATCAGACAGCTGGATAATGGCATCAGGGAGGGGAAGTTTGCAAGAGTGATGTCCTTGCTGTAGGCAACATCACTGTTTTTGTGGGAATTCATGTCTGAAAGGAAATGTCAGCAAAATAAAAATACCTTCACTACTTTAAACTGGAATGCACACTTTTGCAGCTCAGGGCTGTGATTCTGTTGCAGAGCATCAATCCTGCCACTGAAGGTTAACATACAGCAACCAATCAGAAAAGCAAATGGTACATTGTAAGAGGATTTGAGTACTAGAGATCTGATGTAGCGATTACAAAGGGCCACAGTGAGATTACACCCGGAGTATTGTGTACTAGTCTGGTCAACCTACCCAAGGGTAGATACTTAGGATATCTTATACATGTGGGCGCAAGCTAGTGTCGCAGTTAGCGCAAGGCTTTACAGCACCAGTGATTGGGGTTCAATTCCCTCTGCTGTCTGTAAAGAGTTTCTATGTTCTCCCCATGACCGCATGGGCTTTCCTTGGGTGCTTTGGTTGCCTTCCACGTTCCAAAGTTGTACGGGTTAGGGTCAATAAATTGTGAGCATGCTAAGTGCGGTGACACTAGTGGGCTGCTCCCAGCATAGCCCTCAGGATGTGTTGGTCGTTGACACAAAATGGCACATTTCACTGTATGTTTTGATGTACATGTGACAAATAAAGCTCATTTTTTAAAAAATTTTTGATATAAGAAGAGTGACAAAGACTTGCCAGATGTTCTCCTGAGACAGTTGTTTTGTCATATGACTGGCATTAAGAGAATAGGAGCATGAGTAGGCCATTTGGCCCTCAAGCCTGTCCTATTAGTCTGTATGACCATGATGTTTCTGCCCTAGGTCTCCTCTCTTTGAAGGGGGAATCTCATTGAAACCTATTGAATATTGAAAGGTCTAGATGGAGTGGATGTACAGAGAATACTTCCGATAGTAGTAGGGTCCAGGACTAGAGGGCACAGCCTCAGAATAGAAAGATGTTCCTTCAGAATACAGAAGAGGAGGAATTTCATTAGCTAGATGGTGGTGAATCTGTGGAATTCATTGCCAGAGATGGCTGGAGATGCCAAGTCATTGGGTATATTTAAAGCGGAGGTTGATAGGTTCTTGATTACTGAGGGTGTCAAAGGTTACAGGGCAAAGGTAGAAGAATGGGGTTGAAAGGGGTAATAAATCAGCCATGATGGAATGGCACAGCAGATGCGATGGGCCTAATTCTGCTCCTATGTCATTCGGTCTCTTCTGTATTAGTTCTGCAAAACCATCAATTCCCAAATTGTTCAAAAATTTATCTGCTTATTCTTTCTTTCAATAACCTTGGCAAAGCAGCCCCCGCAACCTTCCAGGAACAAGAACTCGAAGGATCCTCTACCTTCTATAAAGTGCCATTTTACAGCATTTACCATCATTAAGGACTCTCATCATCCGGGACATGACAGCACAGTAGCATATCAGCCCGTGCATTATTTTTTAGCGCACCAGCGTTAAACAGTGTCAGATTTCCCCACTGCTGTCTGTAAGGAGTTTGTACATCTCCCTGTGACTGTGGGTTTCCTCCAGTTTCATGCCACATTCCAAAGATGTATGGGTTAGGGTTAGTGAGTCGTGGGCATGCTATGTTGGTGCCAGAAGCATGGTGACACTTGTGGGCTGCCCAGCACATTCCTCGCTGATTTTTTTGGATTATGAAGACATGTAGTCCTCTTTTATTGTCATTCAGTAATGCATGCATTAAGAAATGATACAATACTTCCTCCGGTGTGATATCACAAAACACAGGACAGACCAAGACTGAAAAAACTGACAAAACCACATAATTATAACATATAGTTACAACAGTGCAACAATACCATAACTTGATGAAGACATCCATGAGCACAGTAAAAAGTTCAGTCTCTCAAATGTCCCACATCTCACGCAGAGAAGAGAAGGAAGAAAAACTCTCCCTGCCATGCCGACCACAATCTGACTCTGAGTCATCCGAAAACTTTGAGCTCTGATCAGCTCTTTGAGACCAAGTACTGAGCAAACGATCTCTGTCCAAATGATTCAACCTCCTTCTCAGTCGCCAAAAGCAGGCTAGGCCGGGGATTTTGAAGCCTACCCTCCGAAAGATTCCCGACCACGCAGTAACGATAGCAGCGAACGGGCGTTTCAGAAATTTCTCCAGATGTTCCTCTGTGCTTTCACGTCCATTCTCCATCCAATCAGAATTGTCCACGGCCCCTATTTAACAGATACGACATCATTTTCCACCAGAGAGCTGCTCACGTGCAGGCACGCTGCTCTCTCTCCTCCCGCCTTCTTGAGTTGATGCAAATGATGCATTTCACTGTACATTTCAACAAATAAAGCTTATCTTTATCTTTATGACCTTTTCTCATTACTGCCATCAGGGAGCTGGTATAGGAGTCTGAAGACCCAAACTCAATATTCAGAAACAGCTTCTTCCTTTCTACAATCAGATTTCTGAACGGACAATGAACCCATGAACACGACTTCACTGTCGTCTTCTGCACTGTACAGTGACTTGTCATTTATAGTAATTTTATAGGTCTTGCACTGTACTTCTGCCCCAAAGAACAACTTTCAGGACATGTCAATAATGCATAAATCTGATTCTGAGAGAAGTTCTGACACACCTAAACACCTTAGTTTTAAATGAATGCTTCTTAATTCTCCGTTTCTCTTTTGAGAATCCCCCTGTCGACATCTAGGTGGTCATGGCTCTTAAGAACCTTGTGAGTTTCAGTAAGATATATAGTAGTCCTGGGAATGGGTCTGGAATCTGGGATGGTATCAGTGTTTAGAAGGGCTGCTTGAGGTGGCTTGGAAATTGTAGACACCTTGGGAAGAAAGGTAATATTTACTACGGTCCGAGGGATTGTGGCGTGATATACAGGGTGACTTTAGGAATGTGGTTGTCTTTACGGATTTCATAGGAATATGTTGTTGTTGACAGGAGTCAGTATTAACTAGATGGATATTTACAAGTGTCCCTGAGAGTGTCACGGTATTTACAGGCAACACACACAAAGTGCTGGAGGAACTCAGGCCAGGCAGCATCTATGGAAAAGAGTACAGTCAACTCTGACTCCTCATTTTTTTTTTCTCTCTCCAGTCCTGCTGAAGGGTCTCAGCCCGAAATGTCGACTGTACTCTTTTCCACAGATGCTGCCTGGCCTGCTGAGTTCCCGCAGCATTTTGTGTGTGTGTGTTGCTTGGATTTCCAGCATCTGCAGACTTTCTCTTGCTTGTGACAGTATTTACAGGGTGCCTGAGGATATCTCAATACTCACAAGGGCTCCAGGCAGTGTTCATTGACAAATTTGTGGTGCGTCAATATTCACAGGAATCATGTGAATGCCTCCGTTTTCACAAGCGTCACTGTATGTTTCCGTCACTCTTCACCATCGAGTCTTCTCTGCCACTCATTCACGGCTGATTTATCCCTCCCAACTCCATTCTCCTGCCTTCCTCCCATAACCTTTGGCACCCTTATAAACCTCTGCTTTAGATATACCCAGTGACTTGGCCTCCACAGCCGTCTGTGGAAATGAATTCTACAGATTCACCAACTGCTGGGTAAAGAAATTCATCCTCATCTCTGTTCTAAAGAGACCTCCTATTCTGTGTCTATGCTCTCTGGCCTTAAACTCCCCCACTATAGGAAACATCCTCTGCATGTCCACTCTGGAGCCTGTTCAATGTTTGATAATTTCAATGAAAGCCCCCCTCATTTTCCTAAACTCCAGAAAGTACACACCCAGAGCCATCAATTGCTCCTCATTCACTAACCCTTTCATTCCTGGGATCATTCTCGTGAGCCTCCTCTGGATTCTCTCAAACGCCAGCACATCCTTTCTTAGATAATCCAGAAAAATTGAAGTGATTCACTTTGAAAGGTCGAATTTGAAGGCAGAGAAAAGGGTTAATGGCAGGATTGCTAGCAGTGTGGATGAACAGAGGGGTATTAGGGTCTACATCCATAAATTCTTCAAAGTTGCTGGGCAAGCTGATAGGTGCATGGTGTGTTTACCTTCATTAGTCAGCAGATTGAATCCAAGAGCCGCGAGGTAATGTTACAACTGGTTAGACCACACTTGGAAAATAATACAAAAGCAAGGACAAAATACTGAGGTTTTATAAGACATTGGTTGGACTGCACTTGGAATATTCTGAATGGACAATGAACCCACGAACAGTTCCTCAGTATTTTCCCTCACTTTTTTGCACTACTCACCTGATTCATTTTTAAAAATATACTTCATTTTGTAATTTATATTTTTTATTGCTATGTATCACAGTGTACCGCTGCCACAAAACAGCAACTTCCATGACACATGCCAGTGATATTAAACCTGATTCCGATTCTGAGTTGTGGGCTCGTTATCTCAGAAAGACTGTGCTGCCATTTCAGTGTCCAGAGAAGCCTCAGGAGAAACATCTCAGGAATGAAAGGGTTAACACATGAGGAGTGTTTGATGGCTCTGGGCCTGTGCTTGCTGGAGTATAGAAGAATGTGGGGGAATCTTATTGAAATCTACTGAATATAAAAAGAGCCAGATAAAATGGATGTGGTGAGGATGTTTCCTGTAGTGGGGGAGTCTAGGACCAAAGGGCACAGCCTCAGAGTACAGGGGTGCCTCTTTGGAACAGAAATGAAGAGGAATTTCTGTAGCCAGAGGGTGGTGAATCTGTAGAATTCATTGTCATAGACAGCTGTGGAGGTCAAGTCATTGAGTATATTTAAAATAGAAGTTCTTAATTAGTCAGGGCGTCAATTGTTATTAATAATAACAAAAAGAATAATTACTTTATTGATCTTGAGCGGGAAATTCTTTTGTTACAGCAGCAACAATTAAAAACACACTTAGCAGTGTGCAGACTTAACTAATAATGTACACAATAATAATTTACCAATGTGCAATAACTTACAATAATGTGCAAAATAATAAAGGAGAGACTATTGTACTGTGATGTGTGTTTTAGAAACATAGAAACATAGAAAATAGGTGCAGGAGTAGGCCATTCGGCCCTTCGAGCCTGCACTGCCATTCAGTATGATCATGGCTGATCACCCAACTCAGAACCCTGTACCAGCCTTCCTTCCATACCCCCTGATCCCTTTAGCCACAAGGGCCATATCTAACTCCCTCTTAAATATAGCCAATGAACTGGCCTCAACTGTTTCCTGTGGCAGAGAATTCCACAGATTCACCACTCTCTCTGTGAAGAAATTTTTCCTAATCTCGGTCCTAAAAGGCTTCCCTTTTATCCTCAAACTGTGTCTCCTCGTTCTGGACTTCCCCAACCTCGGGAACAATCTTCCTGCATCTAGCCTGTCCAATCCCTTTAGAATTTTATACGTTTCAATAAGATCCCTCCTCAATCTTCTAAATTCCAGAGAGTACGAGCCTAGTCGATCCAGTCTTTCATCATATGAAAGTCCTGCCATCCCAGGAATCAATCTGGTGAACCTTCTTTGTACTCCCTCTATGACAAGGATGTCTTTCCTCAGATTAGGGGACCAAAACTGCACACAATACTCCAGGTGTGGTCTCACCAAGGCCTTGTACAACTGCAGTAGTACCTCCCTGCTCCTGTACTCAAATCCTCTTTCCTGTCATGGAGATGAACTGTTGTATACGCTTATTGCATTCGGTAGGAAAGATTTTCTGTAACGATCCTTGTGACAGCAGAGCTGAGTGAATTTGTTTGAAAGGGTGCTCCATTGTTTATTCAGTAGGTCATGGAGAGGATGTGCCAGATTGTCAATAATGGATAACAGTTTGTTTAGTGACCTCCTCTCCACCACTAACTCAAAAGAGTCTGGGTTGCAGCTAAGGATGAATTCAGCCTTTCTGATGAGTTTATTTAGACATTTTGCATCACCAGCACTGATGATGCTCCCCCAACATAAAGTTGCGAAGAAGACTGCACTCGCTATAACAGACTGATAAAAGATCTCCAGCGTCCTGCTGCACACATTGAAGGATCTC
Source organism: Mobula birostris (assembly GCF_030028105.1). Classification (NCBI taxonomy): domain Eukaryota; kingdom Metazoa; phylum Chordata; class Chondrichthyes; order Myliobatiformes; family Myliobatidae; genus Mobula; species Mobula birostris. The sequence continues at coordinate 107,486,003 of NC_092380.1, forward strand.
CGCTTCCTTAGAAAGTTGAGGAGAAGGCAGGGAGTGAGGTTTTGAGGGTTAATAAATCTGTCACGATGGATAGCAATGCAGACCCGATAGGCCAAATGGCCTAATTCTGCTCCTGCTGTGTTTCTTACGTTCTTATGGGATATTGTGTTCAGTTCTGGTCGGTTCATTAGAGGAAGGAGGTGGAAGCTTTAGAGAAAGTGTAAAGGAGATTTACCAAGATACTGCCTAGATTAGAATGCATGTCTTATGAGGATAGGTTGAACAAGCTAGAGCGTTTCACTTTCTGCGAAGGAGGAGGAGTGGTGACTTGATAGATCTGTAAAGAGGCATTGCTTGAGTGGAAAGCCAGAGACTTTCCTTGGGTGCAAACAGCTAAAATGAGGGGCATAATTTTAATAGGAGGAAAGTATTGCCGGGGGGGGGGTGTTCAGATGTCTGTATGGAAAATTAACTCATGAACACTACCTCAGTATTTTGCTCTCCTTTTGCTTTATTTATTTTTTTTCCACATATATTCTATTGTAATTTATGGTATTTTCTGTATTGCACTATACTGCAGCTGCCTTCTCCAAGGATCGTCACCTTGTCCTGGTGGAGAAGCTTGTGGGTTTCTAAGATCCTGAGGGTGATGCTGTCTGGAGTTTAGCCATCTGGAGCTTAGGTCCTTGTAGGGTCACCCATCGTGGTAAAGTCAAAGGGAGGTTCCAGACAAAGAGCGATCGAACCAAGTCCTCAATGGTGGTGACACATCACAAGGTCAGTGAGGGTGGAGGAAGGCCGCAGCAGTGAAAGGTTTCCAGTTGCCTCGCATGTCACACCACTGGGTCCTTATCCCCAGTCTGGCAAGGGTGGGTGGTGGCTGCCTGTACAGCAAAGTCATGCATGGACATTCTCCATTAAGGACGTAACCCATAAGGAGAACATCATACTCAAGTAATCACACTATTATGCTCCACAAAACAACAAATTTCTGACAGATGTCAGCTATAACAAACCTGATTCTGATTCTTACCGTATTTGAATCAGAATCAGGTTTATTATCACCGGCATGTGACGTGAAATTTGTTAACTTAGCAGCAGCAGTTCAATACAATACATAATCTAGCAGAGAGAGAGAAAAATAATAATAAATAAAATAAAACATAACAAACAAACAAGTAAATCAATCACGTATATTGAATAGATTATTTAAAAATGTGCAAACAGAAATACTGTATATTTAAAAAAAAAAAGTGAGGTAGTGTCCAAAACTTCAATGTCCATTTAGGAATCAGATGGCAGAGGGGAAGAAGCTGTTCCTGAATCACTGAATGTGTGCCTTCAGGCTTCTGTATCTCCTACCTGATGGTAACAGTGAGAAAAGGGCATGCCCTGGGTGCTGGAGGTCCTTAATAAGGGACACTGCCTTTCTGAGACACCACTCCCTAAAGATGTCCTGGGTACTTAGCAGGCTAGTGCCCAAGGTGGAGCTGACTAGATTTACAACCCTCTGCAGCTTCTTTGGGTCCTGTGCAGTAGCCCCTCCATACCAGACAGTGATGCAGCCTGTCAGAATGCTCTCCACAGTGCACCTATACAACTATAGAAGTTTTTGAGTGTATTTGTATTTGCCAAATCACTTCAAGTATTGAAACATATGGGTTTGACAATCAAGTATGGTGGGTCTTTAGGAAAGCTATTGGAATGTTCACCCTTTAATGTGAGGAATATGCAGGATGAAAGAAAGGAAGTTTTAATTCAGCTTCACAGAGTCCTGGTGAGAAGGCAACTTGAGCAACGTAGGATGAGAGGTGACCTGATAGAGGTGTATAAGATAATGAGAGGCATTGATTGCGTGGATAGTCAGAGGCTTTTCCCCAGGGCTGAAATGGCTAGCATGAGAGGGTACAGTTTTAAGGTGCTTGGAAGTAGGTACAGAGGAGATGTCAGGGGTAAATTTTTTTACGCAGGGAGAGGTGAGTGTGTGGAATGGGCTGCCGGCGGCAGTGGTGGAGGCGGAAATGATGGGGTCTTTTCAGAGTCTCCTGGATGGCTACCTGGAGCCTAGATAAATAGAGGGCTATGGGTAAAGCCTAGGTAGTTCTAAGGTAGGGACATGTTCGGCACAGCTTTGTGGGCTGAAGGTCCTGTATTGTGCTGTATGTTTTCTATGTTTCTATTAAGGTATTCAAATTTAGTCTGCACATTTAGGGAAGGATGTGTTCTTAAGGAAGCCACTGCAGGAAATAGGGTGGCAAGGTGGAGTTACATCTCTACCGAAGGAGGTGTAAGGTACTCCTGCGCTCCTCTAGCCTGCAGGTGACCCTTGGGCAAGGTGTAGCACCTATTTAGCCCCCAATCAGGGGCACGTGAAGCCATGGGAACAGGTGGTGGACGGTCATATGAATGGCTGGTGCATATCACATGTGCTGGTTATGCGACCACTGACGCCAGGCAGACAATCTCTGAAGAGTATTGATAATGACTGGGCTCACCCATCTTGTAAAGACACTGCCCAGATGAAGGCAATGGCAAACCACTTCTGTAGGAAAAATTTGCGAAGAACAATCATGGTCAAGATCATGATCACCCACATCGTACGACATGGCACATAACGGCAATGATGACTGCGGGGAAAGGCCGTGGGGTTGTTTTCTGGGATAACAAGTCTGACTTGTAAATGGAGGGCAGCCTACGAGCTCCAGAATAAATGGTGACACTTGTCGGCTACCCCCAACACATCCTTGGGTGTATTCACTATTAATGCGAATGGCACATTTCACTGTATGTTTTGAAGTGTCTGAATCTGAAGACGATGAACAACTGGGGCTTACATTCACCAGCTTATAGAAGAATAAATGGTGGCTTTGAAGTATCTGAAGTCCTGGATACTGACCGGGCATTCACCCTAATTTGTCTAGATTTTGACAGTTAGGGTTTGTCCATTTCAGATGAAGATGAGAAAGAGTTTCTTATCTCAGGAGGTCACAAAGATTTGAAATTATTGACACCATGTCTCTGTGGATATGGAATCATTGAATTCAACAAAGGAGTCATGGATATTTCATCCTCCTCTCCCATTCACCTTCCTTCCTCCTCACTGGGCTTCACCTATCTCCTTCCAGCTTGTACTCATCTTCCTGCTTCCCACTTCCTTATTCTGGCTTCTTCCCCCTCCCTGTCCAGTCCCGATGAAAGGTATCAGCCCAAGACATTGACTTTTTATTCTTTTCCATAGATGCTGTCTGACCTGCTCAGTTCCTCCAGAATTTTCAAAGTTCAAAGTAAATTTATTATCAAAGTACATATATGTCACCATATACTAGCCTGAGATTCATTTTCTTGCAGTCAATCACAGTAAATACAAGAAACACAATAGAATCAATGAAAGACCACACCCGATAGGGTAGACAACAATCAATGTGCAAAAAAAACTGTGAAAGAGAGGGGGGAAAAAAAGAAATAATAATAAATAAATAATATCGAGAACATGAGATGAAGAGTCCTTGAAAGTGAGTCCAGTTCATTGGGAACAGATTATTGATGGACGAGTGCAATTGAGTGAAGTTATCCCCACTGGTTCAAGACCCTGATGGTTGAGGGGTAATAATTGTTCCTTAACCTGGTGGTGTGGGTCCTGAGGTTCCTGTACCACCTCCCTGATGGCAGCAGTGAGAAGAGAGCACGGCCTGGGTTGTGGAGCTCCTTGGTGATGGATGCCGCTTTCCTGCAATAACGCACGTTGTAAATGTGCTCAGTGGTGGGGTGGGCTTTACCTGAGATGGCGTGGCCGTTCCACTACTTTTTGTAGGATTTCCTGTACATAGGAATTGGTGTTTCCACACCAGGCCCTGTTGCAACCAGTTAATGTATACTCTACCACACATCTATAGAAGTTTGTCATTGTTTTAAATGACATGCTGAGTCTTCACAAACTCCTAAGGAAGTAGAGGAACTGCTGTGCTTTCTTCATAATTGCACTTACATATTGGATACAGGAAAGATCCTTTGAAATGAAAGCATTAAGGAGTTTAAAGTTGCTGACCCTCTCCACCTCTGATCCCCCAATGAGGACTGGCTCATGGACCTCTTGTTTCCTCCTCCTGAAGCCAATAATCACCTCCTCGGTCTTGCTGACATTGAGTGAGAGGTTGTTGTGGCACCACTCAGCCAGGTTTTCAGTCTCCCTCCTACAAACTTACTCATCTCCACCTTTGATTCAACCAGTGACAGTGGTGTCCTCAGCAGACTTAAACATGGCATTGGAGCTGTGCTTATCCTCACAGTCATAAGCATAAGCATCTTGTGGGTGTTACTCTGGATCTCCAGCATCTGCAGAATCCCTTGTGTTGATGTCATGGATAATGGAGAGTGGGTGAGAAAGAGCTGTTGTGGCCAAAAGTGAATCCGCCGTGATCTTATTGAATGGTGGAGCAGGTTCCAGGGCCAACAGGTATTCTTCTGCTTCTGTTTCGTAGGCTTTTGTGTAATTATGCATCAGTAATCAGAGGGAGTGAGCCCTTGGTTACTGCTGGGACAATTCAGTAAGCAAAGTGTTGCTGGGTTTGTGTCAATATGTACGAGGGGTGATTAATAAGTTCACGGCCTAAGGTAGAAGGAGCCAATTTTAGAAAACCTAGCACACTTATTTTTCCTCCATTTGCACACTTAGTCCAGGAGTCGTGGAGCATACGCATCCCTCCTTTGTAGAAGTCGGTGTCTTGGACCTCCAGAAGTGGTCCACAGCAGGGGTGATTGATAAGTTTGAGGCCTAAGGTAGAAGGAGATGAGGAGAAACTTCAAACTTTCTGCATTTTCACTTAAAAAATTGAACTGCTCGTGCACGTAACAAGAGCTGTATCACTCATCTCCTTCTACCTTAGGCTACGAACCTACCAATCACCCCAGGTGTGGACCACCTGGAGGTCCAAGACGCTCTCGTTACATGCACGTGCAGTTCAACTCTGAGTGATAATGCAGAAAGTTTGAAGTTAATAACTCATCTCCTTCTACCTTAGGCCACAAACTTATCAATCACCCCTGCTGTGGACCACTTCTACAAAGAAGGGATCTGTATGCTCCACGACTGCTGGACTAAGTGTGTACATGTAGGAGGGGACTATGTTGAAAAATAAATGTGTTAGGTTTTCTAAGATTGTTGCACATATGTCAGTGTGCGTACAATGTCTGTGAGTTACTGGATTGTGTTCATGTGCATGCAGTGTTGCTGTTACTGGGTTTGTGTTAGTGTATATACAGTGTTACTGGGTTCGTGTCAGTATATATACTGTTACTAATTGTGTGTCAGTATACATGCAGTGTTTGCTGTTAGTGTGTCAGTGTTATTGGGCTTGTGTCAGTGTGTATATACAGTGTTACTGGGTGTATGTCAGTATGCATGCAATGTGATGGGGTGTGTTTCAGTGTTGCATGGGTGTCAGTCATATAGTTTTTCTGACTGTGTCAGTATTCATATAGTGTTGCTAGGCATATGTCAGTCTGTAGATAGGATACAGTATCACTGGGAGTGTTGCTGTTTGTGCGTTAGTCTGTGTACATTGTTGCTATGAGTATGCCAGTGTGTGGACTAGGGTGGTGGGGTGGAGATATGTCTCTACCAAAGGAGATGTCAGTCCCCTTCCATCCGCTAGCCTGCAGGTCACCCTTGGGGAAGCTGTAGTATTTGCTTACCCCTCCTGATCAGGGTCACATGAAACCATGGGAGCAGGTGGTGGATGGTTGTATGAGCAGCTGGTGCATATCACAAGTCCTGGTTATGTGACCACTGACACCAGGAAGACAATCTCTAAAGAGTATTGATAATGGCTGAGGTCACCCGTCTTGGAAAGACACTGCCCAGAACAAGGTAATGGCAAACCACTTCTGTGGAAAAATTTGCCAAGAATAATCATGGTCACCATGATCACCTACATCATACGACACGGCACAAAATGATGATAATGGTGTGTGTGTGTGTGTGTGTGTGTGTACACGCTCTTCAGTACACACAGATATTTAAAGATTTTTGAAGTCCAAAGGTATAGTTTGTGTGATTGTGTGCTTCTGTGTAAGAAGAAAACAAATTTTAGGGCAATATATGGTGACATATATGTACTTAGGTAATAAATAAATTCGCTTTGTACTTTGAACTTTGGCTTCCCAAACAGTAGATCAGGAAATATAAGCTATACCTGAAGTCAACATTATGTTCATAGGTTCCATGACTAGTTAATATAAATAATATAATTTAATTTAATAGCGGTTAGCACAACGCTTTATAGTACCAGTGACTCGGATTCATTTCATAGAAACATAGAAAACCTACAGCACAATACGGGCCCTTCGGCCCACAAAGCTGTGCCGAACATGTCCTTACCTTAGAAATTACCTAGGGTTACCCATGGCCCTCTAGTTTTCTAAGCTCCATGTACCTATCCAGGAGTCTCTTAAAAGACCCTATTGTATCCGCCTCCACCACTGTCGCCGGCAGCCCATTCCACGCACTCACCACTCTGCATAAAAAAAACTTACCCCTGACATTTCCTGCCGCTGTCTGTAAGGTTCTCCCTGTGATCATGTGGGTTTCCTCCGGGTGCTCTGGTTTCCTCCCACAGTCTGAAGCCGTATCAGTTGGTAGGTAAATTAGTCATGGTAAATTGTCCCGTGATGAGGCTGGGGTTAAGTCAGGGGTTGCTAGGCGGCACAGCTTGAAGACCCAGAAGGGCCTATTCTGTGCTGAATCTCAATAAATAAATAAATTTGAAAATGAGGTAGGGAGATTTGGTAATTTACCACTGTAGGATAATGGAACAGATTATTTAGATGCAAATACTATTGAATTAGATGCAAGTGAATTTTGGTGCCAATTTCTTTCTATCCCTACTGCACGGCCATGTTAATGTCATTGGCGTCCCCTTCATTAACTTGCACTGATGTTTCTTTCTCTCAATGTGGCTGCCTGTGTTAGGTCCGGATGGTTAATCCTACAATCTTTTTGACTTACCACCACTAAATCGTTCTCATTACCAGGGATTGAGTTTATTTCTGGTTGCTAAGCAGCTTAGCTTGCATGAGTTCATTAATCATTCCACTGGATAAATTCCCATCAGTGTGACTTGTCAAATGGGGAATGGGGTTCCCACTCTCAAAGTTTTGAAGTCTCAAAGTAAATTTATTATCAAAATACACCTATACTGTATATGTGTGTGTATATAATGTCATCATATACTACCCTGAGATTCATTTTCTTGCAGGCATTTACAGAAAAATAAAGTACAGTAGAACTCATGAAATACTATGCATACATGAAGACTGACAAACAACCAGTATGGAAAAGAAGACAAAGAAAAAAAATACAAATAAGTAATAATATATAAATAGCTGGATAGATAATTAATTAATTAATTAATTAATTCTGAGAACATGAGTTGTAGAGTCCTTGGAAATGAGCCTGTAGGTTGTGGAATCAGCTCAGAATTGCGGTGAGTGAGGTTATCCATGCTGGTTCAGGAGTCTGGTAGTTGAAGGATAAAACTGTACCTGAACTTGGTGGTGTGGGACCTATGGCTTGGGTACCTCCTGCCCAAAGGTGGTAGCAAGAAGGCAACATGGCCTAGATGTTGAGGGTCCTTGATGAATGAATTCTGCTGAAAGATCTTCAAAACACAAGGGGAAAGGATGTGTTGAGAAGGAAGAAATATGAATATTTGTAGAACATTTCCTGACCTATGAATATTACAATCAAATCTCTTTGAAGTTTGATATAACAGGTAGGAAAGGCCGGAGAATTTTTACATTTTTGGAAGATCTCTGCAATAAAGGAGCTAGTGTATCTGTGTTGATGTTTGCAGAAGATGGTTTGGATTCTTTCCTGCCTTTTAATGCTTCTTGGTAGTTCCCTAGTACAATAGGTTGGACTCTTGACCTCACAATCTGCCTTGTAATGATCTGGAACCTTAGTTTACCTGCAATGCACTTTCTCCATAGCTGTTGCACTTTATTCTGCACTCTGTTATTGTTTTACTGTGTTCTACCTCAATGCACTGTGTGATGAATTGATCTCTATGAACAGTATACAAGACAAGCTTTTCAGTGTATCTTGGTACATGTGACAATAGTCAACCAATGTCCAATTACAACTATGCTAGTGAGCATATTAGGTTTGCTGGTAGATGATGCAGCAGTGTCTACATTACTTGAGAATGGATCACCAGGTGAGTTAGCTGCTGTTCTGGCTGTGTAGATTACTGAAGAATCAAGCACATTTGTGCGATTAGCTGGGACTGAAGGTTATTTACTGAAGAGTATGATCTTTCATTGATAGAGATGGAAGAGAAATAGGAGTGTGTAATGGCATTGGGTTTGCTGTCCGTGAAGTTCTGAAAGCAAATAAAGACCCTAAGTCCTTTCCGATTATAGATAGCTATGGTACCCTCACTAAAGGAAAGTTATGCTGTGGCCACTAATTATCAAAGGCTATACCCTGTTTATCCTTCATGATAGATTTTGCTGCCAATACTCACTATTTGAGCAGTTGGTCCCCCCTCCCTACCAAAGAGGAGATATTTCCAGCTAATGAAGAAGCTTAAACACAGTTCATTTATTTTTAGTAATACATTTTTAAATTTGAATAGAATTCTTAAAACACATTTAAAACTCAGAGGATTTCTGTCTTATAAAAGGTTTCCAAATTACAAACAACTTCTAAAACACAAAGGATTTCCAAAGCACAGGCACAATTTCTGAAAGCTAAAAAGACATACCAACGAGTTGCAGACAAATACGTCATCAGTCGCAGAAATCAAAGGCAGAGGAATAGGTTCTAGTCACCTCATCTTTCTGTCATTCTTCTTGTTGTTCTTTGACTATTCCTAACAAACTTGACTGCTCTCTTACATTTATACTGTTTTTATTGCGACTTGGTGACTTCGCACGCATGTGATATTAGTTCAGATCCCTTTGCCGGGAAATTCACACAGATGGTTTAAAAGCTACTGGGGTCAAAGATACAAGGCACCCAAAATTAATGCTGTTACCTCTAACTGAGTACACAATTCACCCAACTATTGATAGATCCACTATTTGATGTGCTAAATGATAGTACCAGTCAGGTCTGCAAGCTTCCTTGATCTAAATAACTTAGCCAGCGTTGTCTGGTTTGATACAGGCACAATTAAAATAACATCGTCTTACACTGTATCTCTTGAGCAGCCACCCTTGTGCTGTGGGCCATCAGTCTGTGCTCAATAGACAGTGCTGTTTGTTTGTTAACTATAGACTGATTATTGCTTGCAATTTACATTCAGAACTGAAGACCAGCTCTTCTCTATGACAAGAGGCAGAGCAAGGAATATTGGTTGGGAATTTAACTTACTCAAAAAAAAACAACTCTTTACCCATGGAAGAGTCAGCTGTTGTGTTAGCTAGATGAGTTTTGCAAAAAGAACCACTTATGGCCCCCCCCACCACCACCTCCCCAGCCCTGGGTAGTGAATATCCATCACAGGCAATGCCTTCTAGATAGGACCTTGGATTGTCATCCCTTCTGAAACAACACCACCTCAAACAGTGCTACTCTCCCTCAAGATTCATTGTCATTTGTTAGTGCACAAGTGTACAGGAGTGTCTGTACAGAAGGTGACCCTGATAGGAAATGATAAAATAGTGGTGATGGCGTGGGTTAGTGGCTGACAGATTGGGGTAAGTAACTGTTTTTGAGTCTGATGGTCCTGGTGTGGATGCTACATAGCTCCCTCCTCGATGGCAGTGGGACAGCCAGTCTGTGAGCCGGGTAGGTGAGAGAGAACTTGCATGCACAATAGTGTCAGCTTGTATCACACTCTGGCCTGCGGGTGTGTCTGATATGCACAGGATCAAGAGGCAAGCAATAAAGATCTCTGAGGACCTAACCTGGTCCCAACATATCGATGCAGCTATAAAGAAGGCAAGACAGTGGCTACATTTCATTAGGAGCTTAAGGAGATTAGGTTTGTCACCTAAGACACTTGAAAACTTCTACAGTTGTCCTGCGGAGAGCATTCTGACAGGCTGCGTCACTGTCTGGCATGGAGGAGGGGCTACTGCACGGGATCGAAAGAAGCTACAGGAAGTTGTAAAATTAGTCAGCTCCATCATGGGCACTAGCTTCCATAGTATCCAAGACACCTTCATGAAGTGGTGTCTCAGAAAGGCAGCACCCATTATTAAAGACCCCCATCACCCAGGACATGCTCCCTTCTCATTGTTACCATCAGCAAGGAGGTAAAGAAGCCTAAAGGCAGATACTCAGTAATTCAGGAACACCTTCTTCCCCTCTGCCATCCGATTCCTAAATGGTCATTGAACCCATGAACACTACCTCACTTTTATTATTTCTGTATTACCACTATTTCTAATTTAACCATTTAATATACATATATATGCTTCACAATAATTGTTTTGCATATTTATTTTTCTATATTATCATATATTGCATTGTATTGCACCGCTAAGTTAACAAATTTCATGGCATATGCTGGTGATATTAAACCTGATTCTGATGAAGGCTTGAGATGTGTTGCAGATGGAAATGCATCTTCACTTGGTTTTGTGTGAGGTGGATGCACTGGTTCATCAGTGCATCGTGGAAGGATGTCCCTTTTGAACAGAGATGAGGAAGAATGTCTTTTGCCAGAGGATGGTGAATCTGTGGAATTCATTGCCACAGCTGGCTGTGAAGGCCAAGTCATTGGGTATATTTAAGGCAGACGTTGATGGGTTTTTGACTGGTAAGGGCATCATAGGTTATGGGGAAAGGCAGGAGAATAGGGTTGACAGGGATAATAAATCATGATTGAAGCATACTCGATGGGTCAATGGCTTAATTCTGCTCCTATGTCCGTGGTCTTAGGGTCTTCCTGGGGAACAAGTATCCTGCACGACAATGGGCAGGACTTTTATGCATGTCTGGCTCAATTCTCCAAGCTTTGGTGCAGTTCATTGAGTGTGATTTCATGGACACATGGACCTAGGACACTGGGGAACCTCCAGTAGTCTTTGTGCATCAGCACATTATACCCAGGGAAGGGTACAATTCAGCTCCCATTCAAGTGTAGGGCTCAGTTGGAATACAGTAGAATACAATGCATTCAGTTCAGAGGGAATACAGTGTAACGTCATGCACTTTGGTAGAAGGAATAAAGGCATGGACTAGTTTCTAAATGGGGATTAAATTCCAAAATCAAAAGGACTTGGGCGTCCTAATGCAGGATTCCCTGAAGGTTAACTTGCAGATTGAGTCGGTGGTGAGGAAGGCAAAGGCAATGTTAGTGTTTATTTTGAGAGGACTGGAACAAAAGAGAAAGGCTCTATAAGGGACTGGTGAGGCTCACTTTGAATATTGTGAGCCCCTTATCTAAGAAAGGGTGTGCTGGCATTGGAGAGGAACCAGAGAAGGTTCATGAGAATGATTCCAGAAATGAAAAGGTGCATGTATCAGGAGTGTTTGATCTCTCTGTGCAGGTACTTGCTGGAGCGAAGAATGAGGTGGGATCTCATTGAAACCTATTGAATACTGAAAGGTCTAGATAGAGTGGATGTGGGGACTATATTTCCTATAGTGAGGGAGGCTAGGACCAGAGGCCACAGCCTCAGAATAGATGGACTTCCCTTTAGAACAGAGAGGAGGAGGAATTTATTTGGCCAGACAGTGGTGAATCTGTGGAATTTGTTGCCATAGATGGCTGTGCAGACCAAGTTAGTGGGTATATTTAAAACAGAAGTTGATAGCTCCTTGAATAGTAAAGGATATGAGGAAAAGGCTGGAGAATCGGGTTGAAAGGGATAAGAAATCAACCATGATGTAATAGTGGAGCAGACTTGATGGGCCGATTGGTCTAATTCTGCTCCTATAGTCTTATGGAAATGTTGATTGTATCATATAATCAGCTTTGCATCATTCCAGTTGTGTTGACATATAAATAACAGCTAATGGGTGCTTGAATTTTTTTTTTAACTCAAAGTGCTGAAAAGCCTTTGGCTAAACACAGGGGAAGAGGATGGTGAGCAATAAAGTTTTGAATAGGAATGAATGGGTTCCTCGCAATATTTTGTGGCTTACCACTATTATCTGAATACAGTCAATGTTAATCAAGTTGAAGTTCAAATTTAATTGTCATTCAACCATACATGAATAGCCATGAATACAACCAAACGAAATAGTATTACTCCGGGGTCAAGGTACAAAATACAGTAACAACAGTCATGCACAAAACAAGCCACATATAGCATATAAGATAACAGTAAAATACAGTCTCAAAAAAATCATCTAGTCTGTGGTTTCAAACTGGTCTAAATGCTTACGATGATGCATTGAAGCCTTTTTACTAATGAGACATTTATGTCTCATCTGGACAATTTATTGTGTCTTGTACCTTTCTCAAATAAATTGTTGCAGACTGTAGTGAGAGTCAATAGGATTTTAATGTCATTATTTCCCTGAAAATTCAGGGTTGAATGAACATCACTGTTAATTACTGCGGGAAAATTTCTTTCCATATTGTTCAAGCAATAAATGTTTCTTAAGAACAAAATAACAGGGGAGCTCCCAGTAATTTGAGTTTATTTAGTTTAAATTAGAATGGCAAAGAGAGACATATGGTTTAGAAAATAGACAGAGAGAAAAATGTCTTAGGAAGGATCCTAAATCCTGGATGGAGGTGAAACTGTTCTTGTAATTTAATAACATCTAAATGCAGTGAAATTCATGTTCATTAATTCATACAGGTTGTGAAAATCCAAGCCATAGGTCCTGAGTATTTAAAGCTCGAATACTACTGTAGGACTGCAATTTAATTCAGATCTCCATTAACCCAAGGGAATATACTCACTGTCCTACCAAAATTAAATTACTTCAGGGAGAGCATTCTAATGAACAAGCAGTTAAGTGATCTATGTCCAATCAGTCTAGTTACTTTAGCAAGAAGTCCTCCAATGTATCTCCCTAGGACTGACAACTTCCTACTTCCAGTCCCCACTGGGTTTGCAACGATTCCTTGTTAGAACTTTTATTTCCTTTCCTGAACCTTCTTTGGAGTCGGTCTGTTCCTATAATCCAACCTTCTTACTTTTGTTGTGTTACAAATGCCTGTGGATCAGTACAGATCCATTGTCTTGTTCAAGTATGACGAGGCACCCATCAGACTCCAGTGATGTGATTGAGACCCAGCGGCAAGGACCAAGTCAGAAGCTTTAGGTCAAAGGATAATGGAATCAGTGAGAGTGTGGAATGAGCTGCTAGCAGAGGTAGTAGATGTGGGTTCATTTGTAACACTTAAGTGAAGTTTGGATAGGTACATGGAGGAGGAGGATTTGGATGGATATGGCTTTTCTCTAAGGAGTATGAGAAGTGACTTGATAGAGTTGTATAATATAATACAAGTGTACAACCAGAGACTTTTGCTCAGGGTGGAAATGGCTAATAAGAGTAAGCATAATCCTAAGATAGTCAGAGGAAAGTATAGCGGGGATGACAGAGGTAGGCTTTTTTAACACAGAGTAGTGAGTGCATGGAATGTGCTGCTAGGGGTGATGGTAGAGCCAGATACGTTAGAGGCATTTAAGAAACTCTTAGAAAGGCACATGAATTAAATAAAAATGGAGGACGATGCGGGAGGGAAGCATTAGATTGATCTTGTCAGTCAGTCAGTGGGTGCCGTCCCGAATCCGGGGATGGCGGCATCTTCCTCGATCTTGCGACAGCACAAGTACAGCCTCTCCTCCAATTTGTTCTCGCTGGCCGCCTTGGCACGCCTGCCGCCGCCCCCGCCAAACTTGAGCCCGAGGCCGTGTTGGCCTCCAGCCGCGGCCGCTTCTTTGAGCTCGGCCTTTCCTTAGACGGAGGCCTTGGGCAGGTCCAGGCACACGGTGCAGCGCCCAAGTTCATCACGTCTCTTCTAACTAGGTGCATAGCATACGATTCGTAGATACGTAGTGAGGCTTTAATCTCTTCCAGGGAAGATGGCCGTTGGCTCACAAGGAGCTCATCCGCCCTTGTCAGGTCTTGTTTTTTTCTAGTCCTGCTGGGTGTCCTCACACCCTCCTCACCAGACTAAGTCCAGTGGGGGAGCCGGCCCAAACCGCCAACCACTCAACCACGGCCCCCGGCCGAGCACCGGGCACCTGCCCCCCACCGAATCTCTGAGTGTCCGGCGTCCAACCGCAAACCATGGTCAAGCGGCCGGCAACCAAACCGGATTGATCTTACAGTACGTTAAATGGTCAGCACAACATTGCTGAGCTGCACTGCTGTGTGTTTTAAGTTCTATCTGTGACAATCTGAGCAATGTTTAATTATCTACTGACTGACAGCGTGGAACAGGCCCTTCAGGCCCTTTGAGCCTCACCAGCCAGCAACCCCCGATTTAATCCTAGCCTAATCACAGGTCAGTGTTTACAAAGACCAATTAACCTACCAACCGGCGTGCCTTTGGACTGTGAGGGGAACCTGGAGCACCCAGAAGAATTGAACCCTGGTCGCCTGTACTGTAAAGTGTTGTGCAAACCATGATGCTACTGTGCTGCCATAGACTCTCACTCAGCATTACAGATAACAGCAACATGCCCAGTAACGTGCTGTTGCTTGTAGACTCTTGCTTTCCACATTGCAACAGGAACTACACATTGAAGAAGCTGTGAAGTGCTTTGGGATGTCCTAACAGAGTCTGGCCCGGAGTAGCCATATATACAACGTGGATGCAAGAGTACATAGAACATAGAAATCTACAGCACATTACAGACCCTTTGGCCCACAATGTTGTGCCGACCATGTAACCTACTCTAGAAACTGCCTAGAATTTCCCTAGCGCATTGCCCTCTATTTTTCTAAACACCATGTACCTAGGAGTCTCTTAAAAGACTCCAATGTATCTGCTTCCACCACCACCACCGTCAATGCATTCCACACACCCACCCCTCTCTGTGTGAAAAACTTACCCCTGACATCCCCTCAGTACCTATTTCCAAGCACCTTAAAACTATGCTCCTTCGTGTTAGCCATTTCAGCCCTGGGAAAAAACCTCTGACTATCCACACCATCAGTGCCCCTCATCATCTTATGCACCTCTATCAGGTCACCTCTCATCCTCGTCGCTCCAAGGGGAAATGGCCAAGTTTATTCAACCTATTCTCATAAGGCATGCTTTCCAATCCAGGCAACATCCTTGTAAATCTCCTCTGCACTCTCTCTATAGTATCCACATCCTTCCTATAGTGAGGCGACCAGAACTGAGCACAGTACTCCAAGTGGGGTCTGACCAAGATCTGGTATAGCTGTAACATTACCATATAGCTGTAAGAGTAGGCCAGAGGCTAGGAATCCTGTGGACACTAACGCATCTCTGAATTGCTCAGCTTAACGCCATACTGTATAATTGGAGTTCAATCCCCGCTGCTGCCTGTAAAGAATGTTGCATGTTCTCCTCATGATCGAGTGGGTTTCCTCTGGGTGCTCCAGTTTCCTCCCACATTACAAAGACGTACAGGTTAGGCTCAGTGAGGTGCCGGCATGCTGTGATAACATGGCGACTCTTACGGGCTGCTCCCAGCACGTATTTGGACTGTGTTGATCATTGACCCAAACAACACATTTCACTGAGTGTTTCAATGTACGAGTGACAAATAAAGCTAATCTTTAAAAACATATCTGCATTGCTGTCACTGAATCTCCAACTACTTTTTGTTCTAATTGTGCTCTTTCCTGGACGGTTTTGGGATAATTTACATTTAATATATATTTTTCATTTGAATGTATGTACAGTCTCTCCCATCTCAAACACTGAAAATTGTAACTCCTCCGGAGTTGTCATAGGTCTCTTGGTGGCCTCCCTCACTAGTCCCCTTCTTGCACGGTCACTCAGTTTTTGAGGATGGCCTGCTCTAGGCAGATTTATAACTATGCCGTATTCTCTTCATTTCTTGATGATTGACTTTACTCCAAGGGACTTTCAGTGACTTGGAAATTTTCTTGCCTCCATCTCCTGACTTGTGCTTTTCAATAACCTTTTCGTGGAGTTGCTTGGAGTGTTCTTTCATCTTCATGGTGTAGTTTTTCCACTGACTCGCCAGTAGTTGGACCTTCCAGATGCAGACATATTTTTACTACAACCAATTGAAACACTTTGCATACAGTGATCTCCATTTAACTAATTATGTGACTTCTAAAAACAATTGGCTGCACCAGTAATGATTTGATGTGTCATATTAAAGGGGGTGAATACTTATGCAATCAATTATTTTGTGTTTTACATTTGGAATTAATTTAGATCACTTTGTAGAGAACCACTTTCACTTTGACACAAAATAGTCTTTTTCTCTTGATCAGTGCCAAAAAAAGCCAAATTAAATCCACTGTCATTCAATTTTGTAAAACAATAAAACTTGAAAACTTCCAAGGAGGGAGAATGCCTTTTATAGGCACTGTATATATTGTACTTTGGTAATAAATTTACTTTGAACTTTGAAACGTCCCCCACTTCAGAGCCAGCTCTCCATCGGCCGCACCGTCTCTGGAATCTACACAACCTCTCGGGTGATCTTCACCTGGAAAAGTCACACCGGCAGCAGCTGGGAAAGTCTTGTCTTATCAGTTGGGTTGTCACTGTAGTTTAGCCTTGTCGGTGACTGACAGGGTTGGGCCAGTGAGTGTGGAAAAGGCCCAGGGAAAGACAGGGCAGAGTGGAATGGTACAAATTAATTGCTACATCAGGAAAAATTGAGAGATAATTATTCCCGGGCTTCCTGTTGGGGCGGGAGAGAGGGAGACTGACCTCATTAACTTGTCGATTGTACACAATTCAATTACTTGGAGATGCAAAATACATTTTTAATTACCTCAGTCACTTGGGCTGCTTTCATCTCCACTTACATCGGATCTTTTAATGCAGGGATGTGCTGAACAGATTTCCTTTGGTATTTTAACAAAAAAGAAAACAAAATTGCTTGGAGCAAAGGCAGTCGGATTTCCCTCTGGGTAGGGTCCCCTATCCCTCTTCTCCACTCTTGCACCACCCCCAGTAACAATCCTGTGGTCCAGGAAGAGAGTAGTTAGTTCTGCTCTTGTCAGTTTATTGTACAGACCTTCGCTGTCACCCACTGATGCCAGCACTCGTACCTGCGGGAAATGCAAGTCTACTTTGGTTCATGCTTTTTGGGAAATTTAGTCCTACTGAAGACCTCCACAAGAGCCCATCAGCTAAAGTTGCAATTCTTGCATTATTTTTGTAACTCCCTGTCTAAACACAGGCGGCGTGGTAGCATAGAGTTTAACGCAACTCTTTACCGCGTCAACTGTAAGGTCAGGATTCAATTCCCATCCCTGTCAGTTAGGAGTTTGTCCATTCTCCTTGTGACCTCGTGGGTTTCCTCCGGGTGCTCCAGCTTCCTCCCACATCCCAAAAAGACATACGTTTAGGGTTAGTGAATGGTGGGCATGCTATGTTGGCACTGGAACTATGGTTCCACTTGCTGGCAGCCTAGCCCAATCTTTGCTGATTTGAATTGACGCGAATGACGGGTTTCACTGTATGAGTACTAACTTCTTCAGGCCTGTGTGGGGCGCTAGAGAGCATTGGGCTCCAAGCTTTTCAGAGCACCTGAATTGGTTAATTGTTGTTTAATAAGAGTCACTAATCGTTTAGGGTTCTTTGTGTTTTTCTCGAGTGACTCGCTCTTTGTAATGCAGTCTCCCGGTGCTTTTTGGTTAAGTTTGTTAAGTTTATTTTGATAGGCTCAGGGCTCCATGTTACTCGTATTACTTGTGCAGACTCCTGATTAGCGCTAATCGCAGGGTCCTAGTTTTGAGAATGTTACTTCTCACAGTGTCAACTGAGACATCCATGTTCCTTTGGAATTATTATAAATAAATCCTGGTTGTATCTCTACATCGCAGTCTGTCTTACCTCCGCACTTGTGTTCCGATATCGCCAGCGCAAATCATAGAAACATAGAAAACCTACAGCACAATATAGGCCCTTTGGCCCACAAAGCTGTGCTGAACATGTCCTTACCTGAGAAATTACCTAGGGTTACCCATAGCCCTCTATTTTTCTAAGCTCCATGTAGCCATCCAGGAGTCTCTTCAAAGACCCTGTCATTTCCACCTCCACCGCTGTCATAGGCAGCCCATTCCACACACTCACCACTCACTACGTAAAAAAACTTACCCCTGGCTTCCCCTCTCTACCTACTTCCAAGCACCTTAAAACTGTGCCCTCTCGTGCTTGCCATTTCAGCCCCAGGAAAAAGCCTCTGACTATCCACACGATCAATGCCTCTCATTACCTTGTACACCTCTATTGGGTCACCTGTCATCCTCTGTCACTCTAAGGAGAAAAGGCCGAGTTCACTCACCCTATTCTCATAAGGCATGCTCCCCAATCCAGGCAACATCCTTGTAAATCTCCTCTGCAGTGCACCCCAGCAGTGCGCTTTGTGTCCTTGAGTTGGCCGAAAGGAGGTGTTTTGGGGGGCGAGGGTCAGGCCTGACAATATGTTTTGATGAGCATGTGACAAATAAAGCCAATCTTAATCTTATTTTGAACTCAATATTAACCAAGCTCTTTGTGAACAGTAACAGCCTTTGTCCCGGGGTAGGGAATTCTAAAATTGGAGGGCATAGGTTTACGGTGAGAGGGGAAAGATTTCAGGACAATCTAAAGAGTAGATTTTCCACATGGAGGATGGTACCTGTTTGGGACATGCTGGTAGTGGAAGAGTTTGAGGCAAGTAGAACAGGTAAAAGACATTTAGACAAGTTCACATAGACACAACGGACTGAAGATACTGGAATCTGGAGCAGCAAACAAACCGCTGAGGGAACTCGCACACACAATGTTGGAGGAACTCAACAGGTCAGGCAGCATCTATGGAAATAAATAAACAGACGACGTTTCAGGCCGAGACCCTCCATCAGGACCAGTCTATTCACTTCCATAGATGCTACCTCACCTGCTGAGTTCCTCCAGTGTTTTGTGTGTGTGTGTGTATGGCTTTGGATTTCCAGCATCTGCAGACTTTCTTGTGGGTCGAGCAGCATCCGTGCAGGGAAATTCCAGACTCATCCTCTGGACCCATCCCCCCGTTTGCATTCAGACATGCACACGAATCAGAAATACTTAGGGACGGGGTTCCCAACCCTTTTTTTATGCCAGTGAGCCTTACCATTAACTGAGGGATCTGTGGACCCCTGGTTTAGAGGGAGGCAAATGGGACTAACTCAGGGAGGCATCTTGGTCGGCATGCGTAGGTTCAGCCATGGGGTTGGTTTCCTGAGCTGCATAACTCTGTCTTTAACCTTTGTGATACTGAGAGTCACACAGTACAGAAACGGGTTGTGCAGCCCACAAACTCCATACTTTGTAATGAAATATCAAAGACTTCTCTGGCTAAAGAAGTGTTTACTCACCTCTCTAAATGGACATCCCTCTATTCTGAGGCTGTGTCCTCTGCTCCTAGACTTACCCATTATAGGAAGCATCCTCTCCACTTCCAGTCTATCCAGATCTTTCAATATTCAATGGGTTTCAATGAGATCCCCCCCACCCCGCCATACTTCTAAACTCCAGCAGGTACAAGTCCAGAGCCATCAAACATTCCTCATATCATCCTCGTGAACACCCTCTCAACCCTCTCCAGTGCCAGCTTATCTTTTCTTAGATAAGGGGCCCAAAACTGCTCACAATAGTCCAAGTGCTGTCTGGCCAATGATCTGTACATCCTTGCTTTTGTACTGTAATCCTCTGGAAATGAGTGCTAACGTTGCACTTGCTTTCGTTACTACCGACTCAACCTGTAAGTTGACCTTTAGGGAATCCTGCAGGAAGATCCCAAAGTCCTATGCACCTCTGATTTTTAAATTTTCTCTCCACTTAGAGAATAGTCCACACCTTAATTCCTTCTGCCAGAGTGCATGACTATGCACTTCCATACAATGTATTCAACCTGCCAATTCTTTGCCCATTCTCCTAATCAGTCCAAGTTCTTCTGCAGACACCCTGTTTCCTCAACACTACCTGCCCCTCTGCATATCTTTGTATTCTCCACAAACATGGCTACAAATCCATCAATTTCTTCATCCAGTCATTGATATGCAATGTGAAAAGAAGGGGTGCCAACACTAATCCCTGCGGCACACCACTAGTCACCAGCAGCCAACTAGAAAAGGCCCCTGTTATTCCCATTCTTTGCCTCCTGCCAGTCAGCCAATCTACTGTCCATGCTAGTATCTTTCCTGTTCCCTTCCTCGTTCAGCACTTTGTGAAAAGTCTTCTGAAAATCCAAATAAACAATATCTGCTGAATCTCCTTTTTCAGAAAACTGAAATAATTCTTTTTGGTGCCAAAAAAGAATGATTAAAAGTCAGTGGTCACTTAGCATCCTTGTCATTACAGACACAAACCAAGCCAGAAACCTTGGCGTTGTGGTAGACTCTGACTTAAATTTTAACTGCCACATTCAGACAATTATAAAAATCAGCCTACAACCATCTTAAAAATATAGTAAGAGTTAAAGGACTTATGTCTCAGCAAGATCTAGAAAACTCGTACATATATTTATTTTTAGTAAGCTTGACAACTGTAATGGATTTTTCACAGGTCTCTGTTTTAAAAAAAAAATCTCTCAGACAGCTGCAACTCGTTCAGAACACTGCTGCTGGAGTCCTCGCTAAGACCCAGAAAGTAGAACATACCACTCCAGTTCTCAGATTGCTACACTGGTTTCCTCTCCATCAGAGGATTGACTTTAAAATATTACTGCTGGTTTATAAAGCACTGAATGGTCTAGGATCAAACTACATCTCCGATCTTTTGCTGCATTAAGAATCTTCCTGAGCTCTCAGGTCATCTGAGACGGCTCTGCTTACCGTCCCCAGGGTCAAAGCTAAGCATAGTGAGGCAGTTTTTAGTTACTATGCTCCACATATCTGGAATAACCTTCCAGAGGATCTGAAATCTGCCCCAACTTTAAGCTCTTCTAAATTGAGGCTTAAAACCTTTCTTTTCGCTGTAGCTTTTAATTAGAATCTCCTGCACTGTAACTTCCATTTATCATATCTATTTTGAGTGATTTTATTCTCTTGTGTATTGTCTGAAATTTGTTTGAGTTTTATGTCTTGTTCTATGTTAAGCACTTTGAACTGCCTTGTGTTTGAAAAGTGCTACGCAAGTAAAATTCTTGCTTTGTCTATCCTACATATTTCCTCAAAGAATTCCAATGGATTGATCAAGTAAGATTTCTCCTTTAGAAAACCAATAGACTCCAACATCTTTCCAACCACTGAGGTAAAGCTAAATGGCCTATAATTTTCTTCCTCCTTAAAGAATGGAGTGACATTTGTAATTTTCCAGTCCTCAGGAACCATTCCAGAGTCTAGTGATCCTTGAAAGATCATTATTAATGCCTCCACAAGCTCTCCAGCTACCTCTTTCAGAACCCTGGTGTGGTTCAGGTGACTTATCTACTTTCAGACTTTTCAACTTCCCAAACACCTTCTCCTTGGTAATAGCAAAAATACTCATTTCTGTCCCCTGACACTCCCGTATCGCTGGCATTCTGCTAATGTCTTCCACAGTGAAGACTGACACAACATACTTATTAAGTTCCTCTGCCATTTCTTTGCCCACCCATTACAATCTCTTGAGTCATTTCCCAGTGGTTGGATATCCACTCTCATTTCTCCTTTACTCTTTATCTGAAAAAATGTTTTGTGTCTGCTTTTATATCAGAAAGGAATCTCAGGGTTGTAAATGAAGACATATATGTACTCTGATAATAAATTTTATTTTGAATTTTGAACCTTCATATTTCATCTTTTCTCTCTATGGCTTTTTAGTTGCCTTCTGTTGGTTTTTAAAATCTTCTTAGTCCTCTATGTTCACACTAAATTTTTGCTGTATTATATATGGTTTCTTTTGCTTTTATGCTTCCCTTGACTTCCATTGTCAGCCATGGTTGTCTCATCCACCTTTCAGAATGCATCTTCATCTTTGGGATGTATCTATCCTGTGCCTTCCAAATTGCTCCCAGAAATACCAGCCATTGCTGTTCTGCAGTCATCCCTGCTAGTGTCCCCTTCCAATCAACCTCTGTAATTCCCTTTACACAGAGCATAGGACATAGAATAGTACAGCACATTACAGGCCCTTTGGCCCACAGTGTTGTGCTGACCCTCAAACCCTGCCTCCCATATAACCCCCCACCTTAAATTCCTCCATATACCTGTCTTAGTAGACTCTTAAACTTCACGAGTGTATCTGCCTCCACCACTGACTCAGGCAGTACGTACTCCACTGTAAACTGATACATTTTATTGTATCTTCTTTCTCAAAATGCGGGATAAATTCTATCATATTATGATCACTGCATCCTAAGGGTTCCTTTACCTTAAGCTTCCTAATTAAATCTGGGTCTTTATATAACAGCCAATCCATAATTGCCATTCCTCTAGTGGGTTCAACCTTAAGCTGCTCTAAAAAGCTATCTCGTAGGCATTCTACATATTCCCCCTCTTGTGATCCAGTACCAATCTAATTTTCCTAATCTACCTGTATATTGAAATCCCCCATAACTATTGTAACACAGCCCTTTTGCCATGCATTTTCCTATCTCCCATCGTAATTTGTATCCCACATCCTGGCTACTGTTCAGAGGCCTGTATATAACTCCCATCAGGGTCTTTTTACCTTTGCAGTTTCTTAACTCTACCCATAAGGATTCTACATCTTCCAATCCAATGTCACTTCTTTCTAAGGATTTGATTTTATTTTTTATCACCCACCCCCTCCACGTACTTGTCATTTCCATACAATGTATATCCTTGGATGTTAAGCTCCCAACTATGTGTGAGCATGTGGCCAAGTGCTTAAGGCATTGGACTAGCGACCTGAAGGTCGTGAGTTCAAGCCCCAGCCGAGGAAACATGCTGTGTCCTTGAGCAAGGCACTTAATCACACATTGCTCTGCGACGACACTGGTGCCAAGCTGTATAGGTCCTAATGCCCTTCCCTTGGACAACACTGGTGTCGTGGAGAGGGGAGACTTGCAGCATGGGCAACTGCCAGTCTTCCATACAACCTTGCCCAGGCCTGCACCCTGGAGAGTGAAGTCTTTCCAGGCACAGATCCATGGTCTCGCAAGACTAACAGATGCCTTTATTAAGCTCCCAACTTTGATCTTTTTTCAGCTAGATGTCACAAAATCATACCTGCCAATCTCTAACTGCACCACATGGTCATCTACCTTGTTTGGTATACCGCGTGCATTCAAACATTCAAAAACCTTCAGTCCTGTATCTCAGATGGTGGTGCAGAATACACTGGTAGCGGAATTGATGGATGCAACTTCAAATGCAGCATTGAAGGGAAGCTTGCATAAGTATGTGGATGAGAGGGGTTTGAACAGATATGGTATGAGTGCAGGTTGATGGGATTAGGCAGAAGATCAGGTCAGCATGGACTAGATGGGCCAAAAGGTCTTATTTTTGTGCTGCAGTGCTCTACCACTCAATCCCACTTTCAAAGGTCATTTGCACAAGAATTATTGTTTTAGGTTAAGTCACAAGTGAAAGTGATGTCACAAGTAGATAGGGTCATAAAGAAAGCTTGTGGCACATTGGCCTTCATAAATCAAAGTACCACGTACAGGAGTGGCATGTTATATTGAAGTTGTACGAGACATTGGTAAGAACTAATCTGGAATATTGTGTGCAGTTTTGCTCACCTACCTACAGGAAAGATGTCAATAAGGTTGGAAGAGTGCAGAGAAAATTTACAAGGATGTTGCCAGGACTTGAAGACCTGAGCTATAATGAAAGGTTGAATAGGTTAAGACTATATTCCTCAGAGCATAGAAGAATGAGAGGAAATTTGATCGATGTATACAAAATTATGAGCTGTATAAATAGGGTAAATGCTAACAGGCTTTTCGAGATTGCTTCATGTCATTTCCTGCACGCAAGTGTAAAGGAGACTGGAAAAAATTGTTACTCCGGATGCGATGCAGCACACACAAAAAGCAAGAGTAAGATTAAGTACACAACAATAATAAAAAACATAATAAATATTAAAAACATAAGATTAGTTTGTATACATTGATTGTACGTCCATAAAGTGATGCTAGGTACAAGAGTGTTTGTACATCAGATGACTGACGGGAAATGATAAAGTAGTGGTGGTTGGGGGTGTGGAGGGGTGAATTAGTGGGTGGAGGTGCTGATCAGCCTTAGTGATTGGGGAAAGTAACTGTTTTGAGTCTGGTGGGCCTTGTGTGGAAGCTGTGTGGCTTCCTCCCTGATGGGAGTGGGACAAACAGCTCATGAGCAGGGGAGGTAGGATCCTTCATGATGTTACTGGCCCTTTTCTGGTACCTTTCTGTATATATATCCTTCACAGCAGCTAGGCCGGTGCTGGTGAGGCAGTGGGCAGTTCGCAGAGCCTTCCTGTACCTCAGAGATGCAGCTCGTTATGATGCACATCTGGAGAATGATGCGAGTGTAGATGTAGAGAGCATAGTCCAGTTCTCTTCAGCTTCCTCAGAGAGTAGAGGTGTTGGAGAGCTTTCCTGATTGTGCATAATGTGTGCTGGGACCATGAGAGGTTGTGCAAGTTGTACACTCATTGCATGCAGTTTCCACTGTTCTGCCACTGATGTAGTGAGGGGTGTGAGTGGGGAGAGTTTGCCTGAAGTCGCTAACCATCCCCTTTGTTTAGTTGACATTGAGGAAATGGTTATTTTTCCACCAAGGTTGGGTGATACTAGAATTTGAGGTCATAGGTTAAGGGTGAAAGGTGAAATATTTAAGGGGAACATGAGGGGTAACAACTTCACTCAGATGGAGTGAAAGTGTGGAACGAGCTGCCAGCAGAAGCAGTGGATGTAGGTTCGATTTCAATATTTCAGAGAATGATGGATAGGTACATGGATGGGAGGGTATGGAGGACTATTGTCCGAGTGCTGTAGATGGGAGTAGGCAGATTAGCATGGATAGATGAGCCAAAGGGCCTGCTTATGAGCTGTAGTGTTCTATAATCTCGTGACCTTATAAACAATGACTAACAAGGTTCAAAGAAAATTTATTATCAAAGTATATATATCACCATATACAAACCTGAGATTCATTTTCCTGTGGGAATAATCCAATAACTATAATAGAATGATATGAAAGATTGCACCAACTGGGTGCATAACCAGTCTGCAAAAACCAAAAGAAAGAAATAATAAATAAACAAACAAATAAATAAATAAGCAATACATATCGAGAACATGAGATGAAGAGTCCACAGGTTGTGGGAACATTTCAGTGACGGGTCGAGTGAAGTTATCCCCTTTGGTTCAAGAGCCTGACCTTTGCATCCAGGTTTTCCAGGGTTGAGTGGAGAGCCATTGAGATGGCACCTGCTGTGGACATGTTGCTCTGGTAGGCAAACTGGAGCAGATCCAGGTTGCTTCTCAGGCAGGAGTTGATATATTTCATCATCAACCTATCAAAACAGTTCCTCACTGTGGATGTAAATGCTACTGGACAATAGTCACTGAGGCAGATAACACCACCTTCTTAAGCACCAGTATCATTG
Source organism: Mobula birostris (assembly GCF_030028105.1). Lineage (NCBI taxonomy): Eukaryota > Metazoa > Chordata > Chondrichthyes > Myliobatiformes > Myliobatidae > Mobula > Mobula birostris. The sequence goes on from NC_092380.1 coordinate 107,511,586, forward strand.
AAGCTTGCTTGAAGCAGGTAAACATGTCAGACTTCCGAAGCAAGAGTTTAAAGATCTCAGTGAACGCTCCAGCTGATTGATCAGCACAGGTCTTTAGTACTCGACCAGGTACCCCGTTTGGGTTGGATGGTCCTCATGGGTTTACCCTGCTGCAGGATGCTCGCAAGTCAGCGTCAGAGACTGAAATCATAGGACTGCATGAGTTTGTAATGGCCCCTCCATGTTCTGGTGTTCAAAGGGAGCATCGAAGGCATTGAGCTCATCTGGAAGTGAAGCCCTGTTGTTGCTGATCTCACTTGCTCTTCTTTTATAAGCGGTGATAGCATTCAAGCCCCACCGCAGCTGTTCAGCGTCCTTCATTGCTTCAAGTTTAATCTGGAATTGCCACTTTGCCTGTGAGACGGCTTTCCGGAGATCGTACCTGGATCTCTTGTAACAAACAACCAATGTGCAAAAGAAGACAAACTGTAAATAATAACAAAACAATACTGAGAGTGTGGTGGTGAGTGAAGTTATCCATATTGGTTCAGGATCCTGATGTTTGTAGGGTGATAACTGTTCCTGAGCCTGGTGGTGTGGGTCCTCGGGCTTCTGTACCTCCTTCCGGATGGCAGCAGCGAGAGGAGAGCATGGCCCCGAGGGTGGGGGTCCTTGATGATGGATGCTGTTTTCTTGTGTTAATGCTCCTTGTAAATGCGTTCAATGTTGGCGAAGCTTTGCCTGCGATGGACTGGCTGGATCCACCACTTGCCTGTGTCTACAAACTTAGCATCATCAGTTAAGGCCATTGTTTCAGCACAATTGCACGTTGTCCCATTTTAATCAAAACACCGGCACGTCCGGCAGCCGGCCAAAATGTTGGCTCAGAATCTTGGACGGGGTTTTGAATTCTCAACCTTCTGACTTCAGAGGGGAAGGAGCATGGAACCGCAGCAGATGTCTGCAAACTTCCCACTTGCTTCCAAGTGAAAGGCATCCAAACAGAAACACACACACAATGGCTGGTCTTCTGCACAGACTCAGCCAAGTTTTCAGCCTGTGGGCATTGAAGTGATCAATGGGGAATCCGCAGGTCAGCTTGAGAACATCTCTAATTAACTTCCTCGTGATGATTTTATCATTCTTTCAACAAGCAAGGGAAGGGCAGAGTCAATGGGTGTGTGGTTAATGCGAAGCTATTACACGGGGCATCGGTGTTGGGAGTTCAATTCCGATGCTGTCTATAGGGGTTCTACATTCTCACTGTGACCGCCGGGGTTTCCTCTGGGTGCTCTGGTTTCCTCCTATGGTCCAAAAATGTACCATTAGTAAGTTAATTGGTCAATGTAAATTATCCTGTGATGAAGCTAGGGTTAAAGAGGTGGGTTACTGAGCAGTACAGCTCAATGAATGTCCTGTTCTGTGTTGTATCTCTAAATAAAGAACATTAAATAAAATAAATATTATTTAGTTCACCATTAAATTATTGAAAATTTTTGACTAATGTAGCCTCTTTCTAGACTTGGCTTTGTCTAAGCAGTAGGTACAAGCTGTAAGCCGAGTGTAAATATAATTCACATAACTATAAGACCGTAAGACATGGAAGCTGAATCAGGCCATTGAGCCCATTTTGGGTTCAAGTGCTCCTCCATTTGATCATGGGTGATTTCATTCCCTCTCAACCCCATTCTCCTGCCTTCTCCCTGTAACCTTTGCCACCTTTACTAATCTAGATCCTATCAACTATACTCCACTTCAAATATACTCAATGACTTGGTCTCCACACTGTCTGTGGCAATGAATTCCACAGATTCACCACCCTCTGGCTAAATAAATTCCTCCTCATCTCTGTTCTAAAGGGACGACCCTCTATTCTGAGGCTTCCACTATAGGAAATAACCCCTCTATGTCCACTCTAACTAGGCCTTTCAATATTCAGTGGGTGTCAATGAGATTCCCCCCTCATTTTTCTAAACTCCAGTGAGTGCAGGCCCAGAGCCATCAAACCTTTCTCGTATGTTAACCCTTTCATTCCCAGGATTGTTCTCGCAAGCCTCCTCTAGACCCTCTCCAAAGCCAGTACTTACTTTCTTAGTACGGGGTCCAAATCTGCTCACAATACTCCAGATGTGGCCTGACCAACGCCCTATAAAGGCTCAGCATTACATCCTTGCTTTTAAATTCTAGTCCTGTCAAAGAATGCTGACATTACATTTTGCTTCCTTATTACCGACTCAACCTGAAAGTCAGCCTTAAGGGAATTCTGCACAAGGACTACCAGGTATCTTCACACCTCCACAGCAAAATTTGGAGTAGTGTGTACAGTTCCGGTCACCAAATTATAGGAAAGATGTCAACAAAATAGAGAGAGTACAGAGAAGATTTACTAGAATGCTACCTGGATTTCAGCACCTAAGTTACAGAGAAAGGTTGAACAAGTTGGGTCTTTATTCTTTGGAGCGTAGAAGGTTGAGGGGGGACTTAATAGAGGCATTTAAAATTATGAGGGGGTTAGATAGAGTTGACGTGGATAGTCTTTTTCCATTGACAGCAGGGGGGATTCAAACAAGAGGACATGAGTTGAAAGTTAGGGGGCAAAGGTTTAGGGGTAACATGAGGGGGAACTTCTTTACTCAGAGTGGTAGCTGTGTGGAACGAGCTTCCAGCAGAAGTGGTTGAGGCAGGATCGATATTGTCATTTAAAGTAAAATTGGATAGATATATGGACAGGAAAGGAATGGAGGGTTGTGGGCTGAGTGCAGATCGGTGGGACTAGGTGAGAGTAAGAGTTCAGCACGGACTAGAAGGGCCGCGATGGCCTGTTTCCGTGCTGTAATTGTTTTATGGTTATAAAATGCAATCCAATTATGTTGGGCGAAGGGTCCATATCCATACTGTGTAACTCAATGACTCAACGACTTCATGACTCCATGATTCAGATCAAAAGGTGAGAATGAAACAGGCAGCATCTATGGAGGAGATCAGCACAGCATGCCCACAACTCACTAACCCTAACCCCTATGTCTTTGGAATGTGGGAGGAAACTGGGACGTCTGGCAGAAACCTACATGTTCGTGGGGAGAGCACATAAGCTCCTTGCAGACAGTGGAGGGAGTTGAACCCTGAACAGAGACAGATGGCGCTGTAAAGCACTGCGCTAACTGCTATACCACCATACAATCACCAAAGCAAGGTGGAGCTACTGTTGTCCTGTATATTTAGTGACTGCGATGAATCTGCAGCCAATTATCATATGCTGAACCACAATCTGCCAGAGGAACTCGGTAGGTCCAAAAGCATCTGCAGGGGAAGAGTAATTGTCAATGATTTTGGATGAAAACCCTGCATTGGGACAATTACAAATGGTCTTATTGCAGAGTTTCAACCCAGAACTTCAACAAGGACTGTGAAAGGCTATGGTCCAGATGCAGGTCGATAGGATTAAGCAGAATAATAGTTCAGCACAGACAAGATGGGCTGAAGGGCCTGTTTCTTCACTTTGACCTTGCTGTCTGTCTGCACCACACTTTCTCTGTACTGTGACCCTTCATTCTGCCTTGTGATATTGTTTTACCCCCATACTACTTCAGCCCACCCTTGTAATGAATTCATCTGCATAGACAGTCTGCAAGACCTGTTTCTCCCCTACCACTCTCGCTGTCCTGGTAAAGTAGCTACATAATCAAAGACCCCAGCCACCCAGACATTCTCTCTTCTCCCATCTCCCTCTGGGTAAGAGCTACAAAGGCCTGAAATTACGTACCTCCAGGCTCAAGGACAGCTTGCAGCTTGGTTATACGACTATTGAATAGTTCCCTAGTGTGATAAGATGGACTCTTGACCTCACAATCTACTTTGTTGTGACCTTGTTATCTGCCCGCACTGCACTTCCTCTGTCCTGTAGCACTTTATTCTGCCTTCTGTTACCGTTTTACCTCAATGAGGTAGTGAGTTTTAGTGAGTTGATCCGTACCGACAGTATGCAAGACAAGTTTTTCACTGTACCTCAGTACACAGAACATAGAACGTCACAGCACAGTACAGGCTCTTCGGCCCACAGTGTTGTGCTGACCCTCTAGTCTACTCTAAGATCAATCTAACCCTTCCCTCCCACATAGCTCTACATTTTCCTATCATCTATGTGTCTATCTAAGAGGCTTTTAAATAGCCTCTGTAACCACCCCTGGCAGGGCATTCCACACATCCACCACTTTCCGTGTTTAAAATAAAAACAAACTACCTCTGACATTCCCCCCCCCCCTCAATATTTTCCTCCCAATCACCTTAAAATTATGCCCCCTCATATTAGTCATTTCCACCCTGGGGAAAAATCTTTCCGCTGTCCACTCGATCTATGCCTCCTGTCATCTTGTACACCTTCCATATCCATCTACAAACGGAGGTGAATACTTGATCTAATTCAGAGGATTCAAAGTACATATTCTGTCAAAGTATGAGTGCAGTATACAGCTCTGAGATTCGCCTTCCCCATAGACAGCCACCAAACAAAGAAACACCATAGAACCAACCCATTCAAAGAAAATATGTATGACTCTCATCATTTTGCACACCTTCGTCAAGTCACCTCTCATCCTCCTTTGCTCTAAAGATAAAAACCCTATTGTTTAACCTATCCTCATAATACATGCTCTCTAATCCAGGAAGCATCTTCCTTCCTTGCTTTTCTTTGAAATAGAGCCAAGTGGTCTTTAATGCCCATCTACAAAGGGAGGTGTATATTTGCTCTAATACTGGATATTTGCTATAATCCTGGATATCTATGCCTCTTATCATTTTGTATCCCTCTGTCGAGTGATATCTCATTCTACTTCACTCGAAAGCGAATAGCCCCTGCTTGCTCACCTTTCAATATTCATTGTGACAATAATACAGTTGAGGCTTTGTAAGGCACTAGTCAGGCCTCAGAGTATGGCAAGCAGTGTTGGGCCCCTTATCTTAGGAGGGATGAGCTGACATTGGAGACGGGTCAAAGGAGGTTCACGAAAATGATTCTGGGATTGAAAGGCTTGTCGTTTGAAGGGTATTTGATGCCTCTGGGCATCTACTTACTAGAATTCAGAAGAATGAGGGGTAACCTCATTGAAACTTATCAAACGTTGAAAGGCCTTGATAGAGTGGATGTTTCCTGTGTTGGGAGAGTCTAAGACCAGAGGGCACAGCCTCAGAATAGAGGGGCTCCCTTTTAGAATGGAGATGAGGAGAAATTTCTTTAGCCAGAGAGTGTTGAATCTGTGGAATTCTTTTCCACAGGCAGCTTTGAGGACGAGGTCTTTATGTATATTTAATGCAGAGATTTGATAGATCCTTGATTAGTCAGGGCATGAAGGGATACAGGGAGAAGACAGGAGATTGGGGCTGAGAGGAAAAATGGATCAGCCAAGATGAAAAGACGGCGCCGAGTCGATGAGCTAAATGGCCTAATTCTGATTCTATATCTATGGTCTTATAAACCAATTTACCGGTGTACCAAAATTTTGCCTGTGGGAGCTTGCTGTGTGTAAATTGGCTGCCAAGTTTTAACGTTACAACAACAGTGACTAGACTCCAGAAGTACTTCACTGACTTCAAAATGCTTTCAGACGTCTTGATACAATTGTGAGAGTGGCGATTAAAATGTGCTGCTGGCTTCTTTTGTGCATTCTGTACAATTATAAATTGCCTTTCAGCACACGGCATGTGAAAACCTGCCTTGTTACTCTGCACCCTGCTACAATTAAATTCACTCGCCTCGCAAACTTTAAATTTTATAGTTATTAAAAAGGAAGCCATTAAATTATTTTAGTATAATCAGACAATACGAGAGGTAATCATGTTTTGGTACACGTGCATTTTAATTTCCCCAGTGACATGGAAATGAATTTTACTAACATGTTAATTTTGTGTGTTAATCAGCAGCTCCAAGCTGGATAAAAGGATTTGCTCTGTAAAACTGTTTGATATTGAAACAGGTCCTTTCGACCTCATCAGAATTGCCTTTATTCCCCTAAAGACGGGTAAAGTTAATTAAGCACTCAATAGGTTTATAGTGCTTAAATTAAAATATATTACCCTCATTGTGTAGTCATCAAATTAAAGCTTACTCCTCCTGGCTACATGACTGTCTAATGTGCTTATCAAAATTCATGATGTATTAAGTGGGATTTGCTGTTGGAGCCTGTCAGTCCCTCTACAGCATATTCCTTAAATTGCCACTAGATGGCAGTGTCCTCTATAAATTACCTCTTCAAGAAAATCAAAGGGTTTTGCATTCTTATAGCAACTATCACAGCCTCAATGTCCTGAAGCACAATTCAGTCAATGGGATGCATTTGAAATGTGCTGGTGGTGATCTGCAGGTAAATGTAGCAGCTGCTGTCTTCACAGTCATCTCCCAACTGCCATCTTCTAATGCAACGCACAAAACACTGGAGGAACTCAGCAGGCTGGGCAGAATCTTTGGAGAGGAATAAACGTTCAACGCTTCAGGCCAAGCTGATTCAATGGGGCTGGAAAGGGGGAAGAAGCCAGAGTAAGATGTTGGGGTGGGGTGATAGGTGAGTCCAGGTGAGAGGGAAGGTGGGTGGGGGAAGAGGGTTGAGGTGAGAAGCTGGAAGGTGATAAGGGGAAGAGGTAAAAGGCTAAAGAAGGAAGCTGATAGAAGAGGCTAGAGGACCACAGGAGAAAGGGAAGGAAGAGGGGCACCAGATGGCATGTGAAGAAAAGAGAAGGGGTAAGATGGAAAAAGAGAGGAGGGAGGAGGGGGGAGATATTACTGGAAGTTTGAGAAATTGATGTTCATGCCATCAGATTGGAGGCTACCCAGATAGAATATGAAGTGTTCCTTCTTCAACTGAGAGTGGCCTCTTCAGGGAGGTAAAGGAGGCCATGGACTGACAAGTTGGAATGGGAAGTAGAATTAAAATGGGTGGCCACTGGGCAATTTCACCTGTTGTGGCAGACTGGGTGAAGGCTCCATTTTCCAGTGTATCTCATAACCCACAACACTATCGAGAGCATCTACGTGAGCCACTGCTGCAAGAATATGGTATCCACCATCAAGGGTCCCTGCCAACTGAGTCACGCCTTCTTCTCCCTGTTACTACCACACAGAAACCTGAAGTCCCACACCAACCGATTTCAGGAACAGCTGCTTTCCTACTGGGGACAGAGAGGGGAGTTAGGGATCATGTTAGGGTTTAGGAACAGGGAGTTAGAGGTCAGGCTGGAGGCTAGTTCTTCTCTTGGTGTACTCTGAGTTCAAAGGCATGGATGACATGGACAAAGGGCATCTGTGGAAGGATGTTGGACTGTCAAGCACTGTGGATGCAGACCAGTGAGGGACAGTGGCTGGTGCTCACCCACCTCCAGGTCAGAGAATTCCCTGCAGGATCAGTGGGATCGGAGGCCCACGTAGGCAAGAAGCATGAGGGTACTGACCCTCAAAGTATGGGAGCCCAGGAGTCCAGAGTTCGAGTCCTGCAAGTTTAGGTTTTGTCATTTGTGGGTCCAGCAGTTGCTACCAAAGATCGAAGCTCAAAGGTTGACCAGAGGTCCAGAAGTCAAGTCCTGATGGCTGAAGCTCTCGGTCTGCGAGTTTGCAATTTCACTGGGGAAGTTGGAGGCCTGGTGTCTGCAAGTCCACAAGTCCATTGGAGGCCAAAGGCCTGGAGGCAGTTGGTCCTGAAGTTGGAGGACTGTTTGTGCGTGTGAGTTGGAGGGTGGGTGGATGGGAGTGAGGGAAGGGACTTATTTGCTGTTATTGTCTAGTTCTTGTTCTGCTGAACATTGTGGGCATGCTATGCTGCTGCCAGAATGTGTGTTATGTTATGAAATGTAATGTTTTAGAAACAAACCAGCAGCAAGAGATCTCACACTGACTCAGGTTTTAATGTTAAAACCACTATCTTTATTAGTATCTACTTATCATATAGTAACTTAAACAAAATAAACAGAAGTTAACCGTGTTAGGTGTGTATACATGTGTAAATATAGCTCCGAAACCATTGAGCTTGGGGGAATAAGGCTTGAAGTCTTAAGATGGTAAAGTAGGAAAGTTCGGTAATCTATGAAATAAATGATGGGTGGGAGAGAGAGAGAGAGAGAGAGATTCGTAACCCAGGGTTCCACATATGAATTATCACCGAAAGTGATCTGTCACAGGAATATCGTCTTCCAGAGGTCACCACACAACATACCCAGGCAAGGGCTACACAAGTGGTCCCACAAGATATCCCAAAAATCCACTTTTATGGATTATACAAAGTGACAGTCACACATTCATTGTGTCCAGTATTGTCAATTAACCCAATCTTTTGGGTAATGGGAAAGCTTTAGATTTCGCCCATTCTGGAGCAAACTTGCCCCGGTAGTTCGTAGTTCTAAGTCTTGCGAAGACTGCGAGAGTAACTCATCTCTCTGCCTCTCTGTCTCTCGTGTTTAAGTCCACAGCAGGCTGCCACAGCCTGTGACTGATGTCGTAGTTCCACCTCACTTAGGCGCTCTTAAAGGAACACTCACAGTAGGACCGCAAGCTCGTAACAGGTGAAACTTGTGGGCTGCCCCCAACACATCCTTAGGTTATGTTGATTGTTAATGCAAATGATGCATTTCACTGTAGGTTTTTTATTTACATGTGATAAATTAATTAATCTGAATTTTAATCTAACTTTATGTGTGTTGCCTGAATCTTAGACCATAAAATATAGGAGCAGAATTAGGCCATTTGGCCCATCGAGTCTGCTCTACCATTTTATCATGGCAGATCCATTTTTCCTCTCAGCCCCAATCTCCTGCCTTCTCCCCGTATCCCTTCATGCCTGAACAATCAAAGATCTTTATGACCGTGTTGCTGCTGTTAGCAAGTTCTTCATTGTGCATGTGCCTCACTGCACTTGTGCTCATGACAATGAACTTGACTTGAAATTGGTAGAATTTCAGATGGTGACAATGAGGCGTACAAGAGTGAGATAGATCAGCTGGTTGAGTGGTGTCGCAGTAACCTTGCACTCAATGTCAGTAAGACCAAGGAATTGATTGTGGACTTCAAGAAGGGGAGGTCAAGGGAACACTCACCAGTTTTCATCAAAGATTGTGCAGTTTCAAGTTCCTGGGTGTCAACAACTCTAGGGATCCATTCTGGGCCCAGCATATTGATACAATTACAATGAAGGCATGACAGTGGCTATATTTGATTAATAGTTTGAGGAGAACTGGTATGGCAACAGAGACACTTATAATTTTCTATAGATGTACCATGGAGCGTATCCTAACTGGCTGCATCAGCATCTGGTATGGAGGAGCCACTGTGCAGGGTCCTAAAGAGCTGCAGAATGTTGTAAACTCTGCCAGCTCCATCATGGGCACTGGCCTCCCCAGTGTCGAGGACACCTTCTAAAGGTGATGCCGCAAAAAGGCAGCATCCATCATTAAGAACCCACATCACCCAGGACATGCCCTCTTCTCATTGCTACCATCAGGGAGGAGGTATAAGAACCTGAAGACAAACACGCAAAAGTTTCAGGAACAGCTTCTTCCCCTCTGCCAGTAGATACCTGAATGGTCAATAAAACCATGAACACTACTTCAGTATCTCTGTTCTTGCACTACTTATATACACTTCGAATTGTAATTTATAGTTTTCATCGTTATGTATTGCAGTGTACTGAAGTCACAAAACAACAAATTTCACGACATTTGTCAGAGATATTAAACCTGATTCTGAAGTGTTGGCCAGTATTCACCGACCTCATCATAGAGGTACTTAGTTTGATTCTTATCCATCAGTCAGATGGATAAATGTTCCAGTTTGTCTCATCTGAAAGTTGGCACCTCTACCAATAAAGCAACACCCTCTATATCGTCCCTTGAATATCCGAAATAAACCCGCGACTATCTGGCAGTCCCCTCCCCGTCTTTCGGTTTCACCTATCACCTACCACCTCCCCACCTTCTTACTCTGACTCTTCCTCTTGCTTTGCAGCCCCGGCGAAGAGTGTCGGCTCAAAACGTTGACTGTTACTCATTTCCATAGACACTGCCTGGCCTGCTGAGTTCCTCCAGCATTTTGTGTGTGTTGCTCTGGATTTCCAGCACCTGTAGACTTTCTTGTGTTTGTGATACTATCTGATAGTTGCAGGAGCGCTCACAGTAAGCAACAATTTGTGTGTCTACTGACAACTTTTTTTTAATTATACTTTGCATGGCTCAGTGCACAGCTATAAAAGCAGATGACATTGGCGATTGTTAGGCCATCTGGCCCATTGAGTTGGCTCTGCCAGTCATCATGGTTGATTTCTTTTCCCTTTGAACCCCAGTCTCCTGCCTTCTCCCTGTAACTTTTGACACATTTACTAATCAAGAAACTATCAACCTCTGCTTTAAATATACCCAATAACTTGGCTTCCACAACCATCTGTGGTCATGAATTGCACAGATTCACAACGCCCTGGCTAAAGAAATTCCTCTTCTCTGTTCTAAAGGGATGTCCCTGTACGCTGAGTCTATGCCCTCTGGTCCTAGACTTTCCCACTATTAAAAACATCCTCACCATATCCACTTATCTAGGCCTATCAAGATTTAGCAGGTTTCAACAGGATTTCATTCTTCTAAACACAAGCCCAGAACCACAAACACAACTCGTATACTAACCCTTCCATTCATGGGATCATTCTTGAGAACGTCCCCAGACCCTCTCCAATGCCAACATATCCTTTCATAGATATGGGGACTAAAACTTTTCATAATACTCCAAGTGCGGTCTGACCAACACTTTATAAAGCCTCAGCATTTCATTCCTGCTCTTATATTCTAGTCCTCTCAAAATGAATGCGAAAATTACACTTGTCAGAGTGCCCTGTTGTTCATGAGTCAGATGTTTGTAGGTTCATATCTGACATTTCTGGCAATTGCTCCGATGCAGAATCGAGGGAGCAGAACCGATTAGAGATTGGGAAGTGAAACTTTAGATAGGTGCAAAATATCCAATGGCAACATTACAGAGTTTTCAACGAATCCTGGTGAATATTAATTATTCACTCAATATCGTTAAGTCAGATCACTTTATTTTTGCTCTACAAACAAAAATGCTGGAGGAACTCAGCAAGTCAGGCAACAACTTTGGAGGGAATTATCAGTCAATGTTTCAGGCTGAGACCTGGTGAGGAGAAACTTAAGGACGAAATTCCAGAGGTTGGGAACTAAAGAGCTGGATCTCTTATTAAACGTCTAAGAAAATAAAGCATTTCATTAACAGACTGTGCCGCACTAAAGGCAATTTACTTCCAATCTATTTCGGCTGCAGTCCTATATTAGAAAAGCACAAATGAGTGCAAAGATAGCCCTAATGACCAGAGAATTCTATTTTACGATCAATTGAAATTAGAAATGGGAGCCATGCACCTTCTGTGTTGGCAGTCATTTAAGCAAAGGATTTAAGGCCTGTTTCCACTTTGTCAATACCTTGTAAGGCGTATCAAATGAGGAAAGTGTTAACACAACCCATTCAGCATGGTTACAGCTGTAATTGCATTTATTAAATACGTGTCAAACCAAGCTGATGAATGCTAAACAGAATTGAACACCATTTTTTAAAAAAATACACTCAGAGGCCATTTATTAGGTATACCTGTACAGTATATCTGCTCGTTAATGCAAATATCTAGTCAGCCAATCATGTGGCTGCAATTCAACACTTAAAAGTATACAGGCATGGTCAAGAAGATCAGTTGTTGTTCAGGCCAAATATCAGAATGTGATCTAAGTGGAATGATTGTTGGTGCCAGATGGTGAAGCTTGAGTATCTCAGAAACTGCTGATCTCCTGGGATTTTCATGCATAACAGTCTCTAGAGTTTACGGAGAATGGTGTGAAAACAAAATCATTCAGTGAGCAGCAGTTCTGTTGGCAAAATCACATTGTTTATGAGAGAATGTCAGAGGAGAATGGCCAGACTGGTTCAAGCTCACAGGAGGGTGACCGTCTTCTTAACCAGCCTATCAAGTTGTGCAGCCACTTTTGGGGAGCTATAAACTTGGACTCCAAGATCCCTCTGTCAAATGTACTGTCTCTTTACATTTGATCTACCAAGGTGCAGCATTTCACACTAGGCTATGTTAAACTCCCCGTCACCATCTGTGTTTCCGCTGGGTGCTCTGGTTTCCATCCCCCTCCCCCCATACCAAAGACATACAGGTTAAGGTTAGTGAGTTGTGAGCATGCTGTGGTGGTGTCAGAAGTGTGGTGACACTTGTGGGCTGCCCAGCCCAATCCTCACTGATTTGATTTGATGCAAAAGATGCATTTCACTGTGCTTCAATGTTTCCAAGAGACATAGGAGCAGAATTAGGCCATTCAGCCCATTGAATCTGCTCTGCCATTCCATTGTGGCTGATTTTTTTTATCCCTCTCAACCCCAATCTCCTACCTTCTCTCTATAACCTTTCACACCCTGATTATTCAGGATCTATCAACCTTCACTTTAAATACACCCAGTGACATGGCCTCCACAGCCATCTTCACGGAGTCACTGCCCTCTGGCTAAAGAAATTCCTCCTCATCTTTGTTCTAAACAGACATCCCTCTATTCTGAGGCTGTGCCTGCTGGTCCCATAGGAAACATTGTGTCCACTCTGTCAAGGCCTTTCAATATTCGATAGGTTTCATTATTAGGTGGGCACGTGGCCAAGGTGTTAAGGCATTCGACTAGCGACCTGAAGGTCATGAGTTCGAGCCCCAGCCGAGGCAGCGTGTTGTGTCCTTGAGCAAGGCACTTAATCACATATTGTTCTGCGACGACACTGGTGCCAAGCTGTATTGGCCCTTGCCCTTCCCTTGGACAACATTGGTGTCATGGAGAGGGGAGACTTGCAGCATAGGCAACTGCTGGTCTACCATACAACCTTGCCCAGGCCTGCGCCCTGGAGAGTGAAGATTTTCCAGGTGCAGATCCATGGTCTCGCAAGGCTAACGGATGCCTTACTCATTATTAGATTTCCCTCACTCTTCTAAACTCCAGCACGTACAGGCCCAGAAACACTCCTCATACATTAACCCTTTCGTTCCTGGGATCATTTTCATGAACTTTCTCTGGATCCTCTCTAATGCCAGCGCATCTTTTCTTAGATAAAAGGCCCAAGATTACTCACAATCCTCTAAGTGCAGTCTAACCATTGCCTCATAAGCCTCAGTTTTATAAGTAGTGTTCTACTCGGAAGAACTCATTTGCGGCATGTCCTTACAATAACCTGGTCACTTTTGATGTATATGTGGCAAGTAAAGTTAATATTGTTAATCTTTTCCTTCTTGAGCCAGGGAGTTGTGCCCTGAGGCTTTTGTGTCAGTGCCCACTCTTACCCAGAGAACAGCAGTGAAGAAAGGCTGCAGCCCGGGAAGAGGTCAGGCAAGATGTCCAAGGATGTTTCCAAGACTCGAGGGACTGAGGTACAGGGAGAAGTTGGACAGGCCAGGGCTTCTCTCCTTGGACGGTTCAAGATTGAGCGGTAAACCTACAGAGGTGTATCAAATCCTGAGGGGCAGGATGAAGGCACTCAGTCTCTTCCCCAGGATTAAGGAATCGAAAACTAGAGGGCATAGGTTTAAGGTGAGAAGAGAGCTTGAGGGACAACTTTTTTTGATACAGAGGGTGAAAGGCCAAGATAGAATGAAAGTGGAGGGGATGATTCCTGTAGTGGTGAAGTCTAAGACCGTAGGATACAGTCTTAGAATACACAAACATCCCTTTAGGACAGAGATGAGGAGGAATTTCTTGAGATAGACGGTGGTGAATCTGTGAAATTCATTGCTACAGATGGCTGTGGAGGCCAAGTCGTTCTGCTCCTAAGCTTTATGGTCTTAAGGGTGCGTATATCAAATGAGCTGCTAGAGGACGTGGCTGAGTCAGGTATGTTAACAACAGATAGACAGGTACCGGGATAGGAAAGGTTTAGAAAGATATGGGCCATGCACCAGTAACTAGGACAAGCCTAGATGGGGCATCTTGGTCATCATGGATGAAATGGGATGAGGGTCCTGCTTTCCATGCCGTAGGACTCTGTTACTCTAATTGTGTCAACGGGGTGCTGTTGTAGTGTGGTACCAACCTTACCACCAGACCCTCAGACAAAGGCCAGGTGGCAACTCTCAGACACCACCTCATACCTATCCCTTGAGGAGGACCCCACTCCAGACCATCAGAGAACTGTCTCCAACAATATCACTGATTCATCGACTCTGGAGGATTCTCACTCACTGGCACCAAACTCATAGTCCCCTTACCCACACAGCTCACTTCTAACTCCTACTCAAGATCCACAAACCTGACTGTCCAGGTAGGCCCATTGTCTCTGCCTGCTGCTGCCCCACTGAACTCATATCCTCATACCTCGACTCCATTCTATCCCCTCGCTTCAGTCCCTTTGCATCTACACCTGTGATACTTCTCGTGCTCTCGTTCTCCTCACTAACTTTCAATGCCCTAGCCCCGATCACTTCATTTTCACCATAGATACACTATACACTTCTATTCCCCCCCCCCATTGTGAAGTTGTTAAAGCTCTCCACTTCTTTCTCAGTAAAAGAACCAATCAGATGCCCTCGACCACCCTCCTCCATCTGACAGAACTGGTCCTCTCCCTCAACAATTTTTCCTTGAGCTCCTCCCACTTTCTCCAGACGTGAGGGGTCGCCGTGGGCACCCACAGAGACCCCAGTTATGCTTGCCTTTTTGTTGACTACATAGAACAACCCCTGTTCCGAGCCTTACCCGGTAATACTGCCCAATTCTTCCTCCACTACACTGACAACCGTATTGGTGTTGGTCTATGCTGAGATTGTCAATTTCAGCAACTTTTCATTCAATATTATACCTAATATTCCGTCTGGGTAGCCTCCAACCTGATGACATGAATATCGATTTCTCCTTCCGGTTAAAAAAAAATTCCTCCCTCTCCCTCTTTTTCTATTTCTGGCTTCTTTCCTCCTCTCACCTGCCTATCTCTTTCCTCTGGGTCCCCTCTTCTTTCCCTTTTTCCAATAGTCCACTCTTCTTTCCTTTCTGTCAGATTCCTTCCTCTCCAGCCTTTTACCTTTCCTACTCACCTATCACCTTCTCATTTTTAAAATCTTCTTGTTGATACATAATCTTCTACAGCGATAAAATGATACAAGACTTTACACCTATCACCTTCTAGCTATCTTCCTTCCTCTCCTCCCACCTTTTTATTCTGGTGTCTTCCCCGTTCCTGCCTAGACCTGAAGAAGGGTCTTGGCTTGAAATGTCAACTGTTTATCCATTTTTATAGATGTTGCCTGACCTGCTGAATTCCTCCAGCGTTTTGTGTGTGTTGCTTTGGATTTCCAGTATCTGCAGAATTTCTTATGTTTATGGTCTACAATAGGAGGACTCTCCATTCCCAGCAGGAAGATGACACCTCATCAGAGATGCTTCTCTGACTTGGAGTCAGTGTTAATTCCCTTGCTGCCAATTTGTGATCGGGAGCCATCCCAAACTGTAGCAAACCTCGGATGGTCAGGCACAGGGCAGGACTGGCAAGATGGGGAACACACACAAATTGCTGGAAGAACTCAGCAAGACAGGCAGCATCTATGGAACCAAGACCCTTCATCAGGATTGGAAAGGAAGGGGGAAAATGCCAGAATAAGAAAATGGGGCCAGGGGGAGGATAATAAGCTCAAAGGTGATAGTGAAGCCAGGTGGGGAGGACGGTGGGTGGGTGGGTGGGGAAGTGGGAGATGAAGTGAGACGCTGGGAGGTGATAGGTGGAAAAGGTAAAGGACTGAAGAAGAAATCTGATAGGAGAGGAGAGTGGACCATGGGAGGAGGGGCACTGGAGGGAGGTTTTGGGCAGGTGGAGAGAGAAGGGGTAGGAAGGGAGCCAAAATGGGGAATGGGAAAAGAGAGAAAAAGGAGGCGGAGAAATTAAAGCAATCAATCTGCGTCAGGACTCTCCAATGTCGAGGAGGCAAGATGGGCCTCCTTTCGTGCTGTTGACTTTGACATTCTGCATTAGCGTGACAGGGGAGCATACAAAGGGCCAATGGGACCTTAATTGTGACCACATCGTTGGCACAGTGAGCGTTTTGGGAGGCTCATTAGAATCACAGAAAGGAGACAGCATACATTTGAAGTGCCTTGTAGACAAGGCTGTGTTGGAAGCCCAAGGTACAGTGGCGTCTCAATCCCCCATCTTGTCTGAGCATCATGTGGGTGATGCTGTTTTGCGGCGAGGGAACTAATTACTGGAGCGCCCCAGCCAGTTGTGGGACTTGATTTTTCCCAGGAGACAAAAACGCAGTAGGATAATTCTTTCTCCCGGAGACACGGGTGTCACTTTGGGGACTCAATGCAATTTGCTGATATGATACTAAAATATAGCATTAAAGTAATTACACTGAGCACAGAATAGTATTTCAGTTGGAAGAACTCATTTGTAGCTTGTCCTTACAATAACCTGGTCACTTTTAATGGGCTAGAGGAAGCAGGCTCAAATAATAGGTTAATGTATTATAGGTTGGTTTATGTCATTAAGCTGCTCTTCTGATGAGGCTTCCAGACTTATCCATAAATGAGACTCTGAGCCGGCTGCTAACACTTAACCCTTTCCAAGCCCTTGATGTGGCTGAGGCTTTCTCCCCAGAGGGAGATCGCATTGATGTAGCACCTCTCCTTTTTCATAGTCCAACAAGATACTTTTTGAAGTCACACACACTCCTTCTCCCCCCTCCTTCTCCCCGCTCCCCCGAGTGAGGTGGCAGGAGGAGGGGGTGAGAGCAGATGTGCGTGAAATGGGGGAGATGAGTTTGAGAGCAGAGTTGAAGGTGGAGGAAGGGAAGCCCCTTTCTTTAAAGAAGGAGGACATCTCCCTCGTCCTGGAATGAAAAGCCTCATCCTGAGAGCAGATGCGGCGGAGACGGAGGAATTGCGAGAAGGGGATGGCATTTTTTGCAAGAGACAGGGTGAGAAGAGGAATAGTCCAGATAGCTGTGAGAGTCAGTAGGCTTATAATAGACATCAGTAGATAAGCTGTTTCCAGAGATAGAGTCAGAAAGATCTAGAAAGGGGAGGGAGCTGTCAGAAATGGACCAGGTAAACTTGAGGGCAGGGTGAAAGTTGGAGGCAAAGTTAATGAGGTCAAAGAGCTCAGCATATGTGCAGGAAGCAGCGCCAATGCAGTCGTCGATGTAGCGAAGGAAAAGTGGGGGATGGATACCAGAATAGGTTTGGAACATGGATTATTCCACAAAGCCAGCAAAAAGGCAGGCATAGCTGGGACCCATATGGGTGCCCATGGCTACACCTTTAGTTTGGAGGAAGTGGGAGGAGCCAAAGGAGAAATTATGAAGAGTAACATTTTAATTCCACGTCCCATTCCCATTCTGATATGTCTATCCACGGCCTCCTCAACTGTAAAGATGAAGCCACAGTCAGGTTGGGGGAACAACACCTTATATTCCGTCTGGGTAGCCTCCAACCTGGTGGCATGAACATTGACTTCTCAAACTTCCGTTAATGCCCTACCTCTCCCTCGTACCCCATCTGTTATTTATTTATTTATATACACACATTCTTTTTCTCTCTCTCCTTTTTCTCCCTCTGTCCCTATCACTATACTCCTTGCCCATCCTCTGGGCTTCCCCCCTACCCCTCTTCTTTCTCCCTAGGCCTCCTATCCCATGATCCTCTCATATCCCTTTTGCCAATGAACTGTCCAGCTCTTGGCTCCATCCCTCCCCGTCCTGTCTTCTCCTATCATTTTGGATCTCCCCCTTCCCCTCCCACTTTCAAATCTCTTACTAGCTCTTCTTTCAGTTAGTCCTGACGAAGGGTCTCGGCCTGAAACATCGACTGTACCTCTTCCTAGAGATGCTGCCTGGCCTGCTTCGTTCATCAGCAACTTTTATGCGTGTCATTGGCACTGTATTAGCATTAGGCTAACCAATGTGCTACCTATTTGCAGGGTTAATTTTTCACACAGTGTGATAGATGCCTGGAATGTACTGCCAGGGATGGGGCTGTACGCAGATATGATTGTGGACAGTCCTCACTGGAGTTTAGAAGAATGAGGGAGGATCTCATTGAAATCTATTGAATTTTGAAAGGCCTGGATAGAGAAGACATGGAGAAAATGTTTCCAGTAGTGGGAGTGTCTAGGACCACTACTCTCCTAGACTCAGAATAGATGAACAAATCTTTACAACAGAGATGAGGAATTTCTTTAGCCAAAGCGTGGTGAATTTGTGAAATTCATTGCTACAGATGGATGCGGAGGCAAAGTCATTGGATATATTTAAAGCAAAGTCATAGAATCATAGAACACAGGAAACATACCCTTTGGCCCATCTAGTCCATGCCAAACCTTAATCTGCGCAGTCCCATCGACCTGCACCTGAACCATAGCTCTCCATAACCCTTCCATCCATGAACCTATTCAAATTTCTCTTAATCACAAAATAATCTGCAGATGCTAGGATCAAAGCAACACTCACAATACGCTGGAGGAACTCAGCAGGTCAGGCAGCATCAGTGGAAATGATGAGGCGACGTTTCGGGCCGGAACCCTTCATCAGGACTGAAGAAAGAAGGTGGGGGAGGGTTGGAAGAAGGCTCGTAGATTCAGTTGAAAAACCAGTAATTTGAGAGACAAAGGGGTGGGGGAAGGGAAGCAGGGACATCATAGGCAGGAAAACAATGGGTAGTACAAGAAGGAGGCGGAACCATGAGGGAGGTGATAGGCAGCTGGGGGAGGGGGCAGAGTGAAATAGGGATAGAGGGAGAGAGGGGGAGGGAATTAACGGAAGTTGGAGAATTCTATGTTCATACCAAGGGGCTGGAGACTACCTAGACGGTATATGAGGTGTTGCTCCTCCAACCTGAGTTTAGCCTCATCATGGCAGTAGAGGAGGCCATGTATGGACATATCTGAATGGGAGTGGGAAGCAGAGTTGAAGTGGGTGGCTACTAGAAGATCTTGTCTGTTTTGGTGGACGGAGCGGAGGTGCTCGACGAAGCGGTCCCCCAATCTGCATCGGGTTTCACCAATGTAGAGGAGGCTGCACTGGGAGCACCGGATGCAATAGGTGACCCCAACAGACTCTCAAGTGAAGTGTTGCCTCACATGGAAGGACTGTTTGGGGTCCTGAATGGTGGCAAGAGAGGAGGTGTAGGGACAGGTGTAGCACTTGCGCTTACGGGGATAAGTGCCGGGTGGGAGATCCGTGGGGAGGGACCAATCCCTGCGGAAAGCGAAGAGGGGTGGAGAGGGAAAGATGTGCTTAGTGGTGGGGTCCTGTTGAAGGTGGTGGAAGTTGCGGAGGATAATGTGCTGGATCCGGAGGCTGGTGGGGTGGTAGCTGAGGACAAGGGGAAGTCCGTCCCTGTTGTGGTGGCGGGAGGATGGGGTGAGGGTTGAAGTGTGGGAAATGGAGGAGATGCTGGTGAGGGCATCGTTGATGACGGTAGAAAGGAAACCACGATCCTTAAAGAAAGATGACATTTGAGATGTCGTGGAATGGAAAGCCTCATCCTGGAAGCACCTTCCTCTATCCCTATTTCGCTCTGCCCCCTCCCCCAGCTGCCTATCACCTCCCTCATGGTTCCGCCTCCTTGTTCTACTACCCATTGTTTTCTTGCCTATGACGTCCCTGCTTCCCCTCCCCCACCCCTTTGTCTTTCAAATTACTGGTTTTTCAACGGAACCTACGAACCTTCTTCCAACCCTCCCCCATCTTCTTTCTTCGGTCCTGATGAAGGGTTCCGTCCCGAAACGTCGACTCATCGTTCCCACTGATGCTGCCCGACCTGCTGAGTTCCTCCAGTGTATTGTGAGTGTCAAATTTCTCTTAAAATGTTGAAAGTAAATCTTCATCCTCCGCTTCTGCTGGCAGCTGGTTCCACACTCTCACCACTCTCTGAGTAAAGATGTTCCCCTTAAGTATTTCACCTTTCACCCTTAACCCTCGGCCTCTAGTTGTAGCCTCGCCCAAACTCTTTAGAAAAAGCCTGCTTGCATTTACCCTATCAATATCCCTCATAACTGTTTATACCCCTATCAAATCTCTCCTCATTTTTCTACATTCCAAGGCATAAGGTCCTAACCTTTTCAACTCTTCCCTATAATTCAGGTCCTCAAGTCCCGGCAACATCCTTGTAAATTTTCTCTGTGCTCTATCAATCTTATTTACATTTTTCCTGTAGGTAGGTGACCAAAACTGCTCACAATACTCAGTTAGACCTCACCAAAATCTCATACAATTTCAACATAACATCCCAACTCCTGTACTCACTATATTGATTTATGAACGCCAGTGTACCAGAAGCTTTCTTTATGACTCTATTTACCTGCGATGCCACATTCAATGAATTATGGGTCTATATTCCCAGATCCCTTGGTTCTACCACACTCCTCAATGCCCTAACAATCACTTTATAAAACTTACTCTGATTGGTCCTCCCAAAAGTGGAACTCCTCACAGTTGCCTGTATTAAATTCCATCTGCCATTTTTCTGCCTATTTTTCCAGCTGGTCCAGATCCTGTTGCAAGCTTTGAAAGTCTTCCTTGCTGTCCACTACACCCCAATCTTGATCCAGTTTGTCACACTACCATCCAAATGGTTGATACAGATGACAAACAACAACAGACCTAGGACCGATCCCTGCAGCACACCTCCAGTCATAGGCCTCCAGTCCGAGAAGCAACCACCTATTACCACTCTCTGGCTTCTCCTGTGAAACCAATGTCTAATCCAATTTACTACCGCATCCTGAGTGCTGCATTACTTAATTGTTGTCATAGATGACAACCAACAAGCGAATAAACCATTTTGACCAACCTCTCATGTGGGAACTTGTCAAAGGCTTTGCTAAAGTCCATGTAGACAACATCCACAGCCTTGCCTTCATCAACTTTCCTGGAAACTTTCTCAAAGAACTCTAAAAGTTTGGTTAAAAATGATCTACCATGTACTAAGTCATATTGACAATCCCTAATCAGTCCTTATCTAAATACCTCTATATCCGGTGCCTTAGAATACCTTTCAATAACTTTTCCACTACTGATGCCAGTCTTATTCTTAGAGCTTTTCTTAAACAACAGAGCAATATTAGCTATGGAAATAGCTTGGAAAATATGTAGCCTGGGTGGTTGATAGTTGGGTTGAGTTGTTCTCCTTTCTTGGCAATCCATTTGCAAATGTTTTGTCCTCATACGAAGGGGCATCATCAGTGTGGTGTGTCCTCAGAGTGCTTGGCTTTTGTATACTTATCAGTTGATCGTGTTGTCATTACGGAAATGCAATTGTGATGTAGGGAGCGGGTCTCATTGCTGATTGGTTGCATGGCAACCTCTGCATTGTCTGGAATTTTGCCCACATTGGCTTATAAATGGGATTGAGGTCTACTTGTCTGCTTACAGAATTGTTCTCAGAAAACCCTGCTTCTAGGAATTTCTTTTGCATGCCGGGTGTTTGCTTGCACCATGTCTTTCACTAGTGCCCAGTCGAATCTGTGTCCCTCTCTATCTTCATGGGTAGAGGCTGGGGAGAGTTGGTCAAGCCGCTTAACGGCCAGTTGATGTTCATGGATCCTTGTGAATTTTTTTTTTTTCCGATTTGGCCGACGTAACATTTGCTTTGGGGGAGAGAACTTAATATGACCGTTGTTAATGAAGATTGGTTGCGAGTTCCGAAAATGGTCAATTCCTCTTCGATATGTGCCAATCACTGTTCAATTCAATTCAAAATTGTTCACCGTTATTATTTAACAAAGGAGAGGCTATCCAAAATATTTCCTAATATAGACAGTTATTGTAATAGGTGTATAACTGAAGTAGCCACTTTGTCACATACGTTCTGGTCATGTTCTTCATTAAAATCTTTTTGGAAATCTTTATTTTCTATAATTTCTAAAGCTCTGAAAATTAATTTACAACCTAATACATTGACTGTTCTATTTGGAATAGTTACACATCATATTCAGGGTATTTCATCTTCAGGCCAACAAGTAATTGCATTTGTTACATTGTTGGCAAGAAGGGCTATTCTATTGAAATGGAAAGATACCTCTGTCCCTACATTAATTCAATGGTTTTCTCAGGTAATGTTATGTCTTAATTTGGAAAAAAATTAGAAGTAGAACTTTTGATCCTTGATTCGATTTTGAGAGAAGGTGGGGTTCTTTTGCCAAATATTATCATTTAATTCGAATTAAGGTTTCCTTCCAATCTTATTTTATATAAATGTGAAGTGGCGGTTGATGATTTTTCTTCTTTGTACATATAGATGATTGTAAGACGTATTGCTCCGGGAGTTGGTCCCTAATGGTACTTTTTCCTTTTTTTTTCCTTTTTTTTTCTTTCTCTTGTATTTAGTGGGGTTTCTTTTTTCAGTTAGCTGGTGTTCTCTTTTTTTCCTTTTCATTAGGGTCACCTGTACAACTGCTCATTAATGCAAGTATCTAATCAGCCAGCTGTTGTTCAGACCAAACATCAGAATGGGGAAGAAACGTGACCTAAGTGACTTTGACTGTGGAATGACTATTAGTGCCAGACAGGGTGGTTTGAGTATCTCTGAAACTACTGATCTCCTGGGATTTTCACACACGACAGTCTCTAGAGTTTACAGAGAATGGTGTGAAAAACAAACAAACAAAAAATTCAGCAAGTGGCAGTTCTGTGAGTGTAAATGCCTTGTGAATGAGAGAGGTCAGAGGAGAATGGCCAGACTGGTTCAAGCTGACAGGAAGGTGACAGTAACTCAAATAACCACGTGTTACAGCAGTGGTGTGCAGAAGAGCTTCTCTGAACTCACAAAACATTCAACTTTGAAGTGAATGGGCTACAGCAGCTAAAGACCACGAATGTGCACTTAGTGGCCACTTATGTCGTATTGTGTTACCCCTGGTGGATAGAGGATAGTGACCATTGTACTGAGTAAGCTACTGCCTCTGAACATACATCATTCAGAATTCAAAGTAAATTTATTATCAAAGTCCGTATATGTCACCATATATAATCTTGAAATTCATTTATTTGCAGGCATTCACAGGAAGATAGTGAAATACAATAAAATCAGAGAAAAACTACACACAAGGACTGACAAACAACAAATGTGCAAAAAAAAGACCAACTTTGCATATAAAATAAATAGATAAATAAATAATACTGAGAACACGAGTTGTAGATTCCTTGAAAATTAGTCCATAGATTGTGGAATCAGTTCAGAATTGAGGTGAGTACTTTATTATCAAATACGTATACTTCACCACATACGACCCTGAAAATGAATCACAAGGTTGTATATGGTGACACATATATACTTTGATAATAAATTTACTTTGAACTTTGAGTGAAATAGGGGGTTTGACATCTGATAAGGACAAAGACATGGGTGATGTCAAAACCAGGAAGGAACTGGTTTGCTGGTGATTTCATTCCATAATAAATCTACGCAGTAAAACTGCCTCTTCTCCCAGCAGCTGGAATTGCTCTCCATAATCTGAGTGCACATCGCTGCGAAAGGCCAAGACTTTATGAATCCTGGCCCTAGCCGTCACTTACTGTCAGGGAGTTTCAATCTGGGCAGGAAATCGCTTCCATTTATTCCAAGCCCTAGGAATAAAAAGGGTTTTACTCAAAATAACGGAGCGAGAGGCCAACCCTGTTTACACATCACATTCGCTCTCTGTAAACCTGCAGTCATCTGCTGCCATTCTCTCTCCCTCACTGTGCTGTAGTGCTCTATATCTCATCGATGTCACTGTGACTGAATGGTTTGAGTGAGGAGAGGCTGAACAGGCTGGGACCGTTCTCCCTGAAGTGCAGGGGGCTGAGGATTATCAAACCTCAACCAGCTCAAACAGGCCTGCTAGCTAGCATTGATGGGAGTGGCTGAACAGTCTGTTTCCATGCTGTGTGATTCCATGACTCCCTGAGTCCACGAATGTTGCAGCAGTCTGCGGTTAAGTATAATGCAACCCGTCTTCTGACGAACAGCAATGGAGGGCAGCACTAACTCCAACGTGGACTCCCTGCCACTTGCCTCTGGTGGAGTGCACCAACTCTAATGCCTCTCTCCTGAGCGGCTGCAAGCTGGCGACACCGTGGTTTGACGCCTAGTCTGTGCTATGACCATGGCTATGCAGCTCCCCCGCTGTCCACCCACACCATCTACCCCACCCACTACCCCCGCCATTTGCTGATACAACACTGAATTGGTCTTGCAGCATTCCATGCTACCAATGTCCAGCAGGGCCTTGTGATCATAACAAATACATCTAAAATAGACAATAAACCCTTAGCTTGGTCCCGTAGAAGCTGCAGCATCCGAATGTGCTGCCATCTTATCGAAGGACTTCTAGTGATTCAGCACCCTCTGCAAGAAGTTCCTTTGCACACCAATTTTCAATAACCACCCCAATCACGTAGCTTGTGGTCCTCCCTTTAGCAGAAACTTCTTGACATCTACCCCCAAAGAATCTTCTATTCCCTAATCTTGTCCTTGTTTGAAATTCTTCCACTGGTTAAATATAAAGATAAAAGATTAAGGATTTGTATTATTTGTCACACATCCATTGAAACATGCAGTAAAATGCATTGTTTGCGTCAATGACCACGCAGTCTGAGGATCTGTGTTGGTCATTGATGCCATATTTCCATCTCCAACGTCGCATGCCCACAGTTTACCTATCCCAACCCTACCCTGTACATCTTTGGAACGTGGGAGGAAAGTAGTGGATATGGCCCAGACCATCACGAGTAAAGGCACCCCCCCACCCACCATTGAGCACATCTACACGGGACATCTTCACAGAAAAGCAGCATCCATCATCAGGGACTCCCACTACCCAGGACATGCTCTCTTCTCACTACTACCATCAGGAAGAAGGTACAAGAGCCTCAGGACTCGCATCACCAGGTTGAGGAACAGTTACTACCCTTCAACCATCAACCTCTTGAACCAGTGAGGACAGCTTCACTCACCTTCACTTGGCCCATTTCTGAAACGTTCCCACAACCTATGGATTCACTTTCAAGGATTCTTCATCACATGTTCTCTATTTATTAGATTATGAGAACACTCAGTCCTCTTTTATTGTCATTTAGAAATGCATACATGCATTAAGAAATGATACAATGTCTCTCCAGAGTGTTATCTCAGAAAACAGGACAAACCAAAGACTAACACTGACAGAACCACATAATTATAACATATAGTTACAGCAGTGCAAAGCAATACCATAATTTGATAAAGAACAAACCATGGGCAAGGTAAAAAAAAAAGTCTCAAAGTCCCCGAGTCGATCGACTCCCAAGTCCCCGATAGCAGGCGGCAAAAGGGAGAAACTCCCTGCCATAAACCTCTAGGCACCGTCAACTTGCCGATGCCTTGGAAGCAGCCGACCACAGCCGACACCGAGTCCGTCCATCAGAAAACTTCGAGCCTCCGACCAACCCCTCCGATACAGCCTCTCGAGCGCCATCCTCTGCCGAGCGCCTTCGACCTCTTCCCGGCTGCTGAAACACGCAAAGCTGAGGATTTCGGGGCCTTCAGCTCCGGAGATTCCGGTTACCACACAGTAGCAGCGGCAGCGAAGCGGGCATCTCAGAAATTTTCTAGATGTTCCTCTGTACTCTCACATCTGTCTCCATCAAATCAGGATTGCGCACGGTCCCCTACTTGACAGATAACAGATATTCATCACCGGAGAGGCCGCACGTGCTGCCGTCGCACCACCATCTTCTCCTCCTTTATTGTTTATTTATTAATATTATTTATTTTTGTATTTTCACAGTTTGCTGTCTTTTACACTCTGGTTGAATGCCCAAGTTGTGCAGTCTTTCATTGATTCTGTTATGGTTATTATTCTATTATGGATTTATTGAGTATGAATTTCAGGGTTGTACATGGTGACATACATGTACTTTGATATTAAATTTGCTTTGAACTTTGGAATGGGAGCACCCAGAGGAAACCCATATGGTCACAGGAAGCAGGTACAAGCTCCTTACAGACAGCAGTGGGAATTGAACCCCAGTTCGTGATTGCTGGAACTGTAAAGCAATTGCACTAACCACTATACCAGGGGTCCCCAACCTTTTTTGCACTGCAGACTGGTTTAATATTGACAATATTCTTGTGGACCAGCTGACCGGGGGGGGGGGGGGTGGGGGGGGGAGGTTCACGTAGGGTTAAACTCACCTCAACATGTCTTTTACAGTTAGGGTTGTCAACTTTCTCACTCCCAAATAAGGGACAAAAGTAGCAGTCAAATCCCGGGACACTTTACCCCAGGAAAGACTACCATGACCATGAAGCCTTGCGTGGGCACCTGTGTGCGTATGTGATGTGTGCATGCACGTATGTGCCGATTTTTTTTCCCCACAAATCCGTTTTGCATTCATCTTCCCGACTGCACTGTACATACATTATTTCTACTTTATATAGGCTGTGTATTTATCATATCATTCCTGCTCTTACTATATGTTAGTGTTATTTATTTTAGGTTTTATGTGTTATTTGGTATGATTTGCTAGGTTATTTTTTGGGTCTGGGAACGCTGAAAAATTTTTCCCATATAAATTAATGGTAATTGCTTCTTCGCTTCACCTGTTTTGACAGGAAAGGTTTCATAGGAACGCTCTACCTTAGTGGGGGAAATACGGGACAAGGGTGGTCCCGTATGGGACAAACCAATTTAGCCCAATATACGGGATGTCCCGGCAAATACGGGGCAGTTGGCAGCCCTATGTTCAAGTTCAACAGTGCGTGACAGGGAATGAGGAAAGGTGCAGCTGACTCGTATCGTTTCCTCACGGCCCGGTGGCACATGCTTTGCGGCCCGGTGGCTGGGGACCACTGCACTGTGCGACTGTACTACCGCTTGACATCTACCCTCTTGGGCCCACTAAGAATCTCATATAAAGATGAGACAATCTGCAGATGCTGGAAATCCAGAGCAACACACACAATATGCTGGAGGAACTCAGCAGGTCAGGCAGTATCTATAGAAATGAATAAACAGTCAAAGTTACGGGAATCTTGTATGTTCCAATAACATTTCTCATTAGGAGGATTTAAGATGGAATCTCAGGGGCCCAAACAGGTGAAGGAACAACTGCTAATGGTTAGCTTTCATTTCCAGAAGATTACAATATAAAAGCAAGGATGTAGGGACTAAATGGGAGAATGGATCAGCTCATGATAAAATGGCAGAGCAGACTCGATGGGCCAAATGTCTGACTTCTGCTCCTTTGTCTTATGGTCTTATGGTAATGTTGAGACTTTATAAAGCACAAGTGAAGCCTCACTTGGAGTATTGTGAGCAGGTTTGGGCCCCTTATCTTTGAAAGGATGTTCTGAAACCATCTTCCTGATGGTAGTTGTGAGAAGAGAGCCTGTCCTGGGTAGTGGGGCGGGGGCGGGGGGTCCCTGTTGATGGCTGCTGCTTTTCTGTGAAGATGACAGTTCAAAGGAGGTTTCACGAAAATTATTCCATGATTGAATGGCTTGTCATATGAACAGCATTTGATGAGTCCAAAATGAGAGGGCACAGATACAAGATAAGAGGAGGTAGATTTAAAAGATACCAGAGATGTAACTTCTTTACACAGAGGGTAGTGAGTACCTGGAATAAGCTGCCAGAGAAAATGGTCAAGGCAGGTACAATTGCAACACTGAAGAGACAAATGGATTGGCACATTAAAGGGAAGGAGCATGGAGGTTTATGGGCTGAACACAGGCAAGTACGACGAACAGTGAGGAAAAGTGCTGTTGTCAGCATTGACCTGTTGGGCCGGAGGGCCTGTTTGCATGTTATGACTCGACTACTCACTGAGTTCCATGTGACACCTGGTCTCACCTATTGCCTGCCTGCTTGTATTCCACCCCTCCTCCTCCCTATTCTGGCTTCTGCCACCTTTCTTTCCAGTGCTAATGAAGTGTCTTGGTCCAAACCATCGACTGTTTATTCCCCTCCATATATTCTGCAAGCCTGTTAAGTTCGTCCACTATTTTTTGTGTGTTGCTCAAGGGTTCCAGCATCTACAGAATCCCTTATGTCTTCACGGGTAAATTTTGCATTTGCATTAATGTAATTTCCACCTTTGTGCTTTAGGTATTGTGGATTAAATGCCAACCGCCAGACCTCATCGATGGTGGGCTTTATCGTCAGCTGCCAATGCACGTACCATGCAGCTGTGATGTTTCCTCAGAACCCACTGGCAGCCTTAGGGGTGGAGAGGATTGGCCGTTCCAGCGTCTGTTGCCGGCTGGCCCTCTTCAAGCCCCGGCAGAGGCGAGCGCCTCTTCCCTTGGAGTACGACCTGTTTTCCGATGGCTGCCATTCCAGCAGTCCCCTGCTGGGGGCGTTTGAGACCTCTGCCTGCACCACGGGGGTCTCTACCCTTGTCTTCGTCGACCCGGCCAATGAGAAGCCCAAGGAGCTGCCCGAGTGGCTCAGGAAACACCTTGAGAAGATTGTGGTAAAGCCAGGGGCTTCCAGCTAATTGTCCGAGAACCAAAAAAAAATGAGTGGGATTGCCTTCTCTTCAATGGTAAATCCATACATAATATGCTGGAGGAACTCAACATGCTTTTTCTGTTCCCCATTCTGGCTCCCCTCTTATTCTATTTCTTCTCCTCGCCTGCTTATCACCACCCTCTCCTCCAGCCCTTTCTCCTATGGTCAATTCTCCTATCAGATTCCTTCTTCTTCACTCCTTGACCTCTTCCACCTATCACCTCTCAACTTCTTACTTCAACCCCTCCCTCACCCACTCACCTTCCCCATCACTTAATCTCACCTATCACCTGCCAACTTGTACTCCTTCCCCTCCCCCACCTTCCTATTCTGGCTTCTTCCCCTTTCCTTTCCATTCCTGAGGGAAGGATCTCAGCCGGAGCCGTCTACTTTATTCCTCTTTGTAGATGCTACCTGATCTGCTGAGTTCCTCCACCATTGTGTGTGCTGCTCTGGATCTCCAGCGTCTGTCATCAAAGATAAATTTCTGCGAGGAACCAACATTTTGCAGGGAAAAATCATTCCCAATTTTCTTCCCTCTGATTTCCATCCCGCAACGTTCAGAATTTTCCAACATGTGCTGTTCGGAGTAAGAATCCCTGATCGAAGAGTTGCAGAATTTACCCAGAAGAGTGAAGCAGGCAATGGCATCTCAGTGAATGAGTAGCTTCTAGAATGAGAACAAGTGTAGAAATTAACCGTCCTATCTTTGGCTTAACAGAGCACTGATTGGCATGACAATCCTGGAATGAAGACAATCCATTTCCTTCCCTCAAGTGTTCTACAGAAGTCCTGAACCTAGAGGACTGTTCGGCAGAAAAGGGTCTTGGCCCGAAAAATCGACTGTACTTTTTTTTCCATAGATGCTGCCTGACCTGAGTTCCTCCAGCATTTTGTGTGTTCCCTCTGCACTCTTTCCAGTTTCATGACACCTTTGCTCTGCCAGGTGTCCAAAACTGGGCATAACACACCAAGTGCAGCCTCGTCAATGTCTTACTCAACTGCAACATAACATCCCAACCTCTATGCTCAGTGAGCTGACTGATGAAGGCCAGTGTGCTGATCGCCTTGTCTTATTTCGCTGGGTTCCAGAGATCACAGAGCACTGCACAGAATTCCACAGTACAGTATCAGCTCTTCAGGCCCATGAAAGACTTCTGCTCCATATGGGCCTCTTCCCCTAATATTTCCATCCTGGAGCTGGAGGACTGTTCATGTGGGTGTGTGGGAGAGAAGAAAGGGGCTTGCCCTATTATTGTTTTGTTGCTTATTTTGTTCTACCTTGTTGTTTTCTGTGTGCATTGAGGGTTTGCTAAGTTGGCACTGCAATGTATTCCACAGATTCAACACTCGATAATGTTTCCTTTACTCCCCTGAAATTCTCCAGTGTCCTGGGAACTCGTCACAGCTCCTGGTTCCCATCCCTGAAACTCACAGGGATTCCTTGTCCCTTCCTTGAAACTCACTGAGCGCCCCATCCCTTCCCTGAAACTCACAGGGGGGACCTGAAAATCACTGAGGGTCCCCGTCCATCCCTGAAACTCTTTGGGGTTCCCTGTCTCTTCCCTGAAAATCACTGGGGGTCCCTGTCCCATTCCTGAAACTGATTGGGGTTCCCTGTCCCTTTCTTGAAATTCACCAGTGGTTGGGGGGGTGCCTCTGTTCTTTCCTGAAATTCACTGGTGGGGGGGTGTCATTGTCCCATTCCTGAAACTCACTGGGGGTTCTTGCCCTGACCCTGCAACTCACTGGAACTCTGTCACCTTGAAACTCACCAGGTCTGCCGTTCCTGTCCCTGAATCTCAGAGAGGGCCAGTTCCTGTACCTGAAACTCATTGTTCCCATCTAAAAACTCACCAGGACCCCTCTTCCCACACTCTCCTGAAATTCACTGAAGTCCAGTTTCACATATACCCATTCAACTTACCATTTCACTGGAAAATGTCCCATTTTACAGAGTAACATCTCCTGGGACATCAATAACATCCAATAGATACAGTACCTGCCAGTCCAGGAGTACCAAAGTACCAATGGTTGGAGTCTTACTAATTAAAGATTCATCAAAACTTTCTGGTCCTGGGCCATCTTATCATTGTTCTTTGTGTATATGAAAACAGGAGCAAACCTCCTTATGTCAAGAGTGTGTCTTCTTGTTTAAGCAGAATCTAGGCTTGTAGAATAGAAATGAAATTGCATTAACCTTCATTTCCTAAATAATGAGATACTTCTCTCACATTTTCAGTGATGATGTTTGGAGCATGTTTCATTTTGACTTTCAAACTGAACAATGCTTCATTTCATCTACTACCACAGATACTTATCACCAAAACTAAACAACGTTGTCAAGTGTTAACATGTTGTTATTTTGTATTTCTCTTAGATACACCAATAAACTGGAAAGTTTCTAACAATGAGGTTTCAGTTACCAGTATGTTTCTCCTTGCATTGTGAGCATGGGTCAGCAGGGGTTCCATGCCATGGACCCCTATCATTAACTGAGGTGTTTCTGGACCCCAGGTTGGGTACCCTTGGGTTAGAGTATCATGAAGGTTTTCTGACTTCCCCATGCAACAGAACAAGTGTAATAAATTATTTTAAAAATCTGTAAATCTTTTGGGGTCACCTATTGCGTCTGGTGCTCCTGATGCGGCCTCCTCTACGTTGGTAAGATTCGTTGTAAACTGGGGTAACGCTTCGTTGAATACATCTGCTCCATCTGCCTCAAGCAGAACTTGCTGGTGGTCAAATGTTCTAATTCCAATTCCCATTCCCTTCCTGACATGTCAGCCTATGGTCTCTTTGCCAAGATGAGGCTGCCTTCAAGGTGGAGGAGCACAACTGTTATCTGGGTAGCCTCCAACCTGATAGCATGAACATCGATTTCCTTCCGGTAAACAAATTCATTCCCCCCCCCCCATTCCTCTTATATTGTTACTTCCATAGGAAATATAGCATTTCTGGGATATTTCAAACATATAGCTACTGCTCTCGTATCCATGAGAAACCATAGCATGCTTTTTACTGGAGTGAGATTGGGATCCCTGTATTTCAGAGCTACAACATTGATATATGACAGCCATAAGATCACAAGACATAGGAGCAGAATGAGGCCATCGGGCCCATTGAGTCTGCTCCACCATTCCATCATGGCTAATTCATTAACCCCCTCAACCCCATTCTCCTGCCTTCTCCCCGTAACCTTTGACACTTACTAATCAAGAACTTATCAACCTCCACTTTTACCCAACGACTTGGCCTCCACAGATTCACCACTCTCTGGCCAAGGAAATTCCTCTTCATCTCTGTTCTAAAGGGATTCTGGCACTTTGCTGTCTAATCCTAGACTCCTCTGTCCCCACTCTATCTAGACCTTTCGACACCCTCCCCCGCCCCCATCTTCTAAATTCCAGCCAGTGCAGACCCAGAGCCATCAACTGCTCCTCCTCTCATGTTAACCCCTTCATTCCCAGGATTATTCTCTTTAACTTCCACTGAACTCAATCTCAAATACATCTTGCATTATATTGTGCCCTTCTACTTAAGAAAACATCAAGTGGCTTTAATGGCAGGTTTTATCATTGCCAACTTCTGTTCCTTGCACTGCATCTTGTCTACATAGAACAGTTCAGCGCAGGAACAAGCCCTTTGGCCCACAGTGTTGTGCAGAAACAGCTAAAAAGTAAATCAAAACCGCCCATAAACAATCCCCTCCTACCTACACAACATCCATAACCCTCCATTTTCATCACATTCATGGGCCTATCTAAACATCTCTTAAAGGCCTCCAATGTATTTGCCTCCACTAGGCAGTGCATTCCAGGTATTCACTACTGAGTAAAAAAACATACCCCTCACATCCCCTTTGAACTACCCCCCCCCCCTCACCTCCAATGCATGCCCTCTGGTATTGGACATTTCTACCCTGGAAAAAGATACTGCATGTCTACTCTACCTATGTCTCTCATAATCCTAAGAACCTCTATCAAACTAGGTAAGTGGTTAAATATCAGGTAGATACTCAACTAGTCAAAAGCAGCACATCAACTTGCAATACATTAAATACACAACTATCAAATTCACCCCTCGAGAGGACCACAACCTTGTCATGGTTTGAAGGCTTGCATGCCTCAGTTGACCCAGGGAACTATGTTGGCTGGAGTCAGGGCTTTATACTTGGCTCTTGGTAGAGTCACCCATGCCAAACAGGTCAAAGGGTCTACTGGTCCTTCAGGTTCAGAGGTTCAGCTCAGGGCTAACAACCATGACTGGTTAAAAAAAAAACAAAATTGTTACAGAAACAGCAATGAAAACTCCCTCTACATCTGAGTTCAATGGTATTCCTGAGTCTCCATCCGAGACTTGCATGACTGACAGTGGCAAAAACCAAGATGAAGCTACTAACATGATGAAGGAAGACCTGAAAGCCACCAGAGATGGAGGACCTTCATTGCTGCCCTAAATGCCAGTGACATAACAGGGCCTAAGTAAGTATCAAATTCATTAATGTGGTCAAAATGGGGGTTTGGATGTGTTTTGACAAAATAAGGTTTCACAGAGTTTACATCAAAGTATTTTAATTACATACAATGTGAAAGTTACATTCTTTTAAACTACTATTGTGGTTGAAGAACTCAGCTTTGTTCTATTCGGCAAGTGAATGAATTATCGTTGAAATGTTAGGACAGTAATTCATAACTCAAGATGAATTAACCCTGGTGCTTGTGCGATTCCACATAAAGCCAGAGAAGTTACATGGAGCAAAAAAAAAACTGCTATTGGATCTCAGCAAAGCTAATCAGCATCTGTGGAAGCAAAGAAATAGTCAATGTGGCTAGACCAATGCAGGGTCCTGATCTGAAAGGTCAACCATTGCCTCCAAAGATGCTACTTGAACCACTGAATTTGTAGATGACACCAGGTTTGGTGGTGTTGTATGTAGTGTAGAAGGTTGTCGAGGGCTACAATGTGGCATCGATAGGATGCAGAGCTGGGCTCAGAAATGGCCGATTGAATTCAACACAGGCAAGTGATTCGGTTTGGAAGGTCAAATTTGACAGCAGAATGCAGGGTTAATGGCAGGATTCATAGAGTGAAGGAGCAGAGGGATCTTGGGGTCCATGTCCGTAGGTCTCTCAAAGCTGCTGTGCAAGTTAAGTAAGTGTATGGAGTACTGGCCCTTGTTAGTCAGGGGGTTGAGTTCAAGAGCCACGAGGTAATGTTGCAGGTCTATGAATCCCTAGTAAGACCACACTTGGAGAATTCAGTTCGGGTCGCTCCATTATAGGAAGGATGTGGAAGATTTAGAGGTTGTAGAGAGGATTTACCAGGATGCTATCTGGATTGGAGAGAATATCGGTTGAGGATAGATTGAGCAAGCTAGGACTTTTCACTTTGGAGTGAAGGAGAATGAGAAGTGACTTGATAGAGATGTACATGATGATGAGAGGTAGAAGAATTTTAAGGTGATTGAAGGAAAGTATAGAGAGAATATCAGAGGGAAGATTTTTTTTTAAAAAAAGAATGTGAACTCATTGCCAGGCGCGGTGCTAGAGGCAGAAACATTAGGGTCATTTAAGAATCTTAGATAGGCACATGGATGAAAGAAAAATGGAGGGCTATGTGGGAGGGAAGGGTTAAATTGATCTCAGAGCAAGTTAAAAGGTCAGCACAACTACATAGGCCGAAGGGCCTGTACTGTTCTATATTCTAATTACTCCAGCAGTTTGTTTCTCGCTCCAGATTCCAGCATCTGCAATCTCTGGTGAGTCCAGAGAAGTCACATGGCAGGTAGCCATTTTGTCCACCTCCCCATTTTAATGGAAGCTCTCTACTTTGGTCCCATACCCCTGCCCATTCTCTCAAATCCTTTCGTATTCCATCTGTTCAAATACTGATCCAATTTCCTTTCAAGTGATGTTGTTGAGTCTGCCTCATTGAATATTATGTGTTGAGGGATTGAGGATTCTAACTGGCCGAGTGAAATGTGAATGGAAGGGCTTTCGAAGAATTCACTGTTTCAACTCCAGCTGGCACCTTCAAAAAAACATTTTCACTGTCTTCTTCCACTTGATCAGCTCACAATGAGTTGTCAGCCAGAGCCTTGCTAACCATATCCTAACTACAAGACCCAACCAACTGTCCCGCAATAAGGGCTATGGGACAGCCTGAAAGGGTTGGGTGGGGTACTGAAGGGAAAGTCTAATAGGTTGTCATTTCTATCATCAGTGTTATTAGATCATACAGGGTATGTATTACATTTTATGGATGACAAACATGAATCCACACAATACATGGATTGATCCTACCTGGTTAGACCACACTTGGAGAATTGTGTTCAGTTCCAGTCACCTCATTATAGGTAGGATGTGAAAGCTTTAGTGAGGGTGCAGAGGAGATCAGAGATGTGTCTTATTAGGAAAGGTTGAGCGAGCTTGGGTTTTTCTCTTTGGAGTGACACAGCATGCGAGGCAACTTGATAAAGGTGTATAAGATTATGAGAAGCATTGATAAAGGAGATTTTAAAAAAACCTCTTAGCCAGGGCAGCATTGTCCAATTCCAGAGAAAATCTTTTTTAAAGTGAATGGAGGAATGTTTAGGGGAGATATCAGAGGCAAGTTATCTGCAATAGAATGGC
Organism: Mobula birostris; assembly: GCF_030028105.1. NCBI lineage: Eukaryota > Metazoa > Chordata > Chondrichthyes > Myliobatiformes > Myliobatidae > Mobula > Mobula birostris. Next base: position 107,546,729 of record NC_092380.1, read on the forward strand.
AGGTGCCTGGAACACACTGTTGGAAGCAGCTGCACTAGCGACATTTAAGAGACACTTAGAAAGGCACATGGACGAAATGGAAATAGAGGATTATGGGCTGTGTAGGTTAGATTGATCCTGGAGAAGGTTGAATTAGGTCAGCACATTATGTTCTCTATACTGTATTTGAATTCTCATATACATGAACCGACCCTCTGAATGTGTCCTATAAGACACACATAAATGTTTCCCCTCAGTTCTCCTCGTACCATCTCAGCTGATCCACTAGTATCTCTCCAGTCTGTTGCAGCAGAGATTGGGATTCCAAAGCTTCCCTGTCCATGCCCTCCTAGGTGACATCGGGGCAAGCCAAGAACTAAACCGTCCAAATATGTCAGGTCCCACATCTGCTAAAGGTGCCCAGTTCTGCCTCACAAGTACCACCGCCACCCATTGTTCTCCATAACCTGTCACACTGCTCATCTGATAACCATGCGGCTACCTCTCAAGGGGTCTTACCTATGGTTCATCAGCAGCCCTACTGGCCAGAACCCTTGCTATTCCACCCAACTCCCAAAATACTTCCAACCACACGAGTCCACTGGGAGTTGGAGGCCTGCCCTTGGGGGGAATCTGTGCATTAGGAACAGGGCTTGTTTTGCTGTTGTTGTTTCATTGCTTGTTACATTCTGTCTGTGTTGTTCTGCTGGACTTTGTTGCTATGTTGGCACCAGAATCTGTAGCGAAACTTGTGGGCTGACCAAGCACATCCTTCGGCTGTGCTGGTCATGAACACAAACAACACACCTCTCTGCATGTTTTTAATGTACATGTGATAAATAAATGAATCTGAACCTATCACCAAGACCACCAGCATCAACCTTCATAGTATTATCACCTGCATCAGGCCCACCTCTACCCAGATGCTGCTCTCGGTTGCTGAATCAAACTATTCCCATTCAAACTAATGTAATTGGTCTCTCATATTGTATCCTCCATTAAATCAGGATCATCCAGTTCTACTTCATGGCCCACTGTCCTCTTCTATCGGATTCCTTCTTCTTCATCCCTTTACCTCTTCCATTTATCACCTGCCAGCTTCTTACACTGTCTTCCATCACCTGGTCTCACCTATCACCTGCCAGCTTCTTACACCATCCCCCATCACCTGGTCTCACCTATCACCTGCCAGCTTCTTACACCATCCCCCATCACCTGGTCTCATCTATCACCTGCCAGTTTCTACATCATCCCCCATCACCTGATCTAACCTATCACCTGCCAACTTCTTATAACATCTTCCATCACCTGGTCTCACCTACCACCTCCCAGCTTCTTTCACCACCTCCCATCACCTGGTCTCACCTATCACCTGCCAGCTTGTACTCATTACCTTCCTTCCATCGTCATCTTCTCTCCCCCCCCCCCCCTCCACTTGTCATGCTAGCCATCTGCAAAAGAACCATTGCATCCTTCAAAATAAAGCCAATTTGGCAAGGCCCAGATGGACAGCAAGTGGTCACAAAAGAACTCTGTGTAAATGAGAAGCAGTCCAATTATTGCAAGTGTGTTCACTAGTAAGATGAATGACAGAAATGTCATTTGGAAAGATGAATTGGAAGTCTTACATTCTATGCATTCTCAGCACATGGGCATTGCAAACAGGGCTGATGTCTTCCTTTGAAAAGGAGGTGGGACCTCTTCTACTTCAGTAAGACCAGAGGACATAGGAGCAGAATTAGGCCCATCGAGTTTGTTCCACCCATCAAATCATGGTGATTTATTTTGCCTCTTGTCCTCCTTCTCCCCTTAACCTTCGACCCCCCTACTAACCAAGAAACCACACTTGCAATGCACCCAGTGAAGGAAGTCTCACAGGTGACATCAGACAGACACTTAGAGCCAAAGACCACAGGGTGGTTTGTAATTTGGACAGAAACATAACCCTGCCCCTCCAGGTGGTGGGCATCTCAAGGGCAGGACAAAATGAAAATCAGAAATGTTCTCCTGTACCTTATGTTCCCAAATTATGACTGACGAGAATCTAGTTTGGAAGCATGACAGCTGATTCCTAACTGTTCCACAGGTGATTATTAGGGTTTTGTTCATTATGGCAACGGGTAACAGAGCAAAAATGAGAAAGCAGCTGAACTCCTGCTCGGGGAATAAAACTGGATGTGTCCAATAGATCCCAACGTCCTCAACTGTACAACTGTACTGCAAAGTCTTTGTACATTGATTGGCATCAATCCAGTCAGGTATTTGGGCAAAGGTAGCCCGTGAGTGAATGAGGTAAAGAGTGGCCTATATTAGTAGAGCAGAACTGATGGACAACTTCAGTCATTTAACACACGGCAAGGAGTTGCAGCCCGTTAATCCGCTTCTTCGTCTTCAACCAAGACGTCTTTGAACTTCCAAGTGGAGGAGAATCACCCAGCATTATTTCTGCTGGCTAGCCTCACAACTCAATGTGATTTCGGGTCAGGTCTTCTCCGTAGTTGGTGGCCTGGCTGCCGACAAACATATTCCAGTTGTCCAGGATTTCCTGCTTCGATAATCTTTTGTCCTATTTTGTTTCAGGATAAACAAAAAAAAGTCAGACTTTTGTTTAAGAAGATTGATTGTTTTTAAAAAAAGTGTATGACTTGCTACAAGGACTTTCAATCTTAGGACATTCATGGTATCAGTAAAAAATTGTTGAAGTGTAATCATCATCATAGCAGTCCAGGTCATTTAGAAAATCATTAAAATTGAAGCAAAGTATTTTAAACATTCTCACTCTTGGAAAAATAAAACCACAAAATACAGATAAATAATTAAGCATATCAAACTAAAGCAAAATAGCTTTGTCTGTCATAGGTAAAGCCCTCCCCATCACTGAGCATAGCTACACAGCATCACTGTCTCGGGAAAGCAGCATCCATCATTGGGGACCCCCACCACCCAGGACATGCTCTCTTCTCGCTGCTGCCATCAGGAAGAAGGTACAGGAGCCTCAGGACTCACACCACCAGGCTCAGGAACAGTTATTACCCCTCAACATTCAGGCTCTTGAACCAAAGGGGACAACTTTACTCAGCTTCACTTGTCTTATCATTGAAAAGTCTCCACAACCTATGGGCTCACGTTCAAGGAGGCTTTATCTCATTATCTCGCTATTTATTGCTTACTTATTTATTTTTATTACTATTTCTTTCTTCATGTTTTGCAGTTTGTTGTCTTCTGCACACTGATTTTCTGCCCAAATGGTGTGGTCTTTCATTGATACTATTATGGTTATTAGATTTATTGAGTATGCCCGCAGGAAAATGAATCTCAGGGTTGTATATGGTGACATACATGTACTTTGATAATAAATTTACTTTGAACTTCTTAACTTAGAGCAACACAATATGCTGGAAGAACTCAAGTCAGGCAGCATCTATAGAAATGAATAAACAGCTGATGTATCTGCTCCATTGATGTGGCCTGACCTGCTGAGTTCCTCCAGCATATTGTGCACGTTGCTCCGAATTCCCAGCATCTGCAGAATCCCTTGTTTATTACAAATAAATTATCTTCTGTCTCTTTGTCTTTTGATTCTTCGACTGACAATCCCCACTGAAATCAGTGGGATCTCACATCCTCTGACAGGTCACCCTGGTAAGGTAGTGTTGGATTGGGCTGTAGAATATACACACATGATAAGGCAATAAAATATAGGAGCTGAATTAGGCCATTGTGCCCATCGAGCCTGCTCCATTTCATCATAGCTGATCTCCCAACCCCAATCTCCTGCCTTCCTCACGCCCTGATCTGTCAACCTCTGTCTTAAATACACATAAATACTTGGCCTCCACAGCTATCCGATGCGAAGAATTCCACAGATTCACCACTCTCTAGCTAAAGAAATTCCTCCTCATCTCTGTTCTAAAAATTCTATTGAATACAGGCTCAAAGCCATCAAACGCTGTTCATATGACAAGCCATTCAATCCTGGAATATTCTGTGAACCTCCTTTGACCCCCTCTCGAATGTCAACAGATCGTTTCGAAGATAAACAGGCCAAAACTCATTAGGTTCAATAGGTACACTTAATGTCAGAGAAATGTATACAATATATGTTCTGAAATATTTTTTTTTCCCCTGCTTGCAATACTCCAAGTGAGGCCTCACTGGTGCTTTATAAAGTTTCAACATTGCATCCTTGCTTTTATATTTTAGTCCTCCCCACAGACATAACCTGCAAGCTAACCTTTAGGAAATCCTGCACAAGGTTTCCCCAAGTCCCTTTGTCATAGTCACAGTCATAGTCAAACTTTATTGATCTCGGGGGAAATTGGTTCAGCACCTCAGGTTTTTGTATTCTTCTTCATAGATAGGTAGAGGTTTTCTCTCTATAGACAGCGAGTTTGTAAATCTAGAGGAAGCAATGTGTGTTGGGAATGGTGAGGGTAGAGCACTGTGGGGGGGTGGGGGTGGAGGGATGCAGACACACCCAGCCCTGAAACACCAGGCAAGGTCATCTCATTCCAAACAAATGGTTTATTGATCCTTATAGAATCCCTCTCTGGTTTGTGTATATAGAAACATAGAAAATAGGTGCAGGAGTAGGCCATTCGGCCCTTCGAGCCTGCACCGCCATTTATTATGATCATGGCTGATCATCCAACTCAGAACCCCGCACCAGCCTTCCCTCCATACCCTCTGACCCCCGTAGCCACAAGGGCCATATCTAACTCCCTCTTAAATATAGCCAATGAACTGGCCTCAACTGTTTCCTGTGGCAGAGAATTCCACAGATTCACCACTCTCTGTGTGAAGAAGTTTTTCCTAATCTCGGTCCTAAAAGGCTTCCCCTCTATCCTCAAACTGTGACCCCTCGTTCTGGACTTCCCCAACATCGGGAACAATCTTCCTGCATCTAGCCTGTCCAATCCCTTTAGGATTTTATACGTTTCAATCAGATCCCCCCTCAATCTTCTAAATTCCAATGAGTACAAGCCCAGTTCATCCAGTCTTTCTTCATATGAAAGTCCTGCCATCCCAGGAATCAATCTGGTGAACCTTCTCTGTACTCCCTCTATGGCAAGGATGTCTTTCCTCAGATTAGGGGACCACTGCAGTAGTACCTCCCTGCTCCTGTACTCAAATCCTCTCGCTATAAATGCCAGCATACCATTTGCCTTTTTCACCGCCTGCTGTACCTGCATGCCCACTTTCAATGACTGGTGTATAATGACACCCAGGTCTCGTTGCACCTCCCCTTTTCCTAATCGGCCACCACTCAGATAATAATCTGTTTTCCTATTTTTGCCACCAAAGTGGATAACTTCACATTTATCCACATTAAATTGCATCTGCCATGAATTTGCCCACTCACCCAACCTATCCAAGTCACCCTGCATCCTCTTAGCATCCTCCTCACAGCTAACACTGCCACCCAGCTTCGTGTCATCCGCAAACTTGGAGATGCTGCATTTAATTCCCTCATCCAAGTCATTAATATATATTGTAAACAACTGGGGTCCCAGCACTGAGCCTTGCGGTACCCCACTAGTCACCGCCTGCCATTCTGAAAAGGTCCCGTTTATTCCCACTCTTTGCTTCCTGTCTGCTAACCAATTCTCTATCCACATCAATACCTTACCCCCAATACCGTGCGCTTTAAGTTTGCACACTAATCTCCTGTGTGGGACCTTGTCAAAAGCCTTCTGAAAATCCAAATATACCACATCCACTGGTTCTCCCCTATCCACTCTACTAGTTACATCCTCAAAAAATTCTATGAGATTCGTCAGACATGATTTTCCTTTCACAAATCCATGCTGACTTTGTCCGATCATTTCACCGCTTTCCAAATGTGCTGTTATCACATCCTTGATAACTGACTCCAGCAGTTTCCCCACCACCGACGTTAGGCTAACCGGTCTATAATTGCCCGGTTTCTCTCTCCCTCCTTTTTTAAAAAGTGGAGTTACATTAGCCACCCTCCAATCCTCAGGAACTAGTCCAGAATCTAACGAGTTTTGAAAAATTATCACTAATGTATCCACTATTTCTTGGGCTACTTCCTTAAGCACCCTGGGATGCAGACCATCTGGCCCTGGGGATTTATCTGCCTTCAATCCCTTCAATTTACCTAACACCACTTCCCTACTAACATGTATTTCGCTCAGTTCCTCCATCTCACTGGACCCTCTGTCCCCTACTATTTCTGGAAGATTATTTATGTCCTCCTTAGTGAAGACAGAACCAAAGTAATTATTCAATTGGTCTGCCATGTCCTTGCTCCCCATAATCAATTCACCTGTTTCTGTCTGCAGGGGACCTACATTTGTCTTTACCAGTCTTTTCCTTTTTACATATCTATAAAAGCTTTTACAGTCCGTTTTTATGTTGCCTGCCAGTTTTCTCTCATAATCTTTTTTCCCCTTCCTAATTAAGCCCTTTGCCCTCCTCTGCTGAACTCTGAATCTCTCCCAGTCCTCAGGTGAGCCACTTTCTCTGGCTAATTTGTATGCTTCTTCTTTGGAATTGATACTATCCCTAATTTCTCTTGTCAGCCACGGGTGCACTACCTTCCTTGATTTATTCTTTTGCCAAACCGGGATGAACATTTGTTGCAGTTCATCCATGCAACCTTTAAATGCTTGCCATTGCATATCCACCGTCAATCCTTTAAGTGTCATTTGCCAGTCTATCTTAGCTAATTCACGTCTCATACCTTCAAAGTTACCCTTCTTTAAGTTCAGAACCTTTGTTTCTGAATTAACTATGTCACTCTCCATCTTAATGAAGAATTCCACCATATTATGGTCACTCTTACCCAAGGGTAAGAGTGTATATTCAGAAAAGATTCACAAGGCTGTTGTCAGGACTGGAGAGCTTGACTTTATAAGGAGAAACTGGACAGACTGGGAGGATTGAGGCTGATGTGAGATCTTAAAGAGGTAAATAAAATTGTGAGGGGCACAGAGAAGGTGAATAGTCATCTTTCCGTCCCCCTCCCTCATCCCAGGGTAGGGGAGGCTAAAGCTATGGTGAGAGGGGAAACATTTAAAAGGGACTGGAGGGCAAAATTTTTCACACATAGGGTGAGGGGTATATGGATCAAGCTGCCAGAGGAAGCTGTAGAGGCAGGTACAATTACAAAGTTTAAAAGACCTTTAATCAGGTATACAGACATGAAAGGAACAAGTCTGAAAAAAAGAGCACGGAATAGCAGAGCTTCATCAAGGAGCCAGCCCAAACAAGCATGATGGGACAGATGGCCTTCTTCAAGTTTGAGTGTGATCTATCTGGTGTTTAAGGGATGTATCCACACTCACCTTATTTTTGTCGGACTCGTAGACAAGATGCCTGGCTTCGGCCTGGGCGTGGTCATAATCTTCTGGAAGGATCCAGTGTCGGATTTCAGCCTTGTCCATCTTCCCATCCTTGTTTAAGTCACGGAAATCGGAAAACTGCTCCCGCTCGGTCTTCACCCACTCGGGCTCGGTTGCACCTTCATCTTTTGTATACATATCAGCTGAAAGAGAACATAGAATAGTACAGGAACAGAACATATTTTGCCCACAATGTTGTACTGAACCAGTTAACCTGCTAACTAGCAAACTCTTCCTGGGCTTCCAGCCGGGTACAGGTAATGATTTTAACCGACGTATCAATGACAAACTCTGCCATCTTCATCAGGGATAACGCCTAAAAACATCCAGTCCAGTGGTATTTCGTCGTCGTCGTGGCTATCCCTTGAGGTCGAGGATGATGGTCTTCATTCTGAAGAAGTGGCCCACAGAGTGAAGACGCCTGTGCGTGTATTTGTTTAATGTGTACTTGATGTTGCACTCCAAGAAGCACACGATACTTCACAAATCAACCAACTGATTCCAATGGCATGGAAACCACGACGATTGGAGCTGATGGATTTGTTGCAGCCTTCATCCGCCTTCACAGCCGTTGAGTTCAAAGTAACTTCGTCCGTCTGTTCCACCGCTGAGGTCTTGGTTGGATTATTCTTTGTCAGGGACCTCACCCTTGACCTTACCGCCATGGGTGACCCTATCAGGAGCATAGCTCCAGACGGCATCGCTCTCGGGATCTCAGGACCACACAAGCTTCTCCACCACGACAAGCTGACAGTCCACAGAGAAGCTAGTAGCATTTATAAGCCCCGTCATCCATTTCTCCTGATTGATTAGTTCTCATCCAATCAGGTTTCCTCTGTCCCACCTCGTTTGCAATCAAATTCCAGTCCTTACTTAGAGTGAGACCTTCGTCTTTGTTAAAATTCTTTTTGTCTAGTTTTATTTCAATGGCTTCCTTCTCCATGCGGTCCCAAAAGCCATTGCGCAGCACAGAAGTTTTGTCCAAGTCAATCCTGTGGCCATTGCGAATGCAATGTTCTGTTACCGCCAATTTCTCTGGGTATCCCAAATAGATACACCTGTGCTTCTTGACGCGTGTTTCCACCATGCAGCCCATCTGGCCGACGTACACTGCTCTGCATTCACAGAGAATCCCGTAAACGCCAACTGTCTCGAGTGCCAGGTCATCTTTGACCTGCATGAGCGGTGATTTGAGCTTCCTTATGGGTTTGTGGATGGTATTAATCTGGTATTTCTTCAGGATCATGGTACTCCTTCCAGAAACCGTGGAAATATAGGGAAGACAGGAGGTGGTGCTGGGTTCCTCCTCATTGTTAGGTTTCCTAGTTTTACCGTCAGCCATTTTAAAGGCCTGATTGATTTCCTTCGCCTTGATACAATTATTGAGGGAACAACAGCTAGTGCAACACTTTACAGCACCCATAATGTGATCGGGGTTCAAATCCCCCCCCATTGTAAGGAATTTCTACGTTCTCCCCATGACCCTATGGGCTTTTCTCCAGATGCTCCAGTTTCCTCCCACATTCCAAAGACAAACAGTTAGGGCTAGCAAGTTGTGAACAAACTATGTTACAGCTGGAAGCGTGGCCACACTTACAAGCTGCCCAGCACAATCCTTGCTGATTTGATTTGATGCAAATGATGCATTTCACAGTATGGTTCAACGTACATGTGACCAATAAAAATAAACTCTTAATGCCTCTCCTCTGCTCTTTTCCATAAATCAGCAAATTCCCCCTTTTGAACCTCGCTTCCACTCCCTCAGTCAAAAAGTGGCAAAACACTCCTTCAAGCCCTCCTCTTCTCCCCACTGCTCATCTCCCCTCCTCAACCTCAGGCTTCAGGTTACACAGATACAAAAATCAACTTTTTAAGTTCTCAATCCTCGACTTTGCTATCTTGCCCTTACAGAAGGGGCACTGCTGCCAGTGGCAGAGGTTACAATACCCACTCACATGGAGGCACTTTGTGGTTATAGTTTCATTGGGAAATGATCCCAGAAAGTGTTTTTTTTAAATAATTTTGATACTGATAATGGGTCACAGAACCATTAATCCTTACCAATGTACTCATCTTCATCCACAAATCCATCTTCATTCTTATCAATATCTTCAAGCGTTTCCTAGAAACAAAAACAATCTTAACTTTGATTGCTCTGTAAGTTGGCATGGATTCATAGTCACATAGCATATAAACAGGCCCTTCGGCCTAATTCATCCATGTTGACCCTTCCAAGCTAGTTTCAAGTGCCTGCATTTGGCTCATATCATGCCAGATCTTTTCTATGCACATACTCATCCAACTTTTTTTTTTATATAAAATGAGTTGTCATTGTACCTTAATTACTTCCTCTAGCTGGTCATTCCATATAATCGCCACCCTTTGTGTAAAAAAAATCTCCCCCTCAGGTCCTCTTTCAATCTCTCCCCTCTCACCTTAAGCCTGCCCTCTAGTTCTTGTTTCCCCAACCCCAGGAAAAGCACACTGTGCATTTCCCCTACGTCTCTCAGGATGTAACACACCTCCATAAGATCACCCCTCAGTCTCCTAAGCAAAAGACCATAAAATATAGGAGTAGAATTAGGTCACTTGGCCCCATCTGGCCAATATACACTGCTCCGCATTCACAGGGAATCCTAGGCATTGCCACCGCCTGTCTTCCCTATATTCCCAGTTTCTGGAAGGACCGCCAGAATCCTGAAGAAACATCAAATTAATACTATCCACAAACCCGTAAGGAAGATCAAATCACAGCTTGTGCAGGTCATGGATGACCTGGGACTCAAGGCAGCTGGCGTTTACAGGATTCTTCGTGAATGCAGAACAGTGTATATCGGCCAGACTCGACGCATGGTGGAAACCCGCAACAAGGAAGACAGGAGATGTATCTGTTTGGGTTATCCGGAGAAATTGGCGGTAGCAGAACACTGCATTCGCAATGGCCATAGGATTGACTTCGATGGCACAAAACTACTGTGCTGTGCCAATGGCTTTTGGGATCACCTGGTGAAAGAAGCCATTGAAATAAAACAAGAGAGAAAAGAGTTTTAACAAAGACAAAGGTCTCGCTCTAAGTATGAACTAGAGTTTGATTGTAAACAGGTGGGACAGCAGGAACCTGATTGGATGAGGACTAACCAATCAGGAGGGACAGACAACAGCAGTACATATACCACTGGACTAGACATGCCTTGGCATCACCCCTGATGAAGGTGGCAGAGTTTGTCATTGAAACTTTGGTTAAAATCGATACCCGTACCCGGCAGTAAGTCTGAGAAGAATTTAGTCACCTACAATAGCCAAGTTCAGGTGGTGTGATATCAGCTGTAGAAAAAACTGAAACGTGTCTAGAAAAATACAAAATCAGCTATACTACAATTTCTAGAAAATTTATTGAACAATTACATTATATAGGTGACTATATCAATTATAAGCAAGCATAGAAAGTTAAACTACAAGAAAAATAACGATCCTATACCCGAAACACCAGAGATTCGGTACTTGCTTGCGATCCAGAGCAACTCACTCAAAATGCTGGAGTGACTCAGCAGGTCGGGCAGCATCTATGGAGAGGAATGAACAGTCGATGCTTCGGGCTGAGACCCTTCATTAGGTCTCAACACTCTAGTCCAACATCACTGTGCATACACTTACAGTTACAAACTCCAAAACCGCAACATGGTCACAATCGGATTCGGTATTTCAGTTGTACTAAGGGTCAAATGATGGTCAGGATGGTGCACAAAGTCCTGTGCTTGTACACACACTCTGTCTCACTGCACAGAGCAAAGGTTAATGTCTTTCACCCCTTGCCCTTTGCTGGGCATCACAGCGAACAAGGACCCCAGCAGCAACAGGGAACAAGTAGATACTGGTGCCAACACCACTACTGATGCACAATACGAGCATCAAGGCCTGGCAGACAGGAGCAAGATCAAGAGCAGACCCTCAGCTGGCTCTGTCATCCAAACCAATCATGGTCAATTTTACGCAACACACATCAAAGTTGCTGGTGAATGCAGCAGGCCAGGCAGCATCTCTAGGAAGAGATACAGTCGACGTTTCGGGCCGAGACCCTTCGTCAGGACTAACTGAAGGAAGAGATAGTAAGAGATTTGAAAGTGGGAGGGGGAGGAGGAGGGATGGAGCCGAGAGCTGGACAGGTGATTGGCAAAAGGGATACGAGGGGATCATGGGACAGGAGGCCCAGGGAGAAGGAAAAGGGGGAGGGGGGGGAAAAAACCCAGAGGATGGGCAAAGGGTATAGTCAGAGGGACAGAGGGAGAAAAATGAGAGAAAGAGAAAGAATGTGTGTATATAAATAAATAACGGATGGGGTACGAGGGGGAGGTGGGGCATTAGCAGAAGTTAGAGAAGTCAATGTTCATGCCATCAGGTTGGAGGCTACCCAGATGGAATATAAGGTGTTGTTCCTCCAACCTGAGTGTGGCAGCGTTCACCAGCAACTTTGATGTGTGTTGCTTGAATTTTCAGCATCTGCAGAATTCCTCGTGTTTACATGGTCAATTTTACTGATGGTTACCTGTACTGACCAGAAACATCTACTGCATCAAAATCCTAAATAAACGTAGCTGTTAGATCTGTGCTCCAGCCAATTATGAAGAAAGTACAGCAGCGCCTCTACTTTCTTCGGGGTTTGCAAAGATTCAACATGACATCTAGAACTTTGACAAACTTCGATAGACTAAGTATATTGACTGGCTGCATCACAGCCTGGTATGGAAACAGCAATATCATTGAACGGAAGATCCTACAAAAAGTAGTGGATACAGCCCAGTCCATCACAGGTAAAAGCCCTTCCCACCACTGAGCACATTCACAAGGAGCACTGTCACAGGAAAGCAGCATCCATTATCAGGGACCCCCACACCCAAGACATCCCCTCTTCTCACTGTTGACATCAGATGGTGGTACAGAAGGCCAGGACTCACCCCACCGGGTTCAGGAACAGTTACTACCACTCAACTATCAGGGTCTTGAACCAAGATGGATAACTTCACTCAACTTCATTTGCCCCGTCACTGAAATATTCCCACAATATATGGACTCACTTTCAAGCATTCTTTCTCTCATGTTTTTGATATTTATTGCTTTGTTAGTTATTATTACTCTTTCTTTTTGTATTTGCAAAGTTTGTCGTATTTTGCACACTGCTTGAATGCCCAAGTTGGTGTGTTCTTTCAGTGATCCTGTTAAGGTTATTATTCTATAAATTGATTGAGTATGCCCACAAGAAAATAAATCTCAGGGTTGTATAAGGTGACATATGTATATGTACTTTTGATAATAAAATTACTTTGAACTTTGAATCATCCTGCAGCTGAAACAGGGTTAACAGTCGGCTAATTCTAAATGGGGAGTGGGGAAGTGAGAACTGCGACTGTCTTGAAAGGGGGAAACGTGAGCGGCAGGGCACAACAAACCCTCAGAAGTGAATCGTGAACACATGGGTTCACCACACAATGGGTCAGAGAGTGAACCACAGCTGGATTACTTGGATAAAATTTCAGAGATTTGATCCTCAACATTCAGTTTCCAGATCAAAGAAGGGGAGTCAGTCCTTCCAGAAAATCAACATTATCACCTTACAACTCACACTGCCACGCACAACAACATACTCATTTCAAGTTTTTCCTTTAGTCTCAACCGCCGAGTCTTCTCCTAGGGCGTAGGAGATTGAGGGGAGATTTGACAGGGATATAGAAAGGGTTAATGCAAGCAGGCTTCTTCCACCGAAGCTGCCGACAGAAGAACTAGAGGTCATGGATTACGGATACAAGGTGAAGTCTTCAAGGGGAATATGAGAAGGTGAAATCTTTAAGGGGAACACGGGTCAGCAGGGTAGCCTAGTGGTTAGCACAACGCTTTATAGTACCAACTACCCAGGTTCAATTCCCACTGCCACCTGGGAAGGAGTGTGTATGTTCTCCCCGTGACCACGTGGGTTTCCTCCGGGTGCTCTGGTTTCCTCCCACAGTCCAAAGGCGTACCGGTTGGTAGGTTAATTGGTCGTTGTAGATTGTCCTGTGATTAAGCTCGGGGTAAATCGGGGGTTGCCAGTCAGCACAGCTGAAAGGGCTGACTCCACGCTGTCTCTCAATATATAAAATAGATAAATAAATAGCTTATTCACTCAGCGGAAATGATGGATGTGGGTTTGATTCAACATTAAAGAGGAATTTGGATAGGTCCATGGCGGGGAGGGGTATGGAGGACTATGGTCTGGGTGCAGGTTGATGGGACTAGGAAGATTAATGGTTTGGTATGGACTAGATGGGCTGAAGGGTTTGTATCTGTGCTTTAGCGCTCTATGACTCCCTCCCCCACCCGCACCCCACTCCCCACATTCCCTCTGTTTGTTGTATACTAACTGGCCCCCAGGTTTCCATGTTAAGAGCATTACCCATCCTCGAGTATAAAACTCTCTGCTTTCTCAGCAGCCAAGTGCTTTTACACTGCGATCCTTTGGCCAGGTGCCTTCTTCTCTTACCGTTTAACAGCCTCAGACACTGAGATCTGCAGCAATAGTAACTGTGCTCCATTATAAACAACATCAGACTGCCTTTAGACCAGTAGTCACCGTGTCTCATAGAAACAGCACAGAAACTGGCCCTTCAGCCCACAATGTTAGTGCTGACCATGATCCACACCTCTCTATTCGCAGCCTGTCTAAATGCCGCTACCCTGTCAAACCACCACCACTCCTGGTGGGGGCGGGGAAAGGAGGAGGAGGGTGGCAAGGATGGGGAGAGTGCAAAGAGACACACATTCTTTGCAGACAATGCATCTAACATTGAAAAGAAATTCTTAACTTATTTTGCTTTCAAAGAGTTGCCAGGGTCATGAGGGGCCAAGTGGCCTTCTCTTGTGCGGAGAGATCGTAGTTCTATACAGATCGAGGAGCTGTAAGGAGAGGCCAGTACTTACAAAAACAACAATTTCTTTCATGTGATCAAACTCTTCCGGGTGCAGAAAAGCTGTGAACTCCTCCCTGGTGGCCACCAAGTCTCCATCCAGGTCGGCCGCCTTGAATCGTCGCTCATCCCGGGGTAACATCTTCTTGAAGCTGAACTGATCAGCAGTATCCGGAAACTCATCAGGGTTCGCTGTGGTTTACAAAAGGACAGGTCCTGTTACAGAGTGTTACCTGGCAGCCACACCACACCCAATGTCATTCTACTACACATTGGAGGGTCTCCCCGCCTCTCAGTGCTACTCCCCAGAGTTCGCTGGATTGCATTTGTCTGCGGCTGCACTTGGGCGAGATGAGGAGCTGCTGTGGGCTGTTCTTGCAGAAACATGGCTCCAGGACAACGTCCATGCACCATCAATCTACAGGCCAGGACACTCAGGGATTTGGGCTATATTTTTGTAATAGTGTGTTTTTCTGTTGACATTGTGGATAATGAAGTAGGTTTTCAAAGCTTGCAGAGAGATTTAGGCCAGTTAGAAGAGTGGGCTGAAAGATGGCAGATGGCGTTTAATGCTGATAAACGTGAGGTGCTACATTTTGGTAGGACTAATCAAAATAGGACATACAGGGTAAATGGTAGGGCATTGAAGAATGCTGTAGAACAGAGGGATCTAGGAATAATGGTGCATAGTTCCCTGAAGGTGGAATCTCATGTGGATAGGGTGGTGAAGAAAGCTTTTGGTATGCTGGCCTTTATAAATCAGAGCATTGAGTATAGGAGTTGGGATGTAATGTTGAAATTGTACAAGGCATTGGCAAGGCCAAATTTGGAGTATTGTGTACGGTTTTGATCACTGAATTATAGGAAAGATGTCAACAAAATAGAGAGAGTACAGAGAAGATTTACGGGAATGTTACCTGGGTTTCATCACCTAAGTTACAGAGAAAGGTTGAACAAGTTGGGTCTTTATTCTTTGGAATGTAGAAGGTTGAGGGGGGACTTGATAGAGGTATTTAAAATTATGAGGGGGATAGATAGAGTTGACATGGATAGGCTTTTACCATTGAGAGTGGGGGAGATTCAAACAAGAGGACATGAGTTGAGAGTTAAAGGGCAAAAGTTTAGGGGTAACATGAGGGGGAACTTCTTTACTCAGAGAGTGGTGGCTGTGTGGAACGAGCTTCCAGCAGAAGTGGTTGAGGCAGGTTCGATGTTGTCGTTTAAAGTTAAATTGGATAGCTATATGGACAGGAAAAGAATGGAGGGTTATGGGCTGAGTGCAGGTCGGCGGGACTAGGTGAGATTTAAGAGTTCGGCATAGACTAGAAGGGCTGAGATGGCCTGTTTCCATGCTGTAATTGTTATATGGTTATATGGTGATAATTGTATGTGCTATTTGCTGTGTGTGACTGTTGGTACGGTGTTTTGCACCTTGGCCCCAGAGAAACGTTCTTTCCTTTGAATTGTACTCATGTGCATGGCTGAATGAGAATAAACTTGAACTTGGAGGCAGAAAGATGAACCAATTAAGTTCCTTTAAAGTTTACTCATTGTAATGTAGGAATTGTGGCACCCATTTGTCAGTGATGTAGTCACTGAGTCATAGAGCACCACAGCACTTTGGCCCGCCTCCCTGCACCTGGGCCATATCCCTCCATAAATCTCATGCATGTATCCATACAAACATCTCCTACATGTTATAAATGAACCCCTCCTTTGGCAGCTTGTTCCACACTCATATCATCCTCTGAGTGAAGATGATCCCCTTCAGATACCCTCTAAATATATCATCTTTAACTGTAAAGCTATGACCTCCAGCTTTAGTCTCACTCGCACTGAGGGGAAAAGCCTGCATGCGTTCACTCTATCTATACCCTCATAATTCTGTACACTACACCTCTATCAAATCTCCCCTCATTCCCCTACGTTCCAGGGAATAAAGTCCGAACCTTTTTAACCTTTCCCTACAACTGAAGTCCTCAACCCCCTGCAACAGGCATACCAATTTTCTCTGTACTCTTTCAATCTTATTGGTATCTGTCCTGTAGGTGGGTGACCAGAACTGTACACAGTTCTCCAGATTCAGCCTCGTTGTACAAAACGTTTTCACAGCATAACACCCCAACTCCTGTACTCAATGCCCTGGTTTATGAAGGCCAATGTGCCAAAATCTTTCTTTACAACCTTTTTACGCACAGAATTCTCCAATAAACAATAGTCAGCTAACCTTTGGAACGAGTATAAAATTATCCAGGACCAGAGCAAGCTGTAAACACAGAAGATTTTAGTTAAGCTTTTCTTTCCTCTTCTGAAATATGGCCAAGGGTTCTCGCACACTCGTGTAGGAGATCAAAGTTCAAAGCAAGTTTGTTACCAAAGTACATATATGTCACCATGTCCTTCCCAGAGATTCATTTTCTTACGGGAATTCACAGAAACACAATAGAATCAATAAAAAAATCTGCACAACAAAAACAGACAGTACGGGAGAGATGTGTTCCCTCGTCCTGGTTTTAGTTAAAAGTCTAGCAGTGGCATTCTGGATGAGTTGAAGTTTGTCAATAGATTGCTTTGGAACGCCAGTAAAAAGTTAATTGCAATAATCTGGTCCATTCCATATAAAGGTGTGAATTAGTTTCTCAGCATTGTTACGTGACAGAAATGGATGTTCCTTTGCATTCATTAAGCCACATCCAATGAGATTCTGTGAACGAACAGAACTGTCCTCACAAACATCCAGCCCAACAATAACTAAATTCAGCTTTAAAAACGGGCTGATTAAAATCTACACACTATTACCCAATTGGACACTTTCCTCTTTGCAATATCATTCACTTTGGTTAAAACAAAGTAGAAAGGCAGAGTATATTTTTCTCCTAAATGATGGAAGATTGAAAGGTAGCAACACACATCAAAGTTGCTGGTGAACGCAGCAGGCCAGGCAGCATCTCTAGGAAGAGGTACAGTCAATGTTTCAGGCCGAGACCCTTCGTCAGGACTCAGAAGGGTCTCAGCCTGAAACGTCGACTGTACCTCTTCCTAGGGATGCTGTCTGGCCTGCTGCGTTCACCAGCAACTTTGTTGTGTGTTGCTTGAATTTCCAGCATCTGCAGAATTCCTGTTGTTTGCGAAGATTGAAAGGTGCTGGTCTTCTTTATCCTTGCTAAGCAATTTGAGTCTTAATGGCACGTAATGATGCTGAAAAACTAATTCAAGCTTTTATATTGTATCATTTCTTAATGCATGCATTACTAAATGACAATAAAAGAGGACTGCGTGTCCTCATAGTCTAATCTAATATCAAATAGGTCAGACTACTGAAATGTACTTTTTACTGGCCTAAGAAAGCAACCTTTTGACAAACTTCAGCTCATTCAGAACGCCACTGCTAGTGTTTTTAATGAAAACTGGGAAGAGGGGACATATCACTCCCATACTAGCCACTTTGCATTGGCTTCCTGCATCATAAAATTAATCTTAAAGTCCTCTTACTTGTTTTTAAAGCTCTCAATGGTCTGGGACCAGAGTACATCACATATAATCCTGCGTGAGCTCTCAAGTCTTCTTCCACTGGTATCTTAAATTTAAACAACTCCCTTGAAAGATTATTGGCAGGTCAGCTTTTTTTGAACTACGCTCCTAAACTGTGGAACTCAAAATCTAAAACTATAAGGGATGCAGACTCAGTTGGCACTCTTAAACACCAGCTCAAAACCTATTTATTTAACTTTGCTTTTCACTATCATTTTGTATTTTATTTTCATGTTTGCACTTTATCCCTTTGTAAAACACTTTGAACTACATCATCTGTATGAAAAGTGCTCAATAAATAAGATATTATTATAATTAAACAGTCTTCTGGTGAAATGGCATCTCGAATATTGTCTAAAGACCTCGTCTCCATACCCAAGAATACAACTATATCAGAGGAAATGAAGACGATAAAGAGGAATTTCTTTAGCCAGAGAGTGCTGAATCTGCGGAATTCTTTGCCACAAGCAGCTGTGGAAGCCAAGTATTTATGTATATTTAAGGTAGAGGTTGATAGATTCTTGATCGGTCGGGGCGTGAAGGGATACGGGAAGAAGGCAGGAGATTCAGGCGGAGAGGAAAATTGGATCAGCCATGATGAAAAGGAACAGCAGACTCGACGGGCCAAGTGGCCTAATTCTGCTCACGTAGCCTATGGTCTCAAATGCAATAAATGATCACCCAATTAATTCCCAAAGTCTGAGATCCAAATGATTAGGATTTTAATCTTGTTTCTTCTGACGACCTCACCTGCTGTATGGGGATAACTGCAGGATAATGCAAGTCACAGTTACTCAGTGCAGGAACAGGCCTTTTAGATCTCTGCGTCCATGCCAACTACTCCACCATTTAAACAAATGTCAGTGACCCAGATTTAAATCCCTAGTATATTTTTTGACAAGTTGTAGTGCTTGTTTAGAAGCTTAAGTGTTTATTGTTTGTTTGTTGAGATACAACATGTAGTCAGCCTTCCAGCCACACTGCTGAGGAATCCCTCAATTTAATCTGAGCCTAATCACAGAATACTAACAATGACCAATTAACCTACCAACCAGTACGCCTTTGGACTGTGGGAGGAAATCAGAGCACCCGGAGGAAACCCACTCGGTTACAGACAGCGGCTGGAATTGAACCCAGGTTCAATACTGTAAAGCGTAGTGCTAACCACTACACTACTGTGTTGTGAGAGTCTATCTCCCCTTACCACTTCCTTAGGTAGTGTATTCCAGCCACTGTGTGAAAACCTTTCAATCTATTCATAGAACATCATCGCATGGTACAGGCCCTTCGGCCCACAATGTTGTGCTGACCTTTAACCTGCTCAAAGGTCAAACTAACCCTTTCCCCACATAGCCCTCCATTTTCCTATCATCCAGGTGCCCATCTAAGAGCTTCATAAATGTCTCTCTCTGCAATACTTGTAATATCAGATTCAGCTGCCTATTATTCATCACCCCCAACTCTAATTATCGCATTGATTCTTATTTCCCCAAATAAGAGGCAGCATAGTGGTGTAGTGGTTAGTGTAACACTATTACAGCGCCAATAACCCAGTTTCAGTTCCTGCCGTTGTCTGTAAGGAGTTTGCACATTTTTCCCGTGGGTTTCCTCCGGGCGCTCCAGTTTCCTCCCATATTCCAAAGACATGCATTTTTGTAGGTTAATTAGTCACACCGTGCAATCGTGCAGTGCAAGCTCACGGTGCGAAAAGGGCCAGTCACCATGCTGTATCTCTAAAAAAAAATGTGATGTCCGTGGTCGAATCCGACGTTCCCACTAGGGTTTGGCGAGATTTTAATTCCCAGTCACTGGGTTTCTCTCTCCAGGCTCCAGTATCTCCTCCTCTCAATACACTGAGTATTATGAGCCTGAATACTTACCCCATTTACACAGACATTAGATTAACAGATGCATAGGTTGAAGAAGGTTGGACATACCAAGGTAATAGCCATATGTTGCTTGTTTGTACTCTTCCCAGGAAATTTTGTTGTCTTTGTTAAGGTCATAGTCCCGCCACACTTTGGCTACATTTTCATAAATATATCGTTTCTGCACCCGTATAATCCATGCCTTCAGCTCCTCCAAGGTCACATAATTATCCTTGTCATCATCGATCCGCTCTACAATTTTCCTGGAAAACACAAGAAACATTATGTTTGTTTGTTGAACATTTCAGGGTGCAATTCTAAACAGAAATACATCGCTCCCAGGAAGTCAAGCTGGATTGTCCTCATCTGCACCTGACCTATCATCTCGTGCTGGGTCAGCTGCAGATGAAGCCAACCCAGCTTGTTGCATGCTTGTTCTTGCAGAAATGTAGCTCCAGAATAACATCCCACGCACAATCAATCTTCAGGCCCACCACTCAGGGACTTGTGCTAATATTATATACTGACTGTATCTGCTATGGTAACTATATGTGCTGCACATGACTGTATGTACTGCGTTTTGCAACTTGGCTTTGGGGGAACAATATTTTGTTTAGCTCTATACATGTGCTTTGTGGGCACGTGGCCAAGTGGTTAAGGCATTGGACTAGCGACCTGAAGGTCGTGAGTTCGAGCCCCAGCCCAGGCAACGTGTTGTGTCCTTGAGCAAGGCACTTAATCACACCTTGCTCTGCGACGACACTGGTGCCAAGCTGTATGGGTCCTAATGCCCTTCCCTTGGACAACATTGGTGTCGTGGAGCGGGGAGACTTGCAGCATGGGCAACTGCTGGTCTTCCATACAACCTTGCCCAGGCCTGTGCCCTGGAGAGTGAAGACTTTCCAGGCGCAGATCCATGGTCTCGCAAGACTAACGGATGCCTTTAATACATGTGCATGGTTGAATGAATTTGGGAGTCGATGTACTTGATTCGTATTGCTTGTTTTTTATGCAGAAGGAGGGATTTGGGGGGTTGATGATTGTATTGCCTTTCTTTTCTTTCTTGGCTCCATGGCTACCCGGAGAACTGAAGAATTTCAGTTTGATATACTTTGATAATGAACCTTTGACAATTAAACTTGAAACTTAGCTTGATCAATGTTCGTTACCGTCAGCGGGTCTGAATCTAAAATCTCCTGAACAGTACTGCAGCTGTCTCTTTACCAGAAGGACTGTAACGTTCCACCAGAAGCTCACTACTATACTACTATACAGAATATTAGAAATGGGTCTTATCAGTGAGACTTGTATCTCCTCATTCAACAGTGTGAATGGGTGCATATTAGCGTAGGAATTAGCATAACGCTTTACAGCACCAGCAACGGGGGTTCAATTCCCACTGCTGCCTGTATGGGGTTTACACATTCTCCCCATGACTGTTTCCTCGGGGTGCTCTGATTTCCTCCCACAGTCCAAATACCTATGGGCTAGCGTTAGCGAGTTGTGGGCATGCATGGTAACAACTGTCCCCAGAGTATCTTCTCTTGCATGCCGCATGTTTGCTCGCACCACGGACATCAGTGAAAGACCTGGCACAAGCAAGCACACACCATGCAATCCTAGAAGCTTGGCTTTCTGCAAACAATGCTGCTAACCGACATACATACACACACACACACACAAAATGCTGGAGGAACTCAGCAGGCCAGGCAGTATCTATATTAAAAAAAAAGTACAGTCGACATTTCGGCCCAAAATGTCGACTGTACTCTTTTCCATAGATGCTGCCTGGCCTGCCGAGTTCCTTCAGCATTATGTGTGTGTTGCTCGGCTTTCGAGCATCTGCAGATTTTTCTCTTGTCTGTGAAGCCGTGTAGACCTCAGTCCTATTTATAAGCCAATGCGGGCAACATTCCAGACCACGACGCACAGTTTGCCACGCAACCAATTAGCTTTGAGACCTCCCTTCCCATGTCACAATTGAGCTTCCATAATAACAACCAATCAGCTGTTTGACAAGTGTATAAAGGCCAAGCGTTCGGAGCTCACACCACAAATGAACAGCGCACTGATGATGTCTCCTCATAAAGAGATGAAATGTTTGCAAATGGATTGCCAAGATCGGAGAACAACTCAACCCAACCAAGGGTACTGGTATATCAGTGATATAACGTGTAGTGAAATTATCAGTTTGAACTAATCTATCCATCCATTCTATTGTCCAGATCCTTCCCAGTCCAGGGAATAGAGATTGGAGGCCGAATGCCTGCAAGTCCAAGTAGTCTGGATCCAAGGACTGGAGATTCAGAGGTGGAGTGTGTGAGTGTTTCCTTTTTTTTTGTGCCTTGTGGCGTATTGCATTCTTCGCATTTTACAAGGCTGAGTTTGCTAGCTTGATGCTCAACTCAGTAGGATTGGAAAGCGTGTAAACAGCCAGCCGGATTCGAACCCGAGACCATTCGCCTCAAAGTCCAGCGCTGATGGCACTACACCACTGGTTGGCTAAATAAGAGTGGTACAGAGAAAATGTCACTGAGCCAAATGTTGACTGACCAGAAATAGAAGTGCTGGAAGAACTCAGCCTGTAAAGCACAGAAGCTGCTTTGCTCCGAGTACTTCTGGCAGTTCTATTTCTGTTTCAGATTCCAGCATCTGCCAGTTTACTTATTTTCCATTAAATAATGCATGGCCCTTTAATAGACTGTACTTATGAATTTGCTATTTGGCTCTGTGGGAGGCTGAGTTTATTAATAGCTCCTCCACGTGTAGGTAACACGATCCTTTTCCATTATGTTGTGCAGGGAGTAACCGCTGGAAAATAAAACAATTAAACTGAACTGGAAAATCTACACGAGCAGCAAACCTTGCCACTCTTTTGAAGCCAGATCTTAATCCAACCCCGCTGCATGAATGCCAACAGATTAGGTGGATAGCTGAATGACAAACTTCACTCGATAGAAAATCCCAGTGAATGCACCTCCAGCTGAATACCCAGTTCCATCAGTCTCCTTGCTACTGGGTTAAGCTTAAAACTACTCTGATCAATTTCTCCTTGTTTCTATCAAGCTCCAAAGTCTCTGGCTCTCACTCTATCAACACACATAAAAGTTGCTGGTGAACGCAGCAAGACGGGCAGCATCTCTAGGAAGAGGTGCAGTCGATGTTTCAGGCCGAGACCCTTTGTCAGGACTAACTGAAAGAAGAGTTAGTAAGAGGTTTGAAAGTGGGAGGGGGAGGGAGAGATCTGAAATGATAGCAGAAGACAGGAGGGGGAGGGATGGAGCCAAGAGCTGGACAGGTGATTGGCAAAGGGATATGAGAGGATCATGGGATGGGAGGCCTAGGGTGAAAGAAAGGGGGAGGGGGGGAAGCCCAGAGGATGGGCAATAACAGATGGGGTACGAGAGGGAGGTGGGGCATTAGCGGAAATTAGAGAAGTCAATGTTCATGCCATCAGGTTGGAGCTCTCACTCTATCTTTGCTTGTCATCATCTTGTACACCTCTATCAAGTCACCTCTCATCCTCCTCTGTTCCAAAGAGATAGGTTGAGCAAGCTGGGACTGATCCTCATAAAATATGCTCTCCAATCCAGGCAGCACCCTCGTGAATCTCCTCTGCACCCTCTCTAAAGCTTTATAATGAGGCAACCAAAACTGAACACAATACTCCAAGTGTGGTCCAATCAGGGTTTTACAGAGCAGTGACATTACCTCACGACTCTTGAACACAATCTGCTGACTAATGAAGGCCAACACACCATACAGCTTCTAAACCACCCTATCCACTTCTGGAGCAACTTTGAGGGATCTCTGGTCAGGGACATCAAAATCCTTCTGCAAGGATTCCTGCCATTAACCCTGGGGATCGATCATGAGATCAAAACCCTCCAAGACATGTTACAACACCTTCCTTTCAATGGTAATTTATTTTAGAAATTGTCCAATTAATAAAAAATAAATTACAAAAAAAAGAAACTGTCCAATTATGATTAGGGTACAGTATTATGAATATAGATGTTAAGTATTCATTTAAGACCTCACCCGCTTCCAATTCTATTCAGTGAATGTCCAAATGGTGTTTAATGGACTCTACTCTATCCCTGGTTGCTTTCTTGCCCTTAATAGCTTTATAAAATATTTTGGGATTTTATACTCTTCTCCAAGTTGCTTGTATGATGGTTGAAGAGTAATAACCAGGTACAGGAGCAGTTATTACCCTTCAACCATCAGGCTCCTGAACCAGCATGGATAACTTCACTCACCTCAGCACTGAACTGATTCACAACCTATGGACTCACTTTCAAGGACTCTACAACTCATGTTCTCAGCACTGTTTATTTATTTATCTTTAAGGTTTTCTCACATTTACAAAGTTAGCCTTCTTTTGCACATTATTGTTTGTCAGTCTTTGTGTGTGGTTTTCCATTGAGTCTATTGTACTGAGCGTCACAGTAGCGTAGTGGTTAGCACAACACTATTACCGCTCAGGGCTTTGGAGTTTGGGGTTCGGGGTTCAATTCTGGGGGCATGTGTACGAGTCTGTACATCTTCCCTGTGGGATCCGAGAAATGTGTGGGGTTTCCTCGGGTGCTCTGTTTTCCTCCCACAATCCACAGGTAGAGTAATTGGTCATTGTAAATTGTCCCGTGATTAGGTCAGGGTTAAATCAGGTTTGTCAGTGGTTGCTGGGATGGCACGGTTTGAAACGCTGGAAGGGCCTATTTCGCACTGAATCGCTAAATAAATAACGCATAAACATTTCTTTGTTCTACCGTGAATGCCTGCAAGAAAATTGGGTAGCATATGGTGTCATATACATACTTCGATAAATTTACTTTGAGCTTTGTATCCAAGATGTTGAACAAGAAACAATGTCACCCCCAGCGTTGGTAAGAAAACAGGGAGATTAAACAATGGCTTCTCAAAAGCAAGTGCACAAGTTAAAACATTAAAGAAGCCATTTAGAGAGGGTGAAAAAAGACAAAATGAAATTTGGCATTTTATAAAATTAACAAAATTGTACAACACAGTTTAAAATATGGATACATAAACGCCTCTGCAGAATGAAAAAAGACATACATTCAAGCTGGTACAGGCAGGACCTAAAGTTGGACACTGCAGAACTTTTGACTGCGGGCTACAATCTGATAACTGAAAACTATCATGTATACCACTGCAAGCCACTCAGTGCTGAATAATCACAGTCCATCGCATATGCGTCACTCAAATACTTTACTATACTGGTACACAGACTTGAGGTTCGTATTTCAGTCATTCCCAGTCTAGATGTGCGTAGTTCATCTCCAGGGTAATTACAAAGTTTTGAAGGTTTCATATAACTAGAGACCATATCAGAATCAGGCTTATTATCACTGACGTATTTCATGAAATTCATTGTTTTGCAACAGCAGTACAGTACAATAAGAAGTATAAAATAAAACTAGTGCAAAAGGATAGCAAAATGTTGCTGGGCAGGTCAGAAATCTGATGGTGGAGGGAGGAAGCATCGAGCGCGCTGGTTCAGGTTCGCCGCCGGTTTAGTTCGGGTGCTCCTGAGCAAAGTTTGACCAATTACCAATATTTACTGCTCTCAGCGACGTTGGCCCCAAACGTCGACTGCCTGACCTGCTGAGCTCTTCCCACATTTTGTGTGTGTTGCTCCATATCTACTGCATTACAGGTCTATATGCAACATCATGCAATGTGATCATTGCAAGTTTAAGCACAACTGGTATAGAGATAATTCAGATCATTGCAGACAATTCATTACCTCATTTTCAGCTGATATATTATTTTACTTCTCTGTCAAATAATCTAGCAGGTTGTGAATCACAGAATAAGACACAAGTAGTGCACTACTGGACCTCTGCCTTTTGAATAAGATGTTTTCGAACATAGTACATTACAGCACCGTTTATGCCCTTCAGATCACGACGTTGTGCTGAGCTGTTAACCTACTCTAAGATCAATCTAAAACCTTCAGACCTAGATATCTCTCCATTTTTCTACCATCCACGTGCCTTTTTAACAGTTTCTTAAATGTCCCTAATGTATCTGCCTCTACCACCACCCTTGGCAGCGTGTCCATGCACCGAGCACTCTCTGTTTTTAACAAAAAAAAATCTACCTCAGGCTTCACCCCCAATATTCTCCTCCAATCACCATCTTAAAATTATGCCCCTCGAACGGAGTCGTCAACAATAATACTTTTTTTCATATGTTACATAACAGCCCTTTTTTTTAAATTTAGTTAATACTGTTTAGTTTTTTTGGGGGGGTTATAGTTTTATTTTTTTTCCCTTTTTCATGATTTTTTTTAGATATTTTTCCTTTTTTTAATATATTGTTCATCTGTATCCTGTATGATTGGGAGTTTTAACATTTAAGTGTCTACTGGGTTTATATCTAACTATGTCAATTATAGCAATGTAATCCCAATAACTTTGTATCATTACTATGCTATGTTTATTATTATGAGACTAATAAAAAGACTGAAAAAGAAAGAAAGAAATTTGTGGCCTGGGAAGAAGTCTCTGTTAGAATAGGACTCTGACTGTTCTTTCAGGTGGACGTTAAACATCTCATGGAAGTATTCTATAGAGCACTCATAGGAACGCTGAATGATGTTCTAAGAAGTCTTTTTTGCCCAATGAGCAAATTGTCTGATGATTGTTGAAAGTGGAATTCTGCTTTGCACAGGTTGGTTGTTTACCCTCCGCTGTGATAGCAACTCCACTTTATCTAACACAGCAGTGAGCATTCTAACTGGTTGAGTCAATGTCTGCTAATGTAGGCACCACTGCTCAAGGTCAGAAAAAGCTGCAGAGGGATGTAAACTCAGCCAGCTCCATCATGGGCACGGGTTCCCCACCGCCAAGGGCATCTTCAAAAGGCGATGCCTCAAAAAGGCTGCACCCGTCATTAAGGGCCCTCACTACCCAAGACAAGTTGTGTGAGACGAGAAATGGAGGCCATGGGTTAAGGGTGAAAGGTGAAATGCTTAAGGAGAACATGAGGGGGAACTTCTTCACCCTGAGGGTGGTGCAAGTGTGGAATAAAATGCCAGTGGAAGTAGTGGAGGTGGGTGCAATGTAACACTGAAGAGAAATTTGGACAGGTACATAAATGAGAGAGGTATGGAGGCCTATGGCCTGGGTGCACGTAGATATGTCTAGGCAGAGGATCTGAGCCAGGGCAAACTAGATGGGCTGAAGAGCCGTTACTATGCTGTGCTGCTCAATGATTCTATGTCCTCATTACTACCATTAAGGATGAGGTACAAGAACAATATTGGGATATTGCAGAACTTAGACCTTCTGAGTGGGGGCCATCATTGAACATCTTTGACCAACTAAATTCAAAGCCCTCCATGTACCTCTCTTATCCATGTAGCCGTATTCACAAGTATTCCCATGGGTCTGTATTCCCAGAACCTCCTGTTCCACCGCGCTCCTCAGTGCCGTACTGTTTACTGTGCAAGTCCTACGCTGGTTTGTCCTCTCACAGTGCAACACCACACCTTTCCACCATGTTTCCAGTTGGTCCACGCCCCACAGCATGCTGTGAAACCCTTCCTCGCTGTCCACTATACCCCCAATATTAGCGTCATCCACAAATTTGTCAATCCAGTTTACCACATTATCATCCAGACCATTGATCTAGATGACAAAGAACAACAGGCCCAGCACCAATCCCTGTGGCACATCACAGGCAGGCCTCCTGTCAGAGAGGGAGCCACTCTCTGGCTTCTCCCACAAAGCCATTGTCTACTTTACTACCTCATCCTGAACGCTGAGTGACTGAACCTTCTTTACCAGACTCCCATGCGAGACTGTGTCAAAGGCCTTGCTAAGCTGGTTTATTATTGTCACAGATACAAAGGTACAGTGAAAAAAAACTGATCTTGTATCATCTTCAAGGACCCCCACCTTCCTGCCCATGCTCTCTTCTTGATACTGTCATCCGGAAGGTGGTACAGAAACTTCAGGACTCACAGTTCTTACCCCTCAACCATCAGGCTCCTGAACCAGAGTGGATAACTTCACTCACACCAGCAAATAACTGATTTCACAACCTATAGATTTACTTTCAAGGCTTCTTCATCTCATGTTCACAATATTTTGGATTTCTTTTGCTTTCTATGAATTTACTGTGAATGCCCACAAGAAAATGAACCTCAGGGTTGTATATATGGTGCAGCACATCACACAAACCAATCTTCCGTCCTTGGACTCAATTTACATCGCACGCTGTCGGAGCAGTGCTTCCAGGATAATCAAGGACACAACCCACCCAGCCAACACACTTTTCCTCCCTCTTCCCTCCGGGAGAAGGCTCAGGAGCTTGAAGACTCGTACGGCCAGATTTGGGAACAGCTTCTTTCCAACTGTGGTAAGACTGCTGAACGGATCCTGACCCGGATCTGGGCTGTACCCTCCAAATATCCAGACCTGCCTCTCGGCTTTTCTGCACTACCTTACTTCCCATTTTTCTATTTTCTATTTATGATTTATAATTTAAATTTTTAATATTTACTAATTTTTACTATTTTAAATATCTAATATTTGTAATCCAGGGAGCGGGAAGCACAGAATCAAATATCGCTGTGATGATTGTACATTCTAGTATCAATTGTTTGGCAACAATAAAGTAAAATATAAAGTATATAGTGACATACAAGAACTTTGATAATAGATTTGCTTTGAACTTTAAACTCTTAGTTTAAAAAAATCTACCTCTGATATCTCCCCTAAACCTTCCCCCACTCACCTTAAAAGGATGTCTTCTGTTATTAACGACAGCCACCCTGGAAAAAAAGGCACTGGCTCTATCTATCCCTTTGAAGAGTACTGAAGAAAAACCATCAACCAGGTACACAAGCTCTACAAATACTCCATGAACAACCCTCAACACTGAAATAACTCCACAACTTACTTTTAAGGACTCTACAATCTGTATTCTCAGTGTTATTTATTTATTTATTTATTAATTATTCACATGATTTGTCCTCTTTTGCCCTTTGGATGTTTGTCAGTCTTTGTTATATACTAGACAACGGGGTGACCCGTTGGGGCATCCTTTGAGAGAAGGGTAGTGCAGTCTGATGTGACCAGAATGAACATTAAATTTTCCTGAATGCTTTTGGTATGGCTTTGCTTTGAAAACTGAAGTAGAAAACCTCAGTTTATTAAAGAAGAACGGCACATAGCAAAGCAAATATAGCTCCTCCTCGTTTAGCGAAGGACACTTCTGATGGCATCATTTCTGGTTTAGCTGCCATCCTTGTGCCCCTCGTTGTCATTCTGGAGACATGTAGTCCTTTCATCCCCCGTCTCTTCATCCCTTCTGCTGTTTGTTGTTTGTCTCTGATCCTGGAGACGTGCATGTCTCTCCTCCTCTGTCTCTTCTTCTCTCACCTTTTTATGTCCTGACTCTTTGATCCTGGAGTCACGCGGCCCTGGCCTCATCCGATTCTAGTTCTCTCCCTCTCCTTGCCACTTCCCGACGTTTGGCGTCATCTCTTGACCATATTGTCCCCCTTCCCTTTCCAAGCGGCATAATTAGGCTGACCATTTCTTTTTTACCCTAATGCTGGATAGAAGATATGAAGCAGTAATACCAAAGGATGCTGATTATTCTTGATGATGTGGTTGGCGCTCTCCTAAATGGATGTGATATAGTCACCACTGACTGCAGTAAAGGGTTCTATGGGTGTCTCAAAGTACGTCATTACAATAAGATTTAATTATCTCTTATTGATGTGTGGCAGTTACATCTATCCCAATCCTGCACACGCTGATGGTGATTAGCAGAATGTGACCCCTCGAAATAGAGCTGCCCTTCGCTTTTGCTCCGGTAGGTGTCGCTGTTGAGGCTGGCCGTGCGTATGCGTTGGGCTGTCGCGTCCCGATTTCCATGATGGCGGATCAGCTCTTGGGTGAAGGCGAACCTGTTGATTTTGGCGAATGAGCAATTTTATACGAATATATAACCCTGAACTTTGCCTGCATTCCGTAAGTTAGCGCATTTTAGTTCGATTTAGCAAAAAAAAGTGCCGCTGTAATGTACCCTTTGCATTAACTGAAGGTCACAAACAGACACAGAATGAGAGTTTTAGCATATAGATAGCTTTTCATGAACTCGAATGTATTTCTTTATTTTCCTGTAAATGCCTGTGAGAAAAGAAAATAAATCTCAAGGTAGTATATGGCGACATATACATACTTCGATAATAAATTTACTTTGAACTTTTATCTGCCAAGTATGCACAGCATCTTCTGTTTTAGTTCAGATTTCCAGTATCTGCAGTGTTTTGCTTTCGTGAGAATAATACAGCAGGCACTTGCAACAAAGTGCAGCCGGGAATTAAAGCTTAGCCTGCTGTTGTCCAGGGGAGAGAATGTTATGTACAGCATTCCACGTCTACTCTGCTACCATTAACTGTTACATGTTTTTAAAGATTTGGGCAATTGTTGACGTGGCATTAAAGACTTCCATTAATCACAGGCAGGCTTCAGTTTATAATCTACCTGGCCACGAATCACTTGTGCAGAGCATCAAGTGGAAGTGTTGTGTCATACCACCTGTAGGGATGTAGCTAATAAAAAATAAATTTCTCTGCAAAATGCTACCGCATGTTGCAACTAACCACCTCAGTTACAAGCTCCTTCCTTAAGGCTGCAAGGAATTGCAAAGAGTTGTGAGCACAGGCCAAACTGTCACAAAAACAAGCCTCCCTCCCACTGACTCCATCTACACTTCCAAATGCTTCCAGAAAACAGCCAACATAATCAAAGATGCACCCATTCTGGACATCTCCTCCTTCCCATTGGGCAGAGGGTACAAAAGCCTGACAACACACAGCACCAGGTTCAAGGACAGCTTCTATCCCATTGCTGCAAGACTCGTGAACAAGTCTCTTGAACAACAAAGTTAAGCTTTTGATCTCATAATTTACACACAAGAGATTCTGCAGGTGCTGGAAATCCAGAGCAACATATGCAAAATGCTGGAGGAACCCAGTGGGTCAGGCAGCATCTACAAAGAGAAATAAGAAAGTCGACATTTCAGGCTGAGACCCTTCTTCAGGACTGAAGAGGAAGGGGGAAGATGCCTGATGCCTCATGAGGGGTCTCGGCTCAAAACGATGACTCGTTATTCCTCTCGTAGATGCTACCTGATCTGCTGTTCTCCTCCAGAATTTTGTGTATGTTACTCTCTCAATCTACCTTGCCAGGGCCCTTACACCTTATTGCCCATCTCCATGCACTTTCTCTGTAACTAGAACACTATATTGGAGTTGGAGGCAGAGTTACAATAGTGCTCAATAGCAACTCCTTTGTGTTCATCCACGAAAACAGCTTAATTTCTACCTTTGGTGTCCCCCCTTTTCCCTTTCAGGGTGGATTGGGTTCTGTTGAAGGCCCCGACTTGGAGTTACACTCTGATTGGGGTTCTTAGTGGTGGCGCGACCCGCTCTCGGGGGCTCCTGACTGGCTGCTTCTCGATATCCCAAGGACTTAGCCTAGAAGGTGAGCACGCTTTCGGGGCTCTGAGGTTTCGCGGCCCTGCGGACGGGCTGATTCTAAGCCAGTACTGAAGCGTCACGGGAGAAAACGGAGCATCGGATCAGCTGTCAGAGGCTCCATACTCAATGGATCATGTTCTCCCTCTCTCTCTCTCGCTGGTGGGGAAAGATTGTTGCCGATTCTCTGGGCAGAGAACTGGGGGGGGGGGGGGGCGGAATGATGCGACAGACATTTTTTTTTCATTTTAAATCTTTTTTATTGATTATTATTGAAAATCAACAACAAAGAAAAATACATCAAGATAATCAAGACAACATATCCACCTGTTGAATAAGAGTTAAACTATCAACCAAACTGAACAGTATATCAATAATAATAAAAAAACAAAATGTTAAAGCTATTTTTTTATTGGAAAAAAGAAAGAAAGAAAAAAGAACCCCTACTAACTAAAACAAAAAAACCCTAATAAAAAAGAACGGGGGGAAAAAAAAAACCCATTTGGAGCACAAACCCGGAGCTATACGCCATACAAGCTTCCATAAAAAAAAAGACATCAATCCGCCAACCAAATCCATATACCCAAGCATCAGAAAAGGACCATCTTAATTAACTCAAATCAAATAATAATAACAGGCAAAAGAACCCCACCTTTTCAGCTGTTCGATCTACTGGTCCAGCTCCTTGGTGAACGCCTTCTCGTCCATCGCTCAACGACGCGCTCGCTGCTGGCTTGCAGTGGGACGACTGATTCACACTCACACAGAGAAAAACCCACAAAGGAGTGTGTCCCCGTTCCCCCTACTTCTATTTAAAAATGAATGTTATGTTTATTTAAAAGCAGACGCTCAGTCGGAGAGGGTCTATACGTGGAGCTGAAGCGGCAGCGCTGCCCCTCGCAGCCCGATCCCTCTCCGGCTTCAGCTCCCCGGCCAAGAAAATGGTTGCTCACCCGCAGTGACAACAGCGCGCAGGCGCTCTCAGGCTCTGGCTCGGCCGGCCTCTGCTTTCCAGATGGGGAGCGAAAGCGTGGGGCAGTCGTTCGTGTGCGGACTGCTTTCCTTTTTATTTTCTTCTTGGGACAGAAAAGCATAAGACATTTCTCGAAGTCAAATCTAGGATCAAAAGTTCGACTTCTAATTTTTTCCAAACTAAGACATAACATCACTGGAGAGAACCATTGTATCAAAGTAGGAGCAGAGGTGTCTTTCCATTTCAATAAAATAGCCCTTCTAGCCAATAATGTGACAAATGCAATTACGTGTTGGTCTGATATAGAAATACCGTGAATATATTGAGGGATTATACCAAACAAAACTGTCGATTTATTAGGTTGTAAATTGATTTTTAAGGCTTTAGAAATTGTAGAAAAAATAGATTTCCAAAAATGTTTCAATACAGAGCATGACCAAAACATATGTGCCAATGTAGCTATCTCAGTTTTACATCTATCACACTGACTATTTACATTAGGAAATATTCTAGACGATCTCTCCTTTGTCAAATAGTAACGATGTGCAATTTTAAATTGAATTAGAGAATGACTGGCACAAATCGACAGACAGTTAACACCAGCGAGTTGTTTTGTTATGCCTCCCCTCTCGCTGTGCAAATTAGAACATAGAATATAAAATTCTACAGTTTAGGCCCTTCAGCCCATGATATTGTGCCAACCTTTTCACGTACACTAGGGTCAATCCAACCCTTCTCTTCTACGTAGACCTTCCTTTTTCCAGTCGTCCATGTGCCTATCTAAGAATTTCTCAAATGTCCCTAACGTATCTACCTCTACCACCGCTCCTGTCAGGACATTCCAAGCACCCACCATTCTCTATGTTTAAAAAAAAAACTTACCTCCGACCTCCCCAATATACTTTCCTCCAATCACCATACAGTTATGACCCCTGGTATTAGCTATTTCCACCCTGGAAGTAAAGTCTTTGCTGCCCACTCAATCTATGCCTCTTATCGTCTTGTACACCTTTATCAAGTCACCTCTCGTCCTCCTTCGCTCCAAAGAGCAAAGCCCTAGCTAGCTCAGTACATCTTCATAGGACATGCTCTCTAATCCAGACAGTATCTTGGTATATCACTTCTGCGTCCTCTCTAAAGCTTCCACATCTTTCCAATAATGAGGTGACCAGAACTGAATGCAATAGAAGTGTGGTTTAACCAAAGTTTTATGGATCTGCAACATCATCTCATAATTCTTTAACTCAGACCCCCGACTAATGAAGGCCAATACACCATCAGCCTTCTTAACCATGCCGAGAGACAGAGACAGGAAATGAGTTTCTTCTCTCTCTCCCCCTCCACATTTAATAATTGTTCTTTCTTATCAGTCTTATGTGCTCTTGATGCCATTAGTTACAAAACTGTAGAGATATGGCTAACATATCAACTTATTATTGTGTACTGATTTATGGGCAAACTTGAATTATAATCTGTAAAAATGGAATTGATTCCTGAGAGTGAGAGGCAAGCTGATGTTTGACCAATTTAAGTGGCGGGCCAGACGGGAAAGGTCAGGTATGGACCGAACTGAAGCAGTGGGTCCCGGGCCCGAGAGCGTAACAGAGTGGCAGAGCCCAGGCCCGAGAGTGAGGTATGACCTTCTGTTCGGCTGATTTAAGCGCCAAGCCAGGTTTAAAAGGTCAGCTGTCGTGGCTGGAGGTGAGAGGCTGGCCAGTTCAACTCGATGCTCAGCGAGGTTTGTTCGTCTCCGCGCTGAACTGAGGTTGTGGCCTGCAGCTAACGGGCTCCTGGATCGGCTGTGACTGGCTTCGTGGCTGTGAACTCACCTTCCTGAACTAGTTCTGAATGTTATTTGCTTACACAATTTGTTTCTCTTTTTTTTTGCACATTGACTGCTTATCTGCCTTCTTTTTGAATGAACTCAATTGGGTTTCTTTCTTCTGTGGCAGCCTGTAAGAATGCAAATCTCAGAGTTGCATTGATAATAAAGCTACTTTGAACTGTGACTCATAAGCCAGGAACAGCCTGTAGAAAGGAGTGTGGCTACAGTCCAACAGACTGACCTGAGACAACAGGTGTAAGCACGGTCTACCTATACTTCTGTAGGTTAGAGAGCAGTGAACCCATCTTGCTGAAGCACATTAAATTCTTCTGGGTAGATGTTTTGAAAATGTTCCCCTCAGTCTGGAACCAGGGGGTCCTAGTGACGAAGTAAGACAGCAGTATAGTCCTAATGAAGGGACTCGGCCTGAAGCATCGACTGTTTATTCTTTTCCATTGATGCTGCTGAATTCCTGCAGCATTTTGAGCATGTTACTCTTATTTCCAGCATTTGCAGAATCTCCTGTGTTTATGATCAGTATTCAGGCCTGTGAAGAGATCCCTTCAGCCAAAGTGTATCTCTAAAATTCCTCAATCAAAGATGGCAGTGGAAGTTGGTAAATTATTGCCACGCGTACTAAGATACAGTGAAAACTCTTTTTCTGCATGCCATCTAGTCACTCCGTACACAAGTGCAGGAGGCAGTCCTGGAGAAAAATAATAGCGGAGTACAGAATAAAGTGTTGAAGTAACAGAAAAAGCACAGTGCAGGTAGTTGAATAAATTGCAAGGGCCATAGCGAGGTAGACTGAAGTATCATAGCCTGGTGAGGGAACACCAGTACCCTAGAAAAGCCTCCTAAAAGTGGTGGATACAGGCCAGTCCAACAAAGGAAAAGCCCTCTTCACCACTGATCACATCTACAAAGAGCACTGTCACTGGAAAGCAGCATCCATCATCAGGAACACCCCCCATCATCCAGGACATGTCATCTTCTCACTGCTGCTATTGGGCAGGAGGTACAGGTGCCTCAGGTCCCACACCACCAGGTTCAGGAACGGTTATCACCCCTCAAACCATCAGGCTCCTGAACCAGCATGGATAACTTCACTCACCTCAACTCTGAAGTGATTCTACAACCTAAGGACTCTACAAATCGTGTTCTCAATATTATTTATTTACATAGTCATTTATTATTGTGTTGGCGCGTGGCCAAGTGGTTAAGGCATTCGTCTAGTGATTTGAAGGTCGCTAGTTCGAACCTTGGCTGAGGCAGCGTGTGTGTCCTTGAGCAAGGCATTTAACCACACATTGCTCTGCGACGACACTGGTGCCAAGCTGTATGGGTCCTAATGCCCTTCCCTTGGACAACATCGGTGGCGTGGAGAGGGAAGACTTGCAGCATGGGCAACTGCCGGTCTTCCATACAACCTTGCCCAGGCCTGCGCCCTGGAAACCTTCCAAGGCGCAAATCCATGGTCTCATGAGACTAACTGATGCCTATATCTAAGTCATTTATTATTTTATTTTGTATTTGCAAAGTTGTCTTTTGTACCTTAATTGTTTGTCAGTCACTGCTAGTGTGTGGCTTTTCATTGATTCTACTGTATTTATTT
This sequence comes from Mobula birostris, assembly GCF_030028105.1. Classification (NCBI taxonomy): domain Eukaryota; kingdom Metazoa; phylum Chordata; class Chondrichthyes; order Myliobatiformes; family Myliobatidae; genus Mobula; species Mobula birostris. The sequence continues at coordinate 107,582,346 of NC_092380.1, forward strand.
GTTATACTGTGAATGCCTGCAAGAAAATGAATCTCAGGGTAGTATATGTGGCATACATGTACATTGATAATAAATTCACTTCGATCAAGAGTTCATCTTTATTGTGTAATAATCTTATAACAGCAGAAGACCAGCTGTCTTTAAGCCTGTTGGTACATGTTCTCGAGCTGTTGGGACTTTCTGGTGGAGAAGAGAGAATTACTGGGATGGGAGGGGCACTTAATTGTCTTGGCTGTTTTCCCAAAGGCAATGGAAAATACCGATAGTCATCTGAATGGAGGCTGGTCTGTGTAACGGACATTTTGTTGAAGGTCCTGGGAGGAGCAATATTACTCTGTGGTTCAGTCAGAATCAGGTTACTATCACTGGGATATAGTCATAGTCATACTTTATTGATCATGGGGGAAATTGGTTTTCATTACAGTTGCACCATAAATAATAAATAGTAATAAAACCATAAATAGTTAAATAGTAATATGTAAATTATGCCAGTAAATTATGAAATAAGTCCAGGAACAGCCTATTGGCTCAGGGTGTCTGACCCTCCAAGGGAGCAGTTGTAAAGTTTGATGGCCACAGGCAGGAATGACTTCCTATGACGCTCTGTGTTGCATCTCGGTGGAATGAGTCTCTGGCTGAATGTACTCCTGTGCCCAACCAATCCATTATGTAGTGGATGGGAGACATTGACCAAGATGGCATGCAACTTAGACAGCATTCACATATGGTGTGAAATATGTTTTCTTGCAGTAGTGCATTGCAATACATAATAATATAAACTGTAAATTCCGATAAGTATAGCTAAAAAAAGAAAATTAAATAACTAGTGCAAAAAGAGAGGGAAAGGTACTGAGGTAGCGTTCTTGGTTTGGTCGTCCATTCAGAAATCTGACAGTGGAGAGTAGAAGCTGAAACGTTGAGTCTGTGTCCTCAGGCTGACGGTAGCAATGAGAAGAGGGCATGTCCTGGGTGACAGGGGTTCATGATCTATTCGTTTATTGAGGTACGGTGTGGAACAGGCCCTTCTGACTCTTCGAGCGGAGCTACCCAGCAACCACCCCTGATTTACCCCGAGCCTAATCACAGGACAATTTACAATGACCAATTACCCTGCCAACCAGTAGGTCTTTGGACTGTGGGAGGAAACAGGAGCACCCAGCGGACATCCATGCGGTCACGGGGAGAATGCACAAACTCCTTAAAGCGTGGTGGGAATTGAGCCCAGGTCTCTGGTACTGCAAAGTGTTGTGCCAACCACTACGCCACTGTGCCACCCTAATGATGGATGCTGTCTCTTTGAGACATTACCTATCGAAGATGTCCTGGATGCTAGTGCCCATGACGGAGATGACTGAGTTTACAACGTTCTACAGCTATGTGCTGTGCGTGAGCTATATGTACTGTGTTGTGCACCTTGGTCCATAGGAGCATTGGTTTGTTTCAGTGGTACACGTGTACGTGGCTGAATGACAATAAGCTGCATTTGAACATGAACGGTTGCCTCACTGAGCTGTGGAGCACCCAGACAGGATCGTTTCTCTAGCTCAGGCACTGAATGTATTCAACTCACTGTTTGATGGTAAAGGATTAGCGCAGGGAAGATCAGCTGTGATCCAGCAGCAAAGCATATACAAGGGACTGAATGGCCTACACCTGCTTCAGTTTCTTATGTTCTTAAAATCCGAAGGTCTGGATCACTGTGAAGTAAATCAGTGGTTACAGATACAGCACAGATACAGGCCCTTCGGCCCAACAAGCCAGTACTGCCCAATTACACCCATGTGACCAACTAGCCTCCGTGGTATCCAACACTTCTCGAAGGAGCAGTGGCTCAAAAAGAAACTGTCCATCATTAAGGACCCTGCACACAGGGCATGCCCTTTTCTCACTGTTACCACCAGGGAGGAGGTGCAGAATTCTGAAGCACACACTCAACAAGTGTTCCTGCTGAAGGGTCTCACCCCAAAACATTGACTGTACTCTTTTCCATAGATGCTGCCTGGCCTGCTGAGTTCCTGCACCACTTTTTGTGTGTGTTGCAACGTTTCATGAACAGCTTCTTTCCCCTCTGCCATCCAACTTTTGGATGGATTTCAAACCCATGAACGCTACCTCACTAGTTTTTTTTTTAATTTCTGTTTTTGCACTACTTATTTAATTTAACTGTTTAATATAAATACATATATACTTACTGGAGTTCATTTTTTCCCCTGTATTTTATCATGTATCGCATTGTACTCCTGCTGTAAAGTTAAGAACATTTCACAACATACGCCCCTGCTATTAAACCTGAGTCTGAATTAACCCCTGCCCAGTTAGCCGACTAACCCGTACGTCTTTGGACTGTGGGAGGAAACAGGAGCACCCGTAGGAAACCTCAGTGGTCACAGGGCGAACGTACAAACTCCTTACAGACAGAGGTGGGAAGTGAACCCGCGTCGCTGGCGCTGTAATAGCTTCCGTACCAACGTTGCTGTTTGTTGGAGCAAAATTAACTGCCGTATTCCTTAACGTTGTCTGTACCTCACAGGAATTTATTGGGCCATTTCGATGGTGGTGAAGGGTCTACGGAAATCCATATCCTGGATTCCTATTTAAACATACAGTAAGGTCCACACTCCCCTTTTCCTTTTTGGGAGTCAGAGACAGCTGATCCCTGGAAAACAGCCCATTGCCACGTTTTCGTGTTAACGTGACACTTCCCCAAACGCTGCTCTCGGGGGATTTTTATAACAGTAGCAATCGGAAACTTTGTGAGCCAAACTCGCTCCCGTTTGTTTCACGTCGGGGTTTCTAACGGCAAGCGCTCGACAAGGTTTCTCCCACACCGGCGCCCCGTCACGTTAACCCGGTGCACAGATTTAACTAGTGATAAAGGTCACAACAATGAGGAGCGTCGCCGGGGCTGAAATCCAACCCTGTCAGCTGGTGAAACTAGAAGCAGCGGCAGCGACTGCTGAAGCACCCACCCCTCCCGCGCGGCTTACCCCAGCCTCTCGATGCTCTCCTCGGGGCTCAGTTGGTCGAAAGTCTTGGCTTCTTCTTTGCCCAGAAAGGCCTCGTGATCATATTCGAAGTTGGCCGAGTCCTGGTGCGGCTTCTCGCTGAGTGCCGGATCCTGGTGGACTCGCTCATTCCTCAGGGTGGGCTTGGGGCAGCCCCCCGTGACATAGAGCAGCAGCAGATACAGTCCCCTTAACCGGCTCGCGTCGGGATACATTGTAAGCTCTGAGCCCTGCATAAGGAAACACTGTGATACAATTCAGGAAATCAAAAGCTTCTGCCCCATTTAACATCCCACCTCCTTCCGGGTGAATACTGTACCTGTTATTAAATCAAACAGCCCTCGATGCCTCTTAATACGCGCTCTGTGAAATCGGTGCCATGCAGGTAGCTGTTCGTTCAAACCCAGCGGCTGCTGCGTCCCTCCGCTAGCTTCCCCCCTGCTCCCGGCCTCAGCCACTCAACCATCAGCTCTCTCGCTGCGGCTGCGGCGTGCGATTTTGTTAAAGCGCCTCCGATTGGCCAGAGGCCGCGTCCGCGAATTCGCCTGGCCTGGTTTCGCCACGTTGCAAGCACTGGAGGTGTCAATGTCGGGCTCGGCAACTTTTTCAGCTTCTCATCTGGTCCCTCTCTGGAATCCAAATTGTATGTGTATAGCCCATCAGAAACATGAACAGTGTCCGAGATATTAGATACACTCAGCCGTCACTAATTACAGTCTCCGCCCCTAATTCTATTTCCATTTGAGTTTATCTATTTCAGAAACTTTTAACCAAGTCTTCATGATTCCAACTCATGCGCGCCTGTTGCTCTTCGCCACCATTGACAACTTTGAGGACTTATTAACCTTCATCCTATCCACCCTACCATTTCATGGCCCACTCTGGCTCCCAGAAGAGAAATGGCTCCTATTTTTCCAAATTCCCTCAGCTGCCTTGCCTTTCCAATATTCTGCAGCCTCCATCACTGCCAACCAGAGGCCCCTCCGTTGACTCAGTCTATGCTTCACACTGCCTTGGGGGAGCAGCGAAAATAATCAAAGACACATCCCCATCCCAGTTATTCTCTCTTCATCCTTACCCACAAGACCATAAGACCATAAGACAAAGGAGCAGAAGTCGGCCATTCAGCCCATCGAGTCTGCTCCGCCATTTTATCATGAGCTGATCCACTCTCCCATTTAGTCCCACTGCCCCGCCTTCTCACCATAACCCTTGATGCTCTGGCTACTCAGATACCTATCAATCTCTGCCTTAAGTACACCCAATGACTTGACCTCCACTGCTGCCCGTGGCAACAAATTCCATAGATTCAGCACCCTCTGACTAAAAAAATATCTTCGCATTTCTGTTCTGAGTGGGTGCCCTTCAATCCTTAAGTCATGCCCTCTGGTACTAGACTCCTCCATCATGGGAAACAACTTTGCCACATCCACTCTGTCCATGCCTTTCAACATTCAAAATGTTTCTATGAGGTCTCCCCTCATTCTTCTAAACTCCACAGAATACAGTCCAAGAGCGGACAAACGTTCCTCATATGTTAACCCTCTCATTCCCAGAATCATTCTAGTGAATCTTCTCTGTACCGTCTCCAATTTCAGCACATCCTTTCTTAAATAAGGAGACCAAAACTGCCCACAGTACTCCAAGTGAGGTCTCACCAGCACCTTATAGAGCCTCAATTTCACATCCCTGCTCCTATACTCTATTCCTCTAGAAATGAATGCCAACATTGCATTCACCTTCTTCACCACCGACTCAACCTGGAGGTTAACCTTAAGGGTATCCTGTACGAGGACTCCCAAGTCCCGTTGCATCTCAGAACTTTGAAATCTTTCCCCATTTAAATAATAGTCTGCCCGTTTATTTCTTCTGCCAAAGTGCATAACCATACACTTTCCAACATTATATTTCATTTGCCACTTCTTTGCCCATTCTTCCAATCTATCCAAGTCTCTCTGCAGACTCTCCGATTCCTCAACACTACCGGCCCCTCCACCTATCTTCGTATCGTCAGCAAACTTAGCCACAAAGCCATCTATTCCATAATCCAAATCGTTGATGTACAATGTAAAAAGAAGCAGCCCCAACACGGACCCCTGTGGAACACCACTGGTAACCAGCAGCCAACCAGAATAGGATCCCTTTATTCCCACTCTCTGTTTCCTGCCAATCAGCGAACAATCTATCCACATATGTAACATTCCCGTAATTCCATGGGCTCTTATCTTGTTAAGCAGCCTCATGTGTGGCACCTTGTCAAAGGCCTTCTGAAAATCCAAATATACAACATCCACTGCATCTCCCTTGTCTAGCCTACTTGTAATTTCCTCAAAAAATTGTAATAGGTTTGTCAGGCAGGATTTTCCTTTAAGGAATCCATGCTGAGTTAGACATAGACATAGAATAGTACAGCACAGTACAGGCCCTTCGGCCCACAATATTGTGCCGACCCTCAAACCCTGCCTCCCATATAAACCCCCACCTTAAATTCCTCCATATACCTGTCTAGTAGTCTCTTAAACTTCACTAGTGTATCTGCCTCCACCACTGACTCAGGCAGTGCATTCCACGCACCAACCACTCTCTGAGTAAAAATCCTTCCTCTAATATCCCCCTTGATCTTCCCACCACTTACCTTAAAGCCATGTCCTCTTGTATTGAACAGTGGTGCCCTTGGGAAGAGGCGCTGGCTATCCACTCTATCTATTCCTCTTATTATCTTGTACACCTCTATCTTGTCTCCTCTCAACCTCCTTCTCTCCAAAGAGTAAAGCCCTAGTTCTGCCTATCTTGTCACATGCCTCCAGGTACTCTGTAACCTCATCCTTGACAATCGACTCCAACAACTTCCCAACCACCGATGTCAAGCTAACAGGTCTATAATTTCCTTTTTGCTTCCTTGCCCTCTTTTTAAATAGCGGAGTGACATTTGCAATCTTCCAGTCCTCCGGAACCATGCCAGAATCTATCGACTTTTGAAAGATCATCGCTAATGCCTCTGCCATCTCCATAGCTACTTCCTTCAGAACACAAGGGTGCATTCCATCTGGTCTTGGAGATTTATCGACCTTTAGCCTATTCAGCTTCCTGAGTACTTTCTCTGTCGTAATTGTGACTGCGCACACTCCTCTTCCCTGCCACCCTTGAGTGTCCGGTATACTGCTGATGTCTTTCTCAGTGAAGACTGATGCAAAATACTCATTCAGTTCCTCCGCCATCTCCTTATTTCCCATTACAATTTCGCCAGCATCATTTTCTATGGGTTCTATATCTACTCTCATCTGTCTTTTACTCTTTATATACTTGAAAAAGCTTTTAGTATCCTCTTTGATATTATTTGCTGCTTCCTTTCATAGTTAATCTTTTCCCTCTTAATGACCTTCTTAGTTTCCTTTTGTAAGCTTTTAAAAACTTCCCAATCCTCTGTCTTCCCACTAATTTTTGCTTCCTTGTATGCCCTCTCCTTTGCTTTAACTTTGGCTTTGACTTCTCTTGTCAGCCACGGTTGCATCCTTTTTGCATTTGAAAATTTCTTCTTTTTTGGAATATACCTGTCTTGCACCTTCCTCCCTTCTCGCATAAACTCCAGCCACTGCTGCTCTGCCGTCTTTCCCGCCAGTGTCTCTTTCCAGTCAACTTTGGCCAGGTTCTCTCTCATGCAATTGTAATTTCCTTTACTCCACTGATATACCGACACATAAGATTTCGGCTTCTCTTTTTCAAATTTCACTGTGAACTCAATCATGTTATGATCACTGTCTCCTAAGGGTTCCTTCACCTCAATCTCTCTAATCACCTCTGGTTCATTACACAATACCCAATCCAGTACAGCAGATCCTCTAGTGGGCTCAACAACAAGCTGTTCTAAAAAGCCATCTCGCAGACATTCTACAAATTCCCTCTCTTGAGATCCAGTGCCAACCTGATTTTCCCAATCCACTCGCATATTAAAATCCCCCACAATTATCATAACACTGCCCTTCTGACAAGCCTTTTCTATTTCCAGTTGGAATTTGTAGTCCACATCACTGCAGCTGTTTGGAGGCCTATAAGTAACTGCCATCGGGGTCCTTTTACCCCTGCGATTTCTTAGCTCAGCCCATAAAGACCCTGTGTTTAAGATCACCTCTTCTGTTCCGCTTCAATCCAGACATGGCACCTGCTAAGTTCTGTCAAATTCCAGGTGAGAAGGTGGCTGGTTGTTCACATTGCCTGTGTCAGAATGAAACCACCACTTCTTCCGTGCACCTCAATACAGACATGGCATCTGCTAGGTTCTGTCAAAGTCCAGGTGAGAAGGTGGCTGGTTGTTCACATCGCCCATGTGGTGGTGGTGCAGCTCAAAGGCTGGAGGGGGCTGTAGTGTACCATATATCTAAACGAATAAATTAAGTAAGTAGGGTAAGAAGAGAGCAAAATATAGTGAGGTCATACTCATGGGTTCATTGTCCATTCAGGAATCTGATGATGGAGGGGAAGAAGCTGTTCCTGAAACATTGAGTGCGTGTCTTCAGGCTCCTGTACCTCTACCTTGAGGGTAGCAATGAGAACAGGGCATGTCCTGGGCAATGGGAGTCCTAAATGATGGGTGCCACCTGCTTGAAACAACGCCTTTTGGAGATGTCCACGATGCTGGGGAGACTAGCGCCCACGGTGGACCTGGTTGAATTTCCAATTTCTGCAGCTCTGTCTGAGTGTGTGCAGTAGTCCCTCCATACCAGGTGGTGATGCGACCAGTTAGAAAGCTCTCCACCGTTCATCTGTAGAAATTTGTGAGTGTCTTTGGTGACATACCAAGTCTCCCCAAACTCCTAATGAAATACAGACTGACCACCACCTCTTCTGTTTTGCCTCCTCCATCAATCTGGCCATTAGACGATGGTGGTAATGGAAAGATGGAGTGACAATGAAGGATTCATGGAATCAGCAGAGCAAGCTCAATTCAGTCATTGCCTCTCGACTGGTCTGATGACTCATTCATTAGAAACTGCAGAGCTCACAACGGCTGGAGGCCACCATATTTAGTGTCGTTGAAGAGACTCTTGGTTTCTCAACCAGAATGTGCCAAGGCTGATCTGGTCAGAACAACAGGAGATCCTAGAAATAATCCTGTGTAGATGCCGTCAGTGGTGGGGAGGGCTGTGCTTATGATGGGCCGAGTTTTGTCCGCTATTTTCAAGGGCAAAAAAAAACATCTGCAGGTAAATAAGGACCAAGGTCCAACAATAATCTGATGATGTAACAAGGAGAGGACAGAATGCTTATCACTCTCCGGAAGTTGTCTCTACCTTCACCCCCCTCTTTCTCGTTCTGGCCCCATCTCCACTCTCTTTGTGCCTGCCTGCGTCATGCTTCCAAATTTCCACACTCATTATTAATTACCTTCGTCATCTAGGACATGCCCTCTTCTCATTGCCACCACCAGGGAGAAGGTACAGAAGCCTGAGAAATGTTTTAGGAACAGCTCCTTCCATTTTGCCATCAGATGTCTGAACAGGAAATGAACCCATGAACAATGCCTCACTATTTTTGCTCTCTTTTTGCACTACCTTGCAGTCCATCTCTGATTAAAAAAAACCTCCCCACCATTGAGCACATCTACACAGTCACAGGAAAGCAGCATCCATCATCAGGGACCCCCACCACCATGTGTCTTCACGCTGCTGCCATCAGGAAGAAGGTACAGCAGCCTTAGGACTCACATCAGGATCAGGAACAGTTGCTATCCCTCAACCATCAGGCTCCTGAACCAGAGGGGATAACTTCACTCAACTTCACCTCCCCATCACTGAACTGTTCCCACAACCTATGGGACCCACTTTCAAAGATGCTTCATCTCATTCTCTCGATATTTATTGAGAGTTGCTGGAAACGATGCTGGCGAGGTAGTAATAGGGGGCAAGGAAATGGTGGATGAACTAAATAAGTATTTTACATCAGTCTTCACTGGGGAAGACACCAGCTGTATGGTGGAAGCTTGAGAGTGTCAGGGTTTGAAAGGCTGGAAAATTGCAAATTTCACTCTACTCTTCAAGAAGGGAGAGAAGCAGAAGAAAGGAAATTATAGGCGAGTTAGTCTGACCTCAGTGGCTGGGAAGATGTTGGAGTTGATTGTTAATGATGTGGTTTCAGAGCACATGGAGGTTCATGATAAAATAAACTATAGTCAATATAGTTTCCTCAAGGGAAAACCTTGCCTGACCAATCTGTTGGAATTCTTTGAAGAAATAACAAGCAGCATAGACAAAGGAGAATCAGTTGATGGTGTGTTCTAGGATTTTTAGGAGGTCTTTGACAAGGTACCACACAAGAGGCTGCTTAACAAGTTAAAAGCCCATGGTGTTACAAGAAAGATACTAGTATGGAAAAAGCAGTGGCTGAGTGGCAGGAGCCAAAAAGTTCTATTTTAACTTCAGCAGTCCACAGGACTTGTTTCCAAAATGCATCAGGCTTGTTTAGATGTTCCTTTGAACCCATTGAACAGAACTTCTTAGCCACAATGAGCAAAGGTATGTTTGGAGAAAAAAGGGTGCAGAATTTCATGAAAAGAACCCCTCTCCAACTGTTAAGCACGGGGTGGATCGATCATGCTTTGGGCTTGTGTTGCAGCCAGTGGCACGGGGAACATTTACTGGTAGAGGGAAGAATGAATTCAATTAAATACCAGCAAATTCTGGAAGCAAACATCACACCATCTGTAAAAAAGCCAAAGATGAAAAGAGGGTTGCTTCTACAACAGGATAATGAACCTAAGCACACCTCAAAATCCACAATGGACTACCTCAAGAAGTGCAAGCTGAAGGTTTTGCCATGGCCCTCACAGTCCCCTGACCTAACCATCATTGAGAATCTGTGGATAGACCTCAAAAGAGCAGTGCATGCAAGACAGCCCAAGGATCTCACAGAACTTGAAGCCTTTTGCAAGGAAGAATGGGTGAAAATCCCCCAAACAAGAATTGAAAGACTCTTAGCTGGCTACAAAAAGCATTTACAAGATGTGATACTTGCCAAAGAGGGTGTTACTAAGTACTGCCATGCAAAGTGTCCAAACTTTTGCTTTGGGCCCTTTTCTTTCTTTGTTATTTTGAAACTGTAAAAGATGGAAATAAAAAAGTTTTCTTGCTTAAAATATTAAAGAAATGTGTCATCTTTAACTTTATGCCTTTTTGGAAATCAGTTCATCTTCTACTCGCTTAGCTATTCACAGCAACAGAAATTTTGACCAGGGTGCTCAAACTTCTGTATGCCACTGTATGTGTACTTCGATAATGAACACACTTTGAACTTTGAACTTAACTTATATTTATATACAATATATCTGTATGGCTTGCACTGTCCTGCTAACACAAAACAACAAATTTAATGATATACGTCAGTGATAATAAACCAGATTCTGAATCTGATTCACCCCCGTCCCTCCTCTTCCTGGCTCAGTTTGTCCCTCATTCTTCTATGCTCCTCATGCCCTCAGTCTACCAATCATCTCTGGCCTCTGTTTCCCCCTCTCCTCTTTGTACTGGCCAGCTCCCCTTTCGACTCTTAGTTCTGATGCAGGGTTTCAACCCAAGAACAATTCTTCTTCCCTCACAGATGCTGCTCAACTTGCTCAGCTTCACCAACAGACTGTTGAAAAAATGTTGACTTTTGGGTTATGTCCAAGTCCCCTGAAAGGTCAAAGGGTTTAAAGGAAATAAAGATTAAATCAGAATCAGATTTAATATCACTGGAATATGTCGTTGAATTTTTTGTTTTCTGGCAGCAGTACATTGCAATACCTAATAATTTTTAAAACTATAAATTACAAGAAGAAATATATAAAAAAATTAAATTAAGTAAGTAATTAATGTTTTTGCAGTAGCACAGCAGTTGGTACGATGCTATTACCGCTCAGGGTGTTGGAGTTTGGAGTTCAGTTCCGACGTCATCTGTAAGGAATCTGTACGTCCTCCCTGTTGAGTGCATGGGTTATCACTGGATCCTCCACTTTCATCCCATAGTCCAAAGACATACCGGTTAGTAGGGTTATTAGTCATTGTAAAATGCTCTGTGATTAGGCTGAAGTTAAATCGGGGGAGCGCAGGGCGGTGTGTGTGGCTCAAAGGGCTAGAAGGGCCTCTTCCACGCTGCATCTCTAAATTAATTAATTACGTAGTGCAAAAAGAGAGCAAAAAAAAGTGAGATAGTGTTCATGGGTCCATTGTCCATTCAGAAATCTGATGGTGGAGGGGAAGAAGCTGTTCCCGAAACATAGAGTGTGTGCCTTCAGGCTCCTGTACCTCCTCCTTGATAGCAGCATTGAGAAGAGGGCACGTCCTGGGTGATGGGGGTCCTTAATGAAGGATGCTGCCATTTTGAGGCATTCCCTTTTGAAGGTGCCCTCAGTTCAGGGGAGGCTAGTGGACTGAGTTTACAACTTTCTGCAGCTCTTTCTGATGCTGTGCCGTTGTCCCTCCATACCAGACAGCGATGTAACCAGTTAGGATGCTCTCCACAGTACATCAGTAGAAATTTGTGAAAGTCTTTGGTGACATACCAAGTCGCCATAGCTGCTGTCATGCCTTCTTTGTATTGCATCAATACGTTGGACCCAGCATAGATCTTCAGAGATGTTGACACCCAAGAACTTGAAGCTTCTCACCCTTTCCACCGCTGATCCCTCAGTGAGGACTGGTGTGTGTTCCTTTGAATTCTCCTCCTGAAATCCACAATCAATTCCTTGGTTTTACTGATATTGAGTGCAAGGTTGTTGTTGTGACACCACTCAACCAGCTGATCTATCTTGCTCTTATACATTAGCTTTACTCGAGATAAATATTGGCTTTATTTACACCATGTACATCGAAACACTGAAACATGCTTCATTTGTGTCAACAACAAAAACAGGAAGTGTTGGGGGAAGCCTGCAGGTATTACCATGCTTCCAGCATGGCTGGTGTTGAAGCATATCAGCTCCTGTCTGAGTAGCAACTGGGATCCACTCCAATCTGTCTACAGAAATAACAGGTCTCATTCGCTCTTCACACAACCCTGGAGCATCTGGACAATAAAGATGCATACATCAGGATGCTCCTTATCGATTACAGCTCGGCATTTAATACCATCATCCCCTCAAAACTAATCAGTAAACTCCAAGATCTGGGCTTCAATACTCCCTCCTGCAATTGGATTCTGGATTTCCTCGCCTGCAGAACCCAGTCATTTTGGATTGGCAACAACATCACCTCCACAATCTCCATCAGCACAGGAGAACCACAGGGAGGTGTGCTTAGCCCCCTGCTCTATAACTATGACTGTGTGACTAAGGACAGCTACAAAACCATATACAAGTTGGTTGATGGCATCACTGTTGTGGGCTGCATCAAAGGGGGTGATGAATCATCATACAGGAGGGTGATTGAAAATTTGGCTGAGTGGTGTAATAACAACAACCTCTCACTTGATATCAGTAAGACCAAGGAACTGATAGTAGGCGTCAGAAGAGGGAAACCAGAGGTCCATGAGCCAGTGATCATCGGAGGATCACAGGTAGAGAGGGTCAGCTATTTTAAATTCCTGGGTGTCATTTTCTCAGAGGACCTGTCCTGGGCCCAACATATGAATATACGATTGGATTATGAAGACACGCAGTCCTCTTTTTATTGTCATTTAGTAATGTATGCATTAAGAAATGATACAATATTTCCTCCGGTGTGATATCACAAAACGCAGGACAGACCAAGACTGAAAAAACTGACAAAACCACAAAATTATAACGTATAGTTACAACAGTGCAACAATACCATAACTTGAAGAAGAACAGTCCGTGAGCACAGTAAAAAGTTCAAAGTCTCTCAAATGTCCCACATCTCATGCAGACAGGAGAAGGAAGAAAACTCTCCCTGCCATGCCTAACCACAGTCCGACTCTGAGTGGTCCGTAAACTTCGAGCCTCCGATCAGCTCTCCGACACCTAGTACCGAGCACCATCTCTATCTGAATGATTTGACCTCAGCCTCGGTCGCCAGCAGCAGGCAAAGCCAGGATTTTGAGGCCTCCCCTCCGGAAGATTCTCGATCGTGCAATAACAACAGCAGCGAACCTGCGTTTCAGAAATTTTTCCAGATGTTCCTCTGTGCTTTCACGTCTGTCTCCATCAAATCAGAGTTATCCACTGCCCCTATTTAACGGATACGATATCATTTTCACCGGAGGGCTGCGCACGCGCGGCGCGCTGCTCTCTCTTCCTCCCGCCTTCAGTACACAATATAATTGCAAAGACAGCACTACAGTGCCTCTGCTTCCTAAGGAGTCTGCGGAGGTTTGACATTGTCATCAAAACCCTTGACAGACTTTTATAGACGTGTGGTGGTAAGTGTACTGACTGCCTGCATTATGGCCTGGTATGGGAACACCAATGCCCTTAAGTGGAAAATCCTACAAAAGGTAATGGATTCGGCCCAGTACTTCACGGGTAAAACCCTCCCAACCATTGAGCACGTCTACATGAAATGTTGCCGTAGAAAAGCAGCATCTATCATCAAAGGTTCTCACCATTCAGGCCATGTCCTTTTCTCACAGCAGGTAGGAGGTACAGAAGCCTCAGGACTTGCACCACCAGGTACAAGGACATTTACTACCCCTCTACCATCAAGCTCTTGAACAAAAGGGAATAACTACACTCTCTATTTCTGGTGTTTCCACAAATGATGGTCTCACTTTAAGGACTCTTTATCATGTCATTTCATGCCCTTTCATTTTCTGTAATTTCATACTCTTACTTATTGCTATTTATTTATGTTTGCATTTGTACATTTTGTTATTCATTGATCCTGTTTACAATTACTATTCTATAGATTTCTAAGTATGCCCGCAGGAAATAGAATCTCAGGGTTGTATGTGGTGACATGTATGTACTCTGATAATAAATTTTACTTTGAACTTTGAACTAACATAGCATGCCCACAACTTAATAGTCATAACCACACATGTTTGGATTGTGGGAAGAAACTGGAGCACCTGGAGGAAACCCACATGGTCACGGGCAGAATGTACAAACTCCTTACCGACAGCAGCGAGAACCGACCTTCAGACACTGGCACCGTAAAGCAATACACCACTGTGTCACACCAAAGATGAAGGAAAAGTTTTCTCTGATAAAGAAGCCCAAAACAGTGGATTTAAAAGCCTTAAAGTTACAATTGGATGTTCAGGAATGTTGCAGTTTATGACAAACTATTCACTTAATTTTGATGGTGCGTTTGGGTCATAGAGAGTTACAACAATGTGACAGGACCTTTAGTCCATCACGTTCACACTCACAATCAAGCTTACATTTTTACAATAACCCCACCCTAACCCATTTTACTCTCCCCGTATTCCCATCTACCCCCCCCCCCGCATATTCGGCCACTCCATCTACGGACTTCCGGAAGTTTATGGAGGCCAATTGACCCATCAATGAGCAAAGCTTTGAGATGTGAGAGCTCCATCATGGGCACTAGCTTCCCCAGCATGAAGGAGATCTTCAAAAGGTGATGCCTCAAAAAGGCAGCATCCATCATTAAGGATCCCAATCACCCAGGATATGCTCCCTTCTCATCAGGGAAGAGGTACAAGAGCCTGAAGACACACAGTCAACATTTTAGGAACAGCTTCTTCCCCACCTCCATCAGATCTCTGAATGGACAGTGAATCCATGAACACTAACTCACAATTTTTATTCTCTATTTGCACTAATTTAAATCTTTAAATATATTCTTCTTATTGAAATTATAGATTTTTTATGTATTGCAATGCACTGCTGCCTCAAAACAACAAATTTCACAACATATGTCAGTGATATTAAACCTGATTCTGAAACTGGAGCATCCTGAAGAAAGACTGAGAATGTGCAGACTCCACATAGACAGCAGCCGGGGTCAGGACTGAAGTAGATTGCGAGAGCTGTGAGGGAGGGAGCTGCCTTAATCGCTGGGCCACGCCGCCACTGCTGTGCATTTACACCCAATCTAATCTAACTATGAACTTCGCCAAAACATGTGAAAAGTAGCACCCTCCATGGACTCTGACTACGCTTGGTGCTGCCTTGGTTAAGCAGTCAACATAATCAAAGACCCCACCCACTCTGGACATTCTCTCTTCTGCCCTCTCCCATCGGACAGAAGATACAAAGGTCTGAAAGCACGCCCCACCAGGCTCAAGCACGGCTTCTATCCTGCTGTTATAAGACTATTAAAAGTTCCCTAGTACAATAAGGCAGACTCTTGGCCTCACAATCTACCTTGATATGACCATGCATTTATTGTTTACCAGACTGCACTTTCCCTGTGGTTGTAGCACTCTGTTCTGTGTTCTGTGATTACTTTTTCCTTGTACTACCTCACGGCACTGATGGGATGAAATGATCTGCATGGATGGCATGCAGAACAAAGCTTTTCTCTATATCTTAGTACATAAGATCATGAGACATAGAAAGCAGAACATTCAGTCTATTTGAGCCATCGATTTTGCTGCACTATTCGATCATGCCTGATTTATTTTCCCTCTCAACCCCATTCTCCTGCCTTCTCCCCATGACCTTTGACACTCTTACTAATTAAGTACTTATCAACCAACACACATCAAAGTTGCCGGTGAATGCAGCAGGCCAGGTAGCATCTCTAGGAAGAGGTACAGTTGACGTTTTGGGCCGAGACCCTTCGTCAGGACTTATCAACTTTCACTTTATCTATACCCAATGATTTGTGCAGTCTGTGGTAATCAATTCTATAGTTTCATCACCCTTTGGCTAAAGAAATTCCTCCTCAACACTGTGGTAAAGTGATATCCCCTATCCTGAAGCTATGTCCTGTGGACCTGACTCTTCCATGACCTTATGAAGGACTTGGCGGACTCAACTCTCAAGCAGGCAGACACAGCACCTTTAAGCGAATGAAAGTTCATCGCCATGGCTACAAAAAAGGTGGGGGAGGGGGAAGGACTGCAAACCAGGCTGAAACACAGAGGAGTGAGACCCCTCTACCCGGCAACTTGTTGGCAACTGTGCAGTTGCTGGAGAAGAAGCCAAGACGTGGCTTACTCCCAGCACGCTAGATACGATGATTCGACCCGAAGGCTTCTCGACCTGCAGGATGGACCGACCTACTGATTTGGAAAAGGCAAAAGGAGGAGGTGTGTGTTTCGTGATAAACTCTTAGTGGTGCTCCGATGTGCTGGTTTTGTCAAACTTGTGCTCCCCCAATCTTGAACACCTAATGTTCAAATGCCGTCTGTTCTACTTACTTAGGGAGTTCTGCTTCATAAACCTGACTGTAGTTTACATATCACCAGTGGCCAACTATAATCAGCACTTCAGATTGTGCATGAAGTCATCTCCAAGCAAGAAACAGTCCACCCTGATGCATTTCAAATCATAATTGGAGACTTCAACTTGGCTTCTTTGAAGAAAACCCATCAGCATATTGTTACGTACCCCGTAACTGGGTTGCCAAACCAGCAGAAATAGATCACTCAGTTGGAGTCTGGATTACTAGAACTAAGAAAGTTTTATTAAAGAAACAAGCAACACAGTACTCTAATCAAAAGAATAATAAATGCAACAGTTCAGCAATGATAAACACACATGTACACAGAATTAAGATAACAGGATCAATCAAGCTCTATCGTTGTCTAGGGGTAAATGACCAGTTTCAAAGTGACGCAAAGTTCAGTTCAATTTATTTCCGTTCAGTTCGCAGTAATCGCTGCCGTGGGAGATTGACAGTGGGGGGAAGGAGAGAGAGAGCAAAACGAATGAATATTCAAACGGCTTCCACACAGACCTTCGACATTCTTCTCAGTCAGCTTTCGTGCGAGCCCTTTGTGATGTCATCTGAGGTCACCGACCGTGACCCCTCCGTTTCCAGATACGATTGTTTCTCTGTGGTGAACCTGGCACCCAGGCAAGGGCAGACACACTCCAGGTTCCCGCTGATCGTACCTTTCCACCCTGTGCGTCTATGGCTTGATCCCACGATCAGCCGTCCAAAACTTCCCACCGACTTGTGGGAGACGCATGATTTCCAGAGTCTCGTTACCTCGTGGTGTTGTGTGTGTCTTGCCTTAGTGAACCTGTCCCTTTTTATCCCCCTGCTGGGTTATCGCCTGACCATCACTTCAAACAGTTCAGGGTTCAAAGGGGGAGCCGATCTTGACAGCTCTCCTTCCGTTACTCTCTCCCGTCCCTTCATTAACATCTCCAAATGCTGCTCCATTGTTTTCCTTATCTTTCTTTCTCCTGAAGACAGGTGGCAGACCAACTGCTGATCCCACTGGTGCCAGCCCAGGCCAGCTAACATCTTAATTTATGTGTATTCTCGTCACAATATAACCTGCAGTACCAGAGGTCTCAACACACTAAGCCACTGTTATACTAAGATAAGGAAGCCTACCATTCCATGCCCAGACCATATTTCAGTAAATCTGTTCTTCTCCTCCCTGCACACAGGCAGAGGCTAAAGAAATTAAGACTACAAATCAGTGGTCATGGGAGGCGGAGGAGTGGCTATGGGATTGGTTTGAGTAGGTGGACTGGGTCATGTTCAAGAACTCATCGGGGATCTCAGTGAATAACCACAGTTGTAACAGACTTTTTATAAACAGCTATAGTCAAGTGTGTTCCTACGAAATCATTCAGCATCTTCACCAACCATGAGATTCGCAATCTGCTGAGGGCCAGATCAGAGGTATTCAAGTTTGGTGACCAAGAAAGTCACAAGAGGTTGAGGTATGATCTCCAGAAAGCCATCTCACGGGCAAAGTGGAAATATCAGACCAAATTTGAATCAAGGAGGGATGCTCGACTGTTGTGGGAGGACTTGAATGCTAGCACCTCTTATAAAGTTAAATCAAGCAGCTGAGGTGACAACAGGGCTTCACTTTCACATGAGCTCAATGCCTTCTGTGCTCAGTGTGATTATCAAAACATGAAGGAACCATCACAGCCCCTGATGATCCTGTGATTTCAGTCTCTAAGGCTGACATGAGATACCTTTCAGCAGGGTAAACCCACAAAAAGCATCTGGCCCATAAGGGGCACCTGGCCAAGTACTAAAGACTTATGCTGTTCAACTGTTGGAGTGTTCACTAAGAACTTTCCACACTGAGCGCATGTACAGTGCATGAAGCATTGTCGCAGGAAAGTAGCATCCATTATCAGGGACTCCTACCGAGCCCAGGTCATGCTCTCTTCTGCCTCAGGGCTTACACAACCAAATTCGAGAACAGCTTGTTCCCCCTCAACCATCAGGCTCTTGAACCAAAAGGGAGGAGAAGATGGCAGTGTGACGCAGCTCACAGCAGCCACTCCGGAGTTGATGTCTGTTACTTGTCAAGTAGGGTGTCATGCACAATCCTGATTTGATGGAGACAGACGTGAGAGCACGAAGGAACATCTGGTGAAACTTCTGAAATGCCTGCTTCGCTGCCGCTGCTACTGTGTGGTCCAGAATCTCCGGAGGAGAAGACCCCGAGTCCTTGGCTTTGCTTGTTGCTCGGCGGCCAGGGTGGGGTCGAAGCGCTTGGCAGAGGATGGTGCTCGGAGAGACTGTGTCGGAGGGGCTGGTTGGAGGCTTGAAGTTTTCGGATGGACTCAGAGTCCGCTGCGGTCGGGTGCTTCCAATGGTGCTGCATCAGCAAGTTGGCGGCGTTTGGAGGTTCATGGCAGGGAGAGATGATGAGCCTATCGGGACTTTGAGACTTTTTTGTACCATGCCCATGGTCTGCTCTTTATCAAATTATGGTATTGCCTTGCACTGTTGTAACTATATGTTATAATTATGTGGTTTTGTCAGTTTTAGTCTTGGTTTGTCCTGTGTTTTCTTGTGATATCATTCTGGAGGAACGTTGTATCATTTTTTAATGCATGCATTTCTAAATGACAATAAACGAGGACTGAGTGTCCTCATAGTCTAATCTAATCTAATTTCACTTGCCCCATCATTGAAATGTTCGCACAACCTGGAGACTCACTATCAAGGACTCTTCATCTCATGTTCTTGATATTTATTGCTTATTTATTTATTATCATTATTATTATTTCTTTCTTTTTGTATTTGTACATTTGTTGTCTTTTATACATCGATTGAACACCCAAGTTGGTGCAGTCTTTCATTGATTCTATTATGGTTATTATTCTGTTATGGATTTATTTAGTATGCCCTCAAGACAATGAATCTCAGGGTTGTATATAGTGGCATACAGTATGTACTTTGATAATGAACTTACTCTGAACTTTGAATTTTGGAAACATCGACTCCATCCAGGCCTTTCAATATTCAGTAGGTTTCAATAAGATCCACCCCCTGCCCATTCTTCTAAACTCTAGTGAGTATGGGACCAAAGCCATCAAAAACTCCTCCTTTCCATTCCTGGGATCATTGTCATAAACATCCTTTGGATCCTTCCAATGCCAGCATATCATTTCTTAGATATGGGGCTCGGTATTTCTCACAACACTCTAAATGTGGTGTGGCCAATACTTTATAAAGCCTCAGCATAAGATCTTTGCTTTTATATTCCATATGGACCAGATGGGGACAGATGGGACGAGTTATGATGAGCATCTAGTTTGGCAAGGGGAGCTGGGCTGAAGGACACGCTTCCATACTGTATTCAATGACCTACATACAACATCGAGGTTAGTGTCTTACGCAGAAGAACATGTGCAATGAAAATCTTACCAGCAGCAGCACGATAGGCAAGAGGCATCAAATGCATAAGATTTAAGAGATCAAAAATTATAAAATAAGCATTAATTTTGCGCAAATTTTATAAGAAATAACACAATTAAAAAAAAAGTCCACTGTATTAGATGACCGCAACAACTTGGACATTTATCTACTGTGCAAAAGACAACAAACTCTGCAAGCACAAAAAGAAAGGAATAATAATAACAAATAAATGAGCAATAAATATCGAGAACACGAGACGTGTTCTTGAAAGTGAGTCCATAGGTGGTGGGAACAGTTCAATGATTGGGCAAGTGAAGTTGAGTGAAGTTATTCCCTCTGGTTCAAGATCCTAATGGTTGAGGGATAATAACTGCTCCTGAACCTGGTGATGTGAGCCCCGAGGCTCTTGTACCTTTTTCCTGATGGCAGCGGCGAGAAGAGAGCATGTTCTGGATGGTGGAGGACCCTGATAATGGATGCAACGTTCCTGCAACAACGCCTCGCGTGGATGAGCTCAATGGTGGGGAGGGCTTTCCCCGTGGTAGACTGGGCCGTATCCACTACCTTTTGCAGAATTTTCTGTTCAATGGCATTAGTGTTTTCATACCAGGCTGCCGTGCAGCCAGTCTGTATACTCTCCACTATAGAAGTTTGTCAATGTTTTGGGTGTCATGACAAATCTTCGCAAACCTCTAGGGAAGTAGAGGCACTGCCGTGCTTTCTTCATAATTGCACTTATGTGCTGGGCCCAGGACAGGCCTACTGAAATAGTAACACGGAGAAATTTAAAGTTGCTGACCCTAATCATGAAATCATAAGCACAAGAGATTCTGCACATGCTGGAAATTCAGAACAACACACACAGAGTGCCTGAGGAACTCAGCAGGTCAAGCAGTAACCACAGAGAGGAATAAACAGTCAACCTTTCAGGCTGAGACCCTTCATCAGGACCTGCTGAGTTCTTCAAACATCAGAGAGAGACAACACTTTGCTGGCAGCTAGCATCAGCATAATTTCCCGTTCTATAACAGCTTGGCTGCTTTCTGTGGTGTCATACTCTGGTTTACACATATCTGTGCCCAGTGAAGATGAAAACACTGAGGACACTGTGACCCTCAGTGTCTCTCCATGTTGCTGTTGTCCCTCGTCAGGGCTCCGTGTGACATTTGGTTCACTCACACGGATGAACAGTGATGAGCCGGGACACTTGTTCCTGGATTAATCGTGTGAAAAGCTCCTTGCTGGGATTCTTGGAGCTTGGTCTCAATTTGATCCCGGACTTGCCTATTCCCTGCAGAGATAGCCCCTAGCACTGGCATTTGCTGCCCTGATTCTCGCTGTGTGCCTGGCTGCAACATTGTCATTTCCAGCAGCTCTTGCTGCCCTTTTCTCACCGGTTCAGGCTGGCTGCTCCTCTGCCCTGCAGTGACTTCACACAACACTCCGCGACGCTCACATTTACCTTTACGTATAGCTTCTTGTGTTCTGTGTTCTGCCGAGATTTGTGGGTCCGCTATGTTGGCATGGGAATGTGTGGTGACACTCGCAGGCTGCGCGCCCCCCCCCCCCCGAGAGTCAGGCCCTTCGGCCCATCTCTATCCATACTGAACCATCAATCTGCCTAATCCCATCAACCTGCACCCACACCATAGTCCTCCATACCCCTCCCATCCATTTACCTATTCAAATTTCTCTTAAATGTTGAAATCAACCCTGCATCCATCGGCTCCCCTTCCGCTAATGCCCCACTTCCCCCTCGTACCCCATCCGTTATTTATTTATATACACACATTCTTTCTCTCTCTCTCTCTCTTTTTTCTCCATCTGTCCCTCTGACTATACCCCTTGCCCATCCTCTGTGTTTTTCCCCCCCTCCCCCTTTTCCTTCTCCCGGGGCCTCCTGCCCCATGATCCTCTCATATCCCTTTTGCTAATCACCTGTCCAGCTCTTGGCTCCACCCCTCCCCCTCCTGTCTTCTCCTATCATTTTGGATCTCCCCCTCCCCCTCCCACTTTCAAATCTCTCACTAGCTCTTCCTTCAGTTAGTCCTGACGAAGGGTCTCAGCCCGAAACGTCGACTGTACCTCTTCCTAGAGATGCTGCCTGGCCTGCTGCGTTCACCAGCAAATTTGATGTGTGTTGCTTGAATTTCCAGCATCTGCAGAATTCCTCATGTTTAGTCTCCTCAGTCTTCCATGTTTCAGGGAATACAGTCCCAACCTATTCAACCTTTCCCTATAACTCAGGTCTTCAAGTCCTGGCAACATCCTTGTGAATTTTCACTGCACTCTTTCAATCTTATTTACATCTTTCACCAAACTGTGCACAATACTCCAGATTAGGCCTCACCAATGTCTTATACAATATCAACGTAACATTTCAACTCCTGTATTCCTTACATTGATTTATGAAAGCCAATGTGCCAAAAGCTTTCTTTTTCAACCCTATCTACCTGTAACATCACTTTCAAGGAATTATGGATCTATATTCCCAGATCCCTCTGTTCTACTGCTCTCCTCAGTGCCCGACCACTCACCGTGTAAGACCTCCTCTAGTTGGTCCTCCAAAATGCAACACTCAAACTTATCTGCATTAAATTCCATCTGCCATTTGTCATCCCATTTTTCCAACTAGTCCAGATCCCACAGCAAGCTTTGATAGCCTTCCTCATTGTCCACTACATCCCCGATCTTAGTGTCATCCACTAATTCACTGATTCAGTTTGCCACATTATCATCCAGATCATTGATATGGATGACAAACAATGGACCCAGCACCAATCCCTGAGGCACATCACTGGTCATGTAACTTGAAAGTTGTTAACTTACAGCAGCAGTTCAATGCAATACATAATCTAACAGAGAGAGAAAAGAATAATAATAATAAGATATAGGAGCAGAAGTAGGCAATTTGGCCCATCGAATCTGCTCCGCCATTCAATCATGAGCTGATCCAATCATGGGCTGGATAATAATAATAAATAAAATAAAACATAATAATAAAGAAACAAGTAAATCAATTATGTATATTGAATAGATTTAAAAAAGTGCAAAAACAGAAATATTGTATATTAAAAAAGTGAGGTGGTGTCCAAAGCTTCAATGTCCATTGAGGAATCAGATGGCAGAGGGGAAGAAGCTGTTCCTGAATCGCTGAGTGTGACCCTTCAGGCTTCTGTACCTTCTACCTGATGGTAACAGTGAGAAAAGGGCAGGCCCTAGGTGCTGGAGGTCCTTAATAATGGACGCTGCCTTTCTGAGACACCGCTTCCTAAAGATGTCCTGGGTACTTTGTAGGCTAGTGCCCAAGATGGAGCTGAATACATTTACAACCCTCTGCAGCTTCTTTCGGTCCTGTGCAGTAGCCCGTCCATACCAGACAGTGATGCAGCCTGTCAGAATGCTCTCCATGGTACAACTATAGAAGTTTTTGAGTGTATTTGTTGACATGCCAAATCTCTTCAAACTCCTAATAAAGTATAGCCGCTGTCTTGCCTTCTTTATAACTACATCGATAAGTTGGAACCAGGTTAGATCCTCAGAAATCTTGATACCCAGAAACTTGAAACTGCTCATTCTCTCCACTTCTGATCCCTCTGTGAGGATTGGTATGTGTTCCTTCAACTTGCCCTTCCTGAAGCCCACAATCAGCTCTTTCGTCTTACTGACGTTGAGTGCCAGGTTGTTGCTGCGGCACCACTCCACTAGTTGGCATATCTCACTCCTGTATGCCCTTCTCATCACCACCTGAGATTCTACCAACAATGGTCAGCAAATTTATAGATGGTATTTGAGATATGCCTAGTCACGCAGTTATGTGCATATAGAGAGTAGAGCAGTGGGCTAAGCGCACACCACTGAGGTGCGCCAGTGTTGATTGTCAGCGACGAGGAGATGTTATCATCAATCCGCACAGACTATGGTCTTCCTGTTAGGAGGTCGAGGATCCAATTGAAGAGGGAGGTACAGAGGCCTAGGTTCTGCAACTTCTCAATCAGGATTGTGGGAATGATGGTATTAAATGCTGAGCTATGTCAATGAACAGCATCCTGATGTTGGTGTTTGTGTTGTCTAGGTGATCTAAAGCCGTGTGGAAAGCCATTGATATTGTATCTGCCCTTGACCTACCGTGGTGATAGGCAAATTGCAATGGGTCCAGGTCCTTGCTGAGGCAGGAATTCAGTCTAGTCATGACCAACCTCTCAAAGCATTTCATCACTGTTGATGTGAGTGCTACCGACTGATAGCCATTAAGGCAGCCCACATTATTCTTCTTAGGCATTGGCATAATTGTTGCCTATTTGAAGTAAGTGGGAACTTCTGCCCATAGCAATGAGAGGTTGAAAATGTCCTTGAATACTCCCGCTAGTCGGTTGGCACAGGTTTTCAGAGCCTTAGCAGGTACTTCATATTGAATACCAAATGACTGAACCTGTTGGTGAATTGGTTGTTAATGCAAATGACATATTTTACTGTATGTTTCTATATATATATAGTTAATCAATTTGAATTGAACCAAATCATAAGATCTTGAGTCTATTGATGACCTACCTGACTGGGAGCTGTGTCAATTCTGTCATCTCTAGTTCTAGTGTGCTGAGGATAACTCCAGTAATGGAAATCAGGGAAGGCAGCAGAGGTCATAATGGAGGAAAATGGAGGTACTGTGGGATGGATAGATCCATGGATGAATTTCAATTTTTGGCTGAGAACTTTGAATTCAGCAACAACTGGTGAGATCTCAGGAGATCAGTTGCTTCATGTGAGCAGCATTTGTTGTGAATGATCTGGCTCATGCAGTTTCCAGTTGAGTTCAGCTTGGGAGAATGCACGACTGAGAAATAGAGGATTGAGTTTTGACCGTGAAGAAGTCTCTTCCACATCAACAAATGTAAGGGACTAAGGAAAATTAAGATCTTCCCCTTTCTCCCCCTGTCATTTTCTTGTCCCAGACCCAGTAAAGTGTGTCTTTCAAAACTTGCATCATTTTCTAACTCTACTAATTTCCCTCTCATGCATGCTGGGTTCATTTCATCCATGAAGGTTAAACCTTCCTTGACCTTGCTGACTGCTCAGTTTCACCTGTATTGGCTGATATTACCTGATGACCCTGTGGCAATATCTCCACTGCTTGGACAGCAGCATTTCTAGATTCAGAGATGTATAAAATAATGGAGATACCAGATCAGGTGAATGCACTCAGTCTTTTTCCCAGGGTTGTGGAATCAAGAATTAGAGGTCATAGGTATTGTGTTGGTACTGGTAATGGTGGTGGTGTATTATTGTCAGATGTACCAAGATACAATTAAATGATTGTCTTGCATTCTGTTCATACAGATCAGATCATTACACAGTGCATTGAGGTAGAACAAGGTAAAACAATTTTTTATAGATGCACCGTAGAAAGCATTCTTCTAGGGTGCATCACAACCTGGTATGGAAGTTGTCCTGTCCAAGACCGAAGGAAGCTGCAGAAGTTCGTGAACACGGCGCAGCACATCACACAAACTAATCTTCCATCCTTGGACTCTCTTAACACCGCATGCTGTCGGAGCAGTGCTGCCAGGATAATCAAGGACACGACCCACCCAGCCAACACACTTTTCGTCCCTCTTCCCTCCGGGAGAAGGTTCAGGAGCTTGAAGACTCACATGGCCAGATTTGGGAACAGCTTCTTTCCGACTGTGATAAGACTGCTGAATGGATCCTGACCCGGATCTGGGCCGTTCCTTCCAAATATCCGGACCTGCCTCTCAGTTTTTTTGCACTACATTACTTTCCATTTTTCTATTTTCTATTTATGGTTTATAATTTAAATTTTTAATATTTACTTCCGATTTGTAACCCAGGGAGCGGGAAGTGCAGAATCAAATTTTACTGTGATGATTGTACGTTCTAGTATCAGTTGTTTGGCGACAGTAAAGTATAAAGTATAAGAAAAGTACAATAATAAGCAGAATAAAGACTAAGAGATACCAAAAAGGTGCAGTGTAGTGCAGGTAAATGAAAAAGTGCAACATCATCAACAGGGTAGATCGTGAGGTCAAGAGCCCATCTTATCATCTAAGAGGTCCATTCAAGAGTCTACATAGTGAGATAGAATCTGTCCTTGAGCCTGGTGGTTCACACTTTCAGACTTCTGCATCTCCTGCCTGATGGGAGAGAGGTAGAGGAGAGAATGTCTGGGGTGTGTGGGGTCATTGATTCTGCTGGCTGCTTTATTGAGGCAGAGAGAAGTGTAGGCAGAGTCCATGGAGGGGAGGCTGTTTCCCATGATGGGCTGAGCTGTGCCCACAACTCTCTGCCATTTCTTGCGGGCTTGTGCAGAGCAGCTATCATACACAAGCCTTGATGCATCCAGTCAGAACGTTTTGTATGGCAGTGCATCGACAGCTTTAGGGTAAGAGAGGAGAGATGTACTAGGAACCTAGGGGGCAACATTTTTACTCAGAGTCTGTTCCACAGATGGAACAAACTGCCAGGGTAATTGGTTGAGGGAGGTACATTAACAACATTTAAAGGGCTTTAAGAGAGGTACATGGATAGGAAAATTTAGAGGGAAATGGGTAAATAGGTGTAGTTTAGATGGGAACAATGGTCGGCATGGACCAATTGATTTGAAGGGCTTGTTTACGCAGTGGATGACCCTATAACTCTCTGTGACTAACTCACCTCCTCCACCAGCAGCTCTCTGCGAATCAGTCTGATTGTTATCTCTATGTCACCCTGCATCTAATGCTAATGTTCTGAACATATATCAATCCCATTACTCAGATCTCAGTAACCTCTCCCTTGCCGCAATTCATCCACTGCTGAAGTTCCGATCAATCATCCAAGTTTGATTATTTAAGGGCACTCCTGATGTACCTCCCCGCTCATTCCTGCCCTCCAAAGTCCTGGTGTCTGCATCATAACTCACACCCAGTCCTATTCACACCACTCTTCCACCTGTTTTGTGGTCCTATACAATTTCCTGGTTAATCTGCATCTCAATTCTAAAACTGAAATGACTTTAGTCCCTGTGTTATCTCTGCTGCCCCATAGCCCTCTGGAGTGCCACGGTAGAGTAGTGGTTAACACAACTTTATTACACCTGGTATACTCGGAGATCGGAGCGCAGTTCCAGGGTCCTCTGTAATCAAGTTTGTAATCAAGTGCATGGGTTTCCTTCTGGTTTTCTGGTTCCACCTACAGTTCCAAAGGTGTACCAGTTAGAAGGTTAGTTGGCCATTTTAAATTGTCCCATGGTTAGGCTAGGGTTAATATCAGTGGGATGCTGGGTGGTGCGGCTCAGAGGGCCAGAAGGGCCTGACCCGTGCTGTATCTCTTGATAAAACAAAATCTTAGTGTCAATTTCATTACTGATGTAATGCCCTGGTTCATATTTTTACTGTTATACTTTATTCTTTATTGGCGCCAAACAATTGATATTAGAATGTACAATCATCACAGCGATATTTGATTCTGCGCTTCCCACTCCCTGGATTACAAATCTATAGTAAATATTAAAAATTTAAATTATAAATCATAAATAGAAAATAGAAAAATGGAAAGTAAGGTAGTGCAAAAAAACCAAGAGGCAGGTCCGGATATTTGGAGGGTACGGCCCAGATCCGGGTCAGGATCCCTTCAGCAGTCTTATCACAGTTGGAAAGAAGCTGTTCCCAAATCTGGCCGTACGGGTCTTCAAGCTCCTGAGCCTTCTCCCGGAGGGAAGAGGGACGAAAAGTGTGTTGGCTGGGTGGGTCGTGTCCTTGATTATCCTGGCAGGACTGCTCCGACAGTGTGCGGTATATATTTCATTTAGCGGTTCTGTAAGAGCAGTCTGTTCTGTGAGAGCTGCTTGTTTGGGTTATTGTTGAAGATAAGAGATGAGGAGAAATGTGTGCCATCCAATTAGGATGGTTGAATTAAGGGGAGGTTTCTCTGGTGAGGGACAATGAGGTTTGGTCTTGGGTTTCTTTGTTCGGAGGGAGATGAAGAGAGGAGACGCTGGGGAGAACCGGTCGTAGCGTATGTTCCGGTGGGAGACCCGTTTGTTCGAGATGGATTGCGAGCAACGTAGTGTGGGCATTCACAGTGACCAAGGGACCAGTGCGTGAGTGACAGAGAAGTTCAAGATGAGCTCCAACTTGTGCACAGTTGACTGTTTAATCAGAATAAGCTCTTTTCGTTTTGTTATTCTTTATTAACTCTTTAGTTAAAATTCATGAATATAATTCCTTTAATCATATGCAGTCTGATATTTCTTGGCACTGAGTTGTAACAGGGTAGCAAATTACACAGCATCCACACAAACTGGGGTCTGGGGTGGGACTTGACAGCGTCTTCCCTAGACTTACGCAGGAAAACCAAGGATGTTTCACCAACATCAAAGACAAAGTTAAAGTACATTTATTGTCAAAATACGTATTTGTCACTATTTACTAGAGTTTCATTTTCTTGCAGGAAGTGAGAGGAAAATAAAAAAGTACGATATAATTGATGAAACTATGCATAAACAAAAACTGACAACCAACCAAAGTGTAAAAGAAGACAAATTGTGAAAATTAAAAAACATAAATACTGGCAGGAATATGAGTGATAGAGTCCTTGAAACTGAGTCTGAAGGTTGTTCAATCAGTTCAGAGCTGAGGTGAGTGAAGTTATCCACGCTGGTTCAGGAGCCTGATAATCATAAGGTAATAACTTCCTGAACCTAGAGGCATGGGACCCAGGCTCCTGTACCTCCTTCCTGACGGTAGAAGTGAGAAGAGTGCATGGCCTGAATGATGCTTTCTTATGGCAACGCTCCTTGTAAATGGGCTCAGTGATGGAAGGTCTTTGTCTGTGTTGGACAGGGCTGTATCCACCACTTTCTGTAGGTTTTTCCATTTCCTGGGTGATGGTGATTCCAGACCAGGCCATGATGTGACCAATCAGGATAATCTTCACCGTGCATCTACAGAAGTTTGTCAAAGTTTGAGCTCACTTCTCGCTGCTGCCATCAGGAAGAAGGTACAGGGGCCTCGGGGCTCACACCACCAGGTTCAGGAACAGTTATCACCCCTCACCATCAGGCTCTTGGACCAGTGTGGATAACAACTCAACTTCACTCCCCCCATCACTAAATTGTTTCCACAACCTATGGACTCATTTTCAAGGATACTTCATCTCATGTTCTCAATATTACTGCTTATTTATTTTTTATTATTATTATTTTCTCTTTTGTATTTGCACATTGTAGTGTTTTGCCCATTGGTTGCTTGTCCATCCTGTTGGATAGAGTCTTTCATTGATTCTATCGTGTTTCTTAGATTAACTGTGCACGTCCACAAGAAAATGAATCTTACGGTTGTATATGGTGACATATACGTGCTTTGATAATAAATTTACTTTGAATTTTGAGCTTTGAACTTTGAAGTTTTAGATGATATGCCAAATCTTCGCAAACTTCTAAGAAAGTAAAGGTGTTATTGTGCCTTCTTGTGATGTCACTTACGTGGTAGTCCCAAGACAGAATCTCTGATATGATAACACCAAGGAATTTAAAGTTACTGACCCTCTTCACTTTTGATCCGCTAATGTGGACTGGCTCAAGTACCTCTGCTTTCTTCATCCTGCAGTTGATAATAACTGTTTGGTTTTTTTAGATGTTCAGTGACAGGTTGTTGTTGAGGCACCAAGCAAATAGATTTTCAATCTCCCCCTTCGATGTTCATTTGTCGCCAACTTTGAAGTGGTCAAAAACAGTTGTCCCCAAACTAAAATTGTACTTAGCCACACAATCAAAGGTATACAGTGAGTTGAGCACAGGCTAAGCACACAGCCCTGTGGTTCGCATGTGCTGATGGTGATAGTGGAGGAAATGTTATTGCCAATCTGTACTGATTGGGGTCAACAAGTAAGGGAAGTGAGAATCCAATTTCACCAAGAGGTATCAAGGGCTAGGTCTTGGAGCTTAGTGATTAGTTTTGAAGGAAAGACCATGTTGAATCCTGAGCTATAGTCAATGAAGAACATCCTGATGTATGCATCTTATTTGTCCAGATGTTCTGGGGTTGAGTGAAGTGCCAATGATATGACATCTGTTGTTGACCTGTTGTGACAGTAAGCAAATTGGAGTGGATCCAAGGCACCCCTCATGCAGGAATTGATATGCTTCATGACTAACCTCTCAAAGCCCTTCATCACAGGAGATGTAAGTGATATTGGATGATAATCATTGAGTATGTTATCACGATCTTCTTGGGCAATGGTATGATTGAAGCCTGCTTGAAGCAGGTGTGTGCCTCAGACTACCAAAACGAGAGGGTACAGTTGTCCATAACACTCCAGCCAAGTGTGGGATGGGGAGCCATATCTCAGTGAAACAGAGAATGCAGCAATATCTCATTTCTCTCTGATACAGCAATCTTGCCTTAGGTCCTGTATCTTGCTGTCCAGTGACCATGCATTGGTAGTAAGATGCTAGGTCACAAGAGTTACATTCCCCATCGCTTCAATCTGACTTGAAGTCTGCCCCTTCTGCCTACATTTTCTAAGTTGGACATTGTCTAGTTGCAGGTGCCATAGCTGCATTCCTGAGGGTCCATTTCAACAAGTCCTTCAAAAGATTGTAAAATCACTAGTGCATTTAGACTGGTGGCGCCCAAACACTTTTGTGTTACCTCCACCTTGATTCCCAGACAAATCCCCAGCACCCTCCCCTCCCTTTCTGGTTACCACATAAAAGCTAGAAAGAATTTTGGTTTACAATGCACAGTGAAATAAAATAATTAACTGAAAATTCAAAGTGGTGACAAATAATTGCAAAAATTATTCAAATCTATTTAAAACTACAAATAAAATTATTTATTTACAGTAAAAACAATTTTCATCAACATTCCTAGACACTACATTAGTAGTCCAACTATTCGCTACTTCATTGCTTTTTCACCTTTCAATGAGATGGATGGGCTTGGTGCAGTGATATCAGTTCCTCAACATTAGGCTGAATGTCACTTAGAAGGAGACTTGGATCCCCACATTCAGAAATTTGCAGACTGCTTCACTGGTTTGTAAGATGTTGGGTGACTGCACTGAAAGCCTACTCCACTAAATGTGATATTGGAAAGATAATAAAGAACATCTTGACCTTTTCTACAGCATAGGATAGCATTCTGATATTTTTCTCTGCAACCAAAAGTCTTGACATGATTTTTTTGAACCATTGCATCAGCTCAAAGATATTTTGGAGTGAGATCAGTTCTGCCTCCATCCTTCCTGTTAATTTCTCATTGCAGGTGTTCAGGAATGGATTTATTATGCAATCCGAAATTTAGATTGAGAAAAGATCCTGAAATCTCTCTGACATGTCCTTATACAGTTCACCCAGGTGGGTGCAGTATATTTGAAGATTATCATCTGCTATTCTTTCATTCTCTTCCAACTCAGAGAGGCTCAGAAATTGAAAAAATGTTGCAACAGCTAATGTTACACTTAGACAGGGTTAACTTGGACAGAAATGTGGAGATGATTGATTTGACTTTGATAAGATTCACATCATTTCCTTGTAATTAAATATTGATTTCATAAAACTTATAGAAATATAGAAAACCTATGGCACAATACAAGCCATTTGGCCCACAAAGCTGTGCCGAACATATCCTTACCTTAAAAATTACCTAGGGTTACCCATAGCCCTCTATTTTTCTGAGCTCCATGTACCTGTCCAAAAATCTCTTAAAAGACCCTATTGTATTCGCCTCCACCACCGTCACCAGCAGCCCATTCCACGCACTCACCACTCTCTGTGTAAAAAAACTTACCCCTGACATCTCCTCTGTACCTACTTCCAAGCACTTTAAAAATATGCCCTCTCATTCTAGCCATTTCAGCCCTGGGAATAAGCATCTGACTATCCACACGATCAATGCCTCTCATCATCTTGTACACCTCTATCAGGTCACCTCTATCTGTCGCTCCAAGGAAAAAAGGCCAAGTTCACTCAACCTATTCTCATAAGGCATGCTCCCCAATCCAGGCAACATCCTTGTAAATCTCCTCTGCACCCTTTCTATGGTTTCCACATCCTTCCTGTAGTGAGGTGACCAGAACTGAGCACAGTACTCTAAGTGGGGTCTGACCGGGGTCCTACATAGCTGCAACATTACCTCTCGGCTCCTAAATTCAATTCCACGATTGATGAAGGCCAATGCACCGTATGCCTACTTAACCACAGAGTCAACCTGCACGGCTTTGTGAATAATTGTGACAAATAACAATATCAAGTCTAATATTCTTGAGTTGATTACTGAATGAAACACTTGAATCTTCATAGAATTTTATCGCAGTTTCAAAAAGCGCATAAAAGCATCTCAGGTAGTTTCCTTTTGAGAGTCATCTGACTTCTGTGTGTAACAGCAAGTGTTTAAGCTGAGCGCCTTCCCCCACCTCCCCTTGTATCTTTATCGTCCCCTTAGAAACACCCACCAACCTCCAGAGAACCACTGATATCACCCACTTTGTGAACCACTGATTTTGACAGTTCAAAAGTGTGTTTCTCAAAGGGAAATCACAGACTGCAGTTTGCAGTGGTAATACAGTTCAAAAGATGACTATCTAGTAGTTTTGTGAACTGCCCGCCAAATGTCACTGTATATTGCCAGTGCCATCTTGAATTGGTGTTTGTGCCTTTTACTGTTAAACATCTGCGCTGTGAAACTTCCTGTTAAAAACATTCCATCTCTCTTGTTCTGATGTTGTCTTTTAAACTTAAGTGTACTTGCTCCTCTTGATATCTTTTATGTGGCTCAGTATTATATTTTAATCTTCCGTGTTTATATTTTCAGAATCAGAATCACTTTACTGCCAGTATGTGAAAAGTACCAGAATTGATTGTGGTTTAGTGCCAAGCATGAAACACAGGACAGTGCCATGACAGACAGACAATACAATAGCAACCAACAATTTACAAGATAAAAGTACAAACAGCCATGAGCAATTAACAATTAGCAGAATGTTCACATGCACAAATGTCAATAAACAAATTATAAGTGTGAGCATGTGAACAGATAAGGTAATTAATTCAACCAACACACACAAAATGCTGGGGGAACTCAGCAGGCCAGGCAGCATCTGTGGAAAAGAGTAAACAGTCGATGTTTCAGGCCAAGACCCCTCAGCAGGATTGGAGAAAAAAGATAGGAAGTCAGAGTAAGAAGGTGGGGGGAAGGGAGGAAGAAATACAAGGCTGTAGGTGATAGGTGAAGCCATGAGAGGGGTGTGGGTGAAGTAAAGAGCTGGGAAGTTGATTGGTGAAAGAGATAACGAGCTGGAGAAGGGGGAATCTGATAGGAGAGGCCAGAAGGCCATGGAGGAAAGAAAAAGGGAGGAGCATTAGACAGAGGTGATGGGCAGGTAAGGGCGTAATGTGAGAGAGGGAAATGAGAATGGGAAATTGTGAAAGGGTGGGGGGATCACCAGAAGTTCGAGAAATTGATGTTCATGCCATCAGGTTGGAGGCTACCTAGACAGATTAGCAGGTGTTGCTGATCCAACCTGAGTCTGGCTTCACCGTGGCAGTAGAGGAGGCCATGGACTGATATATCCATGGTAATTAATTCTGTCGTCACACACACCCCCTTCCTTCCTTTCCAGTCCTGAAGAAGAGTCTTGGCCCGTTAAATTGACTGATTATTTATTTCCATAGATGCTGCCTGACCTGCTGAGTTCCTCCAGCATTTTGTGTGTGTGTGCGCGTGTGTGTGTGTGTGTGTGTGTGTGTTACTTAGATAATTATCAACAGAACAAGGACATCAGGAAAGACCATTTAACAGATGTCGTGTAGGGACCATTAGGGTATTGCAACTGAGTGAGTTTTGTTGAGAAGTTGGCTAGCTACAGGAAAGAAGCTTGAGGGTAGGCATGTAGTCCTGGTGGTGGTGGGCTTGTAGTGGTTCCCTGATATCAATTTGGTGAATAGGTGACTGGTAGGGTGGGTGGGGTCAGCAGTAATTCTTTTCAGCTCAATTCAGAATCAGAATCAGATTTTACTTGTTAATGGGACATTTTACTAAAAGGAAAGGAGAGCTTGTATTTATTTATTGCTGTTCTATCCTTTGGATATCCCAATGAAGTAAATTTAAAGCGTGGTCAAATTTGCTTTGTTATAATATATGTTAAAGGTCCTATATAAATAAGAGTTGTTATCTAAGGATAATAAAGAATCACTATTCCGTGATGTGGTAGGCATGAGTATCTTGAATCCATATTTCTATCTCCATTACATTTATTACTGCTTTCAATGTAGCATAGTACAGACTGACGTCTTTCAACTCTAATTTTGTCCTGGATGATCTATGTTGCACAGACAGGAAGTTTATTGACGGTGACAGAAAATGCCGATCCACTGGGTTTCAGGAGTTTATACGGTCAGAAGGAAAACAAAAACGTAATACAAATGGGTCTGATATATACCAGAGGCAAATCTATCAAACGGATTGGGAAAAGGGTAAGCTAATAAGGATTATTTATTGCTGAACTTATGACTTTCCATGTATAATTTTATGACTGTGTAGAGCAAAAAAAAGATTAATTAAAGTAATTAACCGCAGGGGGTGGGGTAAACAGATTAAAACTCTGGCAGATAAATTAAATTTATGCATGAGTTTAAATGAGAGAAGCTTGCTGGTTGAAATATCATTAATGGATAGACAGCGCCAGAAGACAGAAGCATACATTTTGCGCGGCCAGACTTCCATCTTGGCGTAATTGCTGTAATGTTGCCATGTTCCAAAATGTTTATTACTAAAGTTGCATTGATAATTTAAATCTAAATATCAATACCAATTACAATTTTTACAGTTATTTCAGAGTTGTAGCTGGCCACTAAATTGCTCTTCTTGCTGGAAATGACATGCAAGGTTTAAATGGAATTGATTTGTTACTAATTCTGCTTGCAGGCGATGGCCTGATTGTTCAGAATTTCTCATCACTCGGATTTACACTCAGTGGCCACTTTGTTAGGTACAAGACGTACCGTATAATGTGGCCACTGTGTATATTTCTATTATTCATGGTCTTCCGCTGCTGTAGCCTATCCACTTCAAGTTTCAATGTGTTGTGTGTTCAGAGATGCTCTTCCGCACATCCGTTGTTGTAATGTGTGATATTTGAGTTACTGTTGCCTTTCCGTCAACCCAAACCAGTCTGGCCATTCCTCTCTGATTTCTCTCACTGAACCGCCCCTCACTGGATTTTTATTTGCTTTTTGCACCATTTGCTGGCACCAACCATCAGGACCAAAGTCACTTGGATGACATTTCTTCCACATTCTGATGTTTGATCTGAATAGAAACTGAACCTCTTGTCCATGTCTGCATGCTTTTGTGCATTGAGTTGCTGCCACGTGTAATAGGCTGATCAGATATTTGCATTAACGCACAGGTGTACCTAGTACAGTGGTCACTGAATATATATATAAAATCTTATCCTAATTATGCAAAAAAAAGGGATTCTCCCTTTGTTTGCCTCTCTACATTGGTCCATTCTGGTCTGGGCTAGATCCAACTGCGTTGAGGTTTACTCCAGCTCTATACAAATAGTGTCAGTGCAATGTACTCAGTGTATATTGCCTCAATATTGCCCTCCGGTGAAAAATGATATCGTATCCGTTAAATAGGGGCCATGGACAATTCTGATTTGATCGAGAAAGACGTGAAAGCACAGAGGAACATCTGGAGAAATTTCTGAAATGCCAGTTCGCTGCCATTGTTACTGTGTGATGGAGAAATCTTCCAGAGGGAAGGCCCCAAAATCCCCCGGCTTTGCCTTCTGCGGGCGACCGAGACCGAGGTTGAATCGTTCGGATAGAGATGGCGCTCAGTACTCAGTGTCAGAGGACTGATCGGAGGCTCGAAGTTTTCGGATGACTCAGAGTCGGACTGTGGTCGGCATGGCAGGGAGAGTTTTTCTTCCTTCTCCCGTCTGCGTGAGATGTGGGACATTCGAGAGACTTTGAACTTTTTACTGTGCCATGGACTGTTCTTCATCAAGTTATGGTATTGTTGCACTGTTGTAACTATATGTTATAATTATATGGTTTTGTCAGTTCTTTCAGTCTTGGTTTGTCCTGCGTTTTGTGATATCACACCGGAGGAAATATTGTATCATTCTTAATGCATGCATTACTAAATGACAATAAAAGAGGACTACGTGTCTTCATAATCTAATTTCAGACAGAGTCCAACATAGCAACACTACTGTAGAGTGTGTTTAGTAGGAATGACTTACAGCCTGTTACGATGCTGGCATTTTGGACAATCATGAAGATCCTCCATCTCTGGCGGTGTTCAGGGCTTCCTTCATCATGTCAGTAGCCTCCTCTTGGTTTTCATTACTGTTAGTCATGCATGTCCCGGGTGGAGACTCTGAATAAAGTTACACTCAGATGTAGAAGTACTCTACGTCGCTGTCTCTGTAACAGTCTTGTTTTAGCGGTCAGAGTTGTCAGCCCTGTGCTAAATCTCCGAACCTGGAGGACTGGTGGACCACTCTTAGTCTGGCCTCTACCCTTTGACCTGTTTGGCATGGGTAACCCTTCCAATAATCAAAGCATAGAGCCCTGACTCCAGCCATCATAGGTCTCCAGATAATTGAGACACGCAAACCTCCAAACCCTACGATAAAGTTCTGGTTCTCTTAGAGGAGTAGGAACGATATCCCAATGAAATGAGTTGGCTTGAAACCTTTCTACGAAATCACAGGAACACTGTTTTACGTTAGAAATTGAACTCTGCTGTAAGAACTCTATTTGACCTATTCTATCTCTTTTAAAGAGCTGACCATTTGTGACCTCCTGCCCATTGGATACTATCTATCCAATTGCCTTTTGAACAATAATCTGGTTTTAAACTGTGGTTTTCAGACAGCAATAGTTCACTGCATAAGTGAAAATATCTCCTCATCTGCACCCTGATTCTCTTTCTAATGATCTCAAATGAGCTCAAATGTCCCTTTTGGACACCATGAACTTGGATTGCCGCAAGTTCGATTCACTGATTCATCGGCTGAGAGTAAGGGTGGATGGCGGGGAAGCTATGTGGCCTCAGTCATAGCAAGGACTAGGCCTCAAGCAGTGGTGTCGCCTGATTAAGGCCACCAGGAGGGAGAGAGGTGTTGGGGTTGGTGTGGCGTCGGGTCCAGGCTGGAGTTGGTGCTGCCCCCAAGTGTTCACTCAGTAGAAGACAAGCTCTATTGTGCTCTTTGGTATTCATGGAATAAGGGTCTGGACTAAATCTATACATATATTTTGGAAGGTTGTATTTTATTGATATCCTATTTGTGCTCGCTGTCTGGTATGTGTGAGGTCTAGGCCTCAAGCTGCAGTGTCACCTGCTAACAGCTGCTAGGAGAGAAGTGTCGGAGCCAGTGTGCTCCACCTGGATCGGTGTGTCATGGCATCCAGGCTGGAGTTGATGCCGCCCACACCCCCTCCTGCCCCTCAGTGCTCGCTCAGCAGAAAGCAAGCTGTATTGTAGCTCGAGTCTGAACTGTTTTATTGTGTGATATCTGCCCGTGCTGTGTGTGCTTTGTGCTGTGTGCTGTTGGTACTGTGTTTTGCACCTTGGCCCTGGAGTAACACTGTATCGTTTGGCTGTATTCATCGGTATTCATGTATGGTTGAGTGACAATTAAACTTGAATTGAATTGAATTCAGCAAGTCAGGCAACATCAGTGGAAGGGCATAAACAGTCAATGATTCAGGCCGAGACCATAAGTCATTAGAGATTAGGCTTTTTGGCCCATCGAGTCTGTTCCGTCATCTGACCCTTCATCAGGCATTGAAGCAATACACTGTGAATATGGACTGGATGAAAAGAAGAGGCGAGTCAGTGATGGACTGAGCAGTGTTTACCACTCTCTGTAGGTTCCATCAGTCCAGAGCAGAGCAGTGACCATACCAAGCTGAGCTGCAACCTGTCCCGATACTTTTCATAGTGCACCTGTAGAAGCTTGAGAAAATCCTTGTGAACGAAACAAATCTTCTCAGATGCCTAAGGAAGTGCATATGTCAATTACAAATCAGAGCACCCCTTAAAAGAATTGGACCTGTCAGTATGTTAAGGCCACTGCTGGTTGCCATAGATACCCACACCATTACAAACAGTAAGCCAGTGTACCTGCCTGTTGTTTTCAGAGAGTGAGAGTTAGAACATAGAAAACAGAACATTACAGTGGCCCTTCAGACCACAAAGTTTTGCTGACCTTTTAACCTTCTCTTAAGATCAATCTAACCATTCCCTCCCATATAGCCCTCCATTTTTCTGTCGGTCTTGTACCTATCTAGGAGTCCCTAATGTATCTGCATCTACCACCTCCTCTAGCAGTGGATTCCACACACCTACCAGTCTCTGTGTAAAGTACCTACCTCTGTCACCCCTCTCCAATCACCTTAAAATTATGCCCCCTTGAATTAGCCATCTCCATCCCTTGGAAATGTCCCTGGGTATCCACTTAATCGATGCCTCTTATCATCTTGCACACCTCTATCAAGTCAACTCTCATCCTCTTTTGCTCCAAAGAGAAAAGCCCTAGTTCGTTCAACCTACCCTCATGCACTTGGCTCTTAATCACAGTCCCCTGACCAGTGAAGGCCAACACACTATACACTTTCTTAACCACCCTATCAACTTCTCCGGCAACTTTGAGGGCTCTGTGGATGTGGACCCTCAGATCTCACACTGCTAAGAATCCTACCGTTAACCCTCTATCGTGCCTTCAAGTTTGACCTTTCAAAGTGAAGCACGTCACTCATTACCAGATTGAACTCCATCTGCCACTTCTCAACCCAGCTCTGCATCCTATCAATGTCCCATTTGAAATGTATAAAGTTCATAGGTGGTTCAGTAAAGGTGGTGATGATGTACACCCTGTCTGTAGTTCCTCTTGTTCTTGAAACAAGAGTCACAGTCTCAAAATAAGGTTTACCCATTAGCGACTGAGATGAGAAGAATCTTCTTTGCCCAATAGGGGACATTTTGAATTCCGTACTGAAGGAAACTGTGGAAGATCCATCGATAAGTATGTTCAGGACAAAACTGAATAGAGTTTACAACATCAGGGAATCAGGGATGTGAGGTTAGTGCAGTAGAGTGAAACTGAGAAAAAACAATCACCTGTAATACTTCATTCATGGATTAATTTGCCGGGTTATTGGAATTGGTTTATTATTGTCAAAGCTACTGAGGTACAGTTAAAAGCTCATCTTGCCTACTGTCCATACATATCTGGTAAGATAGCAATGCGTTTGGATGCAGTGGCCTCTCCCCGGGGCCAACCAAATGCGTTTTTTAATTTTTTGAATGTCTTTTTTACAATTGCAAGATGATTGTAAGAACTTCAAGTACAGCAGGCCTACCTCATCAGTGCGATGCTCATGGGTGGAAGAGCTGGAAGTGGTGCACACTGTGTTACTGCCTGCTGCAGAAAGATGTTGAAGTTGATGCGTGAAAGCGATGGGCAGTCTAACAATGAGTGACTGTTTTGGATGTTTCTCTTGTGATCGCAAGATCCTATTGGATATTGGTAATATAAAATGTTGCAAGCCCTGTTCCCTTCTTTATTGGCGAGACAGACAGCAGGGGATCTGCATGCCCTTGGTTGTAGCGTGGATTAAGCCTCAAGCCGCGGGTTTGCCTGTTGTAGCAGTCCAGGAGTGGGAATACCAGAGGAGGAGCAGCACGACATCCATGCTGGGTTAGGGGCTGGCCCTTCCCATCAGTGTTCAGCTGGCGGAATGAGCAGCTAGATTGTATGTGTGCGTGCATAGAATCATCTACGGACTGCTAAGAACTGCTTGTTCTTGCGAATTACACACATGTACCAACAATTTACAGGACATGTCTCCCAGGGATTAGGGATGTAGATACTTCTTGTGTGACTGTATGTTTGCTTGCTATCTTACATGTGCTGTATGTGCCTTGTGCTGTGTGCTGTTGGTATTTGTTCTGCACCTTGGCCCTGGAGTAACACTATTTTGTTTGGTTGTATTCATGGGAATTCATGTGTGGTTGAATGATAATTAAACTTTAACTAAGTCAAATCATTACACAGTGCACTGAGGAAGTACGAGGTTAAGCAAAAACAGAATACAGAATAAAGTGGAACAGCTAAAAGGAAAGTGCAGTTCAGGCGGAGAATAAGGTGCAAGATCATAATAAGGTAGATTGTGAGATCAAGAATCTCATATCTTTTTAGGGATCCATTCAATTGTTTTATGACAGGGGTTAGAATCTGTCCTTGAGCCTGGTGGTCTGTGTCTTTGGACTTTTGTATCTTCTACCCAATGGAGATGGGAGAAGAGAGAATGTGCAGAGTGGATAGGGTCTTTGATTATTTTGACTGCCTTACAGTGACAGTGAGAAATATAGACAGAGTCCATGGAGGGGTGGCTGGTTCCTGTGATGTGCTGAGCCATGTCCACAACTCTGTGCAATTTCCCGTAGATGGGGGCAGACCAGTCGCCATACCAAGCTGTAATGCATCCAGATCAGAAGCTATTGATTATTGATCTAGATAGGAGACTATCATTGGTAGAAAGCTGGAGTGTGGGATTAATCTTAAATACAGAATGTTTAATGGTTCAATTTAATATCAGAGGATGTATACAGTATACAACCTGAAATCCTTAAATCTTCACAGACATCCATGAAACAGGAAAAAGAACCTCAAAGAATAACTGACAGAAAACGTTAGAACCCCAAAGCCCACCTTCCCCCTACACAAAGGCAGAAGCAAAGTCATCGACTCCCTCCATCCCCCTCCCTCCAGAGAATATAAATTATAGTCCATCAGAAACTACTGTCCATCCCAACACTGACATTGCAGACAGGTTCTCTCACTAGTGAGGGAGAGAGAGATATTAATCCTGCAACGAGAGAGGAGATGAGCAGCTTGCTGTTTCGATGTTACAACCCACTGTGTCGCCTGTTTAAGTTCCCCAACTCGAGACCAGCAGACTCTCACTCACCAATAAGAAAGAGAGATTGCTGGAGTGCAGGAGCCTTCTTTCAACAGTAGGGTACGCCGCCTGCTGTCTCGATGTTTTGATCTCCCACAGTGCTTCAGTTGGTGACATCAGCGAGGAATCTGGTTGTCCACAAGGCCACACACTGAAGGTGTACATCTTCCAGGCTGCACCTGGAGATATCAAAATGCCAGGCTGCTCAGAGAGTGCAAGAGTGAGAGCCCACTGCCCGTGAAGAACCATAGTTTTAGCTGCAGCTGTAGATCACGGAATCCAACGTGAACCCAGCCACCCTGAAAAGAAAAAAGAGATATGAAAGTAGAAGAATAAACTATTTTGCGGATGAACTGGAAAAAATCGCCCAGGTCCACTAAAACCTAAGGTGCCATCTTTAGCTCCTTCCACTCCACTGTGCTTAATAAAATGGCCAGTGAGTGCATGTTGGACAATTCACACCAGGGGTGCGTAGAAAGAGCTACTTTTTAATCAGGCGACAATCGAGATTTTGAAGGCAGAGTTTCGCGGCTGTTTTTGTGAGTTGTGGCGCAACCAATCAGCAAGAGGGATTTATTAGAAAGGGCCAATGAGAATAATTCAAGTGCAAATGGAGCAGGCATTCTTTTGGAGGGTGCCAGCCTTTAGAGTGGCTTTGGCTCATCAGGCTGATGCGAGACCAGGCTTGGCGGAGGTAGATTATCTTGTAAATTACTCTCCCTCTCTGTCCTTATTTATTCATTCCTCATCTGCTGGGGCATAGTATAGTGATAATGGCTCTAGGGCAGTGCTTTTTACTGTGTGTGGGATTTGCGAATTCTGGGGGTCCTCCTGTCTCCCAGATAAACACATCTGCATTGGGTGCACTGAGCTACAGCTCCTGAGAGAACGTCTTAAGGAACTGGAGCTGCAGCTCGATGACCTTCGACTGATAAGGGAGAACAAGGAAGTGATACTCAGGAGCTACAGGGAAGTAGTCACCCCTAGCATGCAGGAGACAGGTAATTGGGTGACTGTCAGGAGAAGGAGGAGAAATGCACAGCCAGTGCAGAGTACCCCGTGATCGTTCCCCTCAATAATAAATATATAACTTTAGATACTATTGAAGGGACAACCTACTGGGGGAGCCATGGTGACAGGGTCTCCGGCACTGAGTCTGGTACTGTGGCTCAGAAGAGTAGAGGGGTGAAGAGAACTGCAGTGCTGATAGGAGATTCCTTTAGAAGAACAGAGACGAGGTTCTGTGGGCGTGATAGAGACAGCCAGATGGTATGTTGCCTCCCTGGTGCCAGGATCAGGGATGTCTCAGATCATGTCCATGGCATTCTCAAGGGTGAGGGTGAACAGCCTGAAGTCTTGATACATATTGGCACCAGCAACATAGGTAGACAAGGTGAGGAGGCCCTGCATAGAGATTTTAGGGAGCTAGGTAGAAAGCTGAGAAACAGGAGATTCAGGACAATAATTTCTGGATTGCTGCCTGTGCCACGTGCCAGTGAAGGTAAGAATAGGGTGATTTGGCAGGTGAATGCATGGCTTAGGAACTGGTGCGGGGGCAGGGGTTCAGATTTATGGATCATTGGGATCTCTTTCAGGGAAGGTCCAAAAGAGATGTGTAACATCTGAACCTGAGGGGTTCCAGTATCCTTGCGGGCAGGTTGGCTAAAGTTGTTCAGGTGGATTTAAACTAATCTGGCAAGGGAATGAGAACCGGAATGACAGTGCTAAAGATGAGGTAGTTAGTTTACAAACAGAAGCAATGTGTAGTGAGACTCCTAGCAAGGAGAGGCTGATGAGAGGGAAAAATTGCAGTCAACAGGATGAGTTACAACATAAAAGGTGACTACAGGTCTAAAGGTGTTATATTTGAATGTATGTAATATACGGAATAAGGTCGATGAACTTGTAACACAGTTACAGATTGGCAAGTATGATAGAAACATAGAAACATAGAAATCTATGGCACATTACAGGCCCTTCAGCTCACAACGTTGTGTCAACCATGTAACCTACTCTAGAAACTGCCTAGAATTTCCCTACCGCATAGCCCTCTATTTTTCTCAGCTCCATGTGTTATGGTCCGGTCCGTGAAGTCTGCATTCTGGTTCACCGTCTGGTCCGTGTACTCAGGACTCCGGGTCTTCCACAAAATAATCTGCAGTCGCTGGGGTCAAAGCAACACTCACAACACGCTGGAGGAACTCAGCAGGTCTGGCAGCATCCGTGGAAAAGATTGGTCAACGTTTCGGGCCGGAACCCTTCGTCAGGACTGAAGAGGGAAGGGGCAGAAGCCCTATAAAGAAGGTGGGGGGAGGGTGGGAAGGAGAAGGCTGGTAGGTTCCAGGTGAAAAACCAGTAAGGGGAAAGATAAAGGGGTGTGGGAGGGGAAGCAGGGAGGTGATAGGCAGGAAAGGTGAAGAAGGAATAGGGGAAAACACAATGGGTAGTAGAAGGAGGCGGAACCATGAGGGAGGTGATAGGCAGCTGGAGGAGGGGGCAGAGTGAAATAGGGATAGAGGAAGGGAGGGGGAGGGAATTACCGGAAGATGGAGAATTCTATGTTCATACCAAGGGGCTGGAGACTACCTAGACAGTATATGAGGTGTTGCTCATCCAACATGAGCTTAATCTCATCATGGCAGTAGAGGAGACCATGTATGGACATATCTGAATGGGAATGTGAAGCAGAGTTGAAGTGGGTGGCTACTGGGAGATCCTGTCTGTTGTGGCGGACGGAGCGGAGGTGCTCGACAAAGCGGTCCCCCAATCTGTGTCGGGTTTCACCGATGTAGAGGAGGGTGCACCGGGAGCACCGGATGCAATAGAAGATAGGTGGAGGAGCAGGAAGTTTTGAGGAAATAGAGAGGCTACAGAAGGACTTAGACAAATTCGAAGAATGGGCAAAGAAGTGGCAGATGGAATACAGTGTCAGGAAGTGTATGACCATGCAAA
Organism: Mobula birostris; assembly: GCF_030028105.1. NCBI lineage: Eukaryota > Metazoa > Chordata > Chondrichthyes > Myliobatiformes > Myliobatidae > Mobula > Mobula birostris. The sequence continues at coordinate 107,625,974 of NC_092380.1, forward strand.
CATGAAAGGGTTGACTATTTTCTAAGTGGAGAAAAAATACAAAAATCTGAGGTGCAAAGTGATTTGGGAGTCCTTGTGCAGGATTCCCTAAAGGTTAATTTGTAGTTTGAGTCTCTGGTGAGAAAGGCAAATGTGATGTTAGCATTCATTTCAAGAGGACTAGAATATTAGTATTCACTAAGGAGAAGGATATTGAATTGTGTAAGGGAAAGGAAACAAGAAGGGTGGTTATGGAAAGTATGATGATTAAAGAAGAGGAAGTATTGGCTCTTTTAAGGAACATAGAAGTGAGTAAGTCTCTGGGTCTGGACAAGATATTCCCTAGGACCTTGAGGGAAGTTAGTGTGGAAATAGCAGGGCCTCTGACAGAAATATTTCAAATGTCATTAGAAACAGGGATGGTGCCGGAGGATTTGGCGTATTGCTCATGTGGTTCCATTGTTTAAAAAGGGTTCTAAGAGTAAACCTAGCAATTATCGGCCTGTGAGTTTGATATCAGTGGTGGGTAAATTGATGGAAAGTATTCTTAGAGATGGTATATATAATTATCTGGATAGACATGGTCTGATTAGGAGCAGTCAACATGGATTTGTGCGTGGAAGGTCATGTTTGACAAATCTTATTGAATTTTTTGATGAGGTTACTAGGGAAGTTGATGAGTGTAAAGCGGTGGATGTTGTCTATATGGACTTCAGTAAGGCCTTTGACAAGGTTCCACACGGAAGGTTAGTTAGGAAGGTTCAATCGTTAGGCATTAATATCAAAGTAGTAAAATGGGTTCAGCAGTGGCTGGATGGGAGACACCAGAAATTAGTGGTGAATAACTGTGTGTCAGATTGGAGGATGGCGTGTAGCGGTGCGCCTCAGGGATCTGTACTGGGTCCAATGTTGTTTGTCATTTATATTAATGATCTGGATGATGGGGTTGTAAATTGGATTAGTAAGTATGCAGATGATACTAAGATAGGTGGCGTTGTGGATAATGAAGTAGGTTTTCAAAGCTTGCAGAGAGATTTAGGCCAGTTAGAAGAGTGGGCTGAAAGATGGTAGATGGAATTTAATGGTGAAAAATGTGAGGTGCTACACTTTGGTAGGACTAATCAAAATAGGACATACATGGTAAATGGTGGGGCATTGAAGAATGCAGTAGAACAGAGGGATCTAAGAATAATGATGCATAGTTCCCTGAAGGTGGAATCTCATGTGGATAGGGTGGTGAAGAAAGCTTTTGGTATGCTGGCCTTTATTAATCAGAGCATTGAGTAGAGGAGTTGGGATGTAATGTTGAAATTGTATAAGGCATTGGTAAGGCCAAATTTGGAGTATTGTGTACAGTTCTGGTCACCGAATTATACGAAAGATGTCAATAAAATCGAGAGAGTACAGAGAAGATTTACTAAAATGTTGCCTGGGTTTCATCTCCTAAGTTACAGAGAAAGGTTGAACAAGTTAGGTCTTTATTCTTTGGAGCATAGAAGGTTGAGAGGGGGCTTGATAGAGGTGTTTAAAATTATGAGGGGGATTGATAGAGTTGACGTGGATAGGCTTGTTCCATTGAGAGTGGGGGAGATTCAAACAAGAGGACATGAGTTGAGAGTTAAAGGGCAAAAGTTTAGGGGTAACATGAGGGGTAACTTCTTTACTCAGAGAGTGGTGGCTGTGTGGAACGAGCTTCCAGCAGAATGGTTGAGGTAGGTTCGATGTTGTCGTTTAAAATTAAATTGGATAGATATATGGACAGGAAGGGAATGGAGGGTTATGGGCTGAGTGCAGGTCATTGGGAGTTCGTGGAGAGAACTCCACGTGAGAGTAGGAGTTCGGCATGGACTAGAAGGGCCGAGATGGCCTGTTTCCGTGCTGTAATTGTTATATGGTTATATGTTATATGGTTATAAAAACAAGGATGTAATGTTGAGACTTTATAAAGCGCTGGTGAGGCCTTACTTGGAGTATTATGGGCAGTTTTGGGCCCCTTATCTGAGAAAGGTTGTGCTAAAACTGGAAAGGGTTCAAAGGTGGTTCACGAAAATTATTCCAGGATTAAACAGCTTGTCATATAAATGGCATTTGATAGTTCTATACCTCTACTGACTGGAATTTAGAAGAATGAGGGGTGACCTAATTGAAACCTATCGAATGGGGAAAGGCCTTGATAGAGTGAATGTGGAAAGGATGTTTCCTGTGATGGGTTTGTCTAAGACCAGAGGACACAGCCTCAAAATAGAGGGGTGTCCTTTTAGGAGGAATTTCTTTAGCCGGGGGAGATGAATTTGTGGATTTTGTTGCCACAGGAATATATGTATTTAAGGTAAAGGTTAACAGATTCTTGATTGGTCAGGGCATGAAGGGGTACAGGGAGAAGGCAGGATATTGGAGGTGAGAGGAAAATTGGATCAGCCATGATGAAATGGCAGAGCAGATATAATGGGCCAAATGGCCTGATTCTGCTCCTGTATCTTTATGGTTTTATGTTCATGGTCTCATCCTGCTGTAGCCCATCCCACTTCAAACGTTCAATGTTTTGAGTCTTAAGAAACACTGTTCTGCACACCTACCTCTATTGCAACCCATGATTATTTGAGTGTCATGTCATGACTGCACCAATATCATCAGGCAAGGTATCACAGGCAAGCTTCACTGGATGATGTGGATCGTAATGTGTGCATATGGTGTCAGATGTCACCATTTCCTTTGCCTTTTGTAAATCAACCTCACACTGCGTTGTCCATTGCCATTTCTTCCCAATTTGTAGTTATAAATTCAAGGGGTGGAGCACTGTATCCAGGTTTGTCAGGAACCTGTTATAGTAATTGGCCAATTCTAAAAAAGGACCACAACTGTGACATGTCCTTTGGCCTTGGGGCATCCACCACTGCTTGAATTTTCTCTGCACACTTGCGTAAAACTTGCGTGTCAATGGTGTGACGACAGTAAGTGATGCTTGGTTTAAATAATTCACACTCATTGCATTCAGCTCTGAGCCCATAATCTTCTAATCTTTTTAACATAGTCTTGAGATTTGGGAGATGTTCCTTGTCATCCTCACCAGTAACAATGATGTCATCCAGGTAACACTGAGTGCCTGGGCAGCCTTGCAGTACCTGGTCCATTGCTTTCTGCCAGAGTGCAGGTGCAGGTGCTACTCCAAGAAGAAGCCTATTATAGCAATAAGCCCTTTGTGAGTGCTTATGGTGAGAAACACTTTGGATTCTTCTTCCAACTCCATCTGAAGGTAGGCCTCAGAATCAGAATCCGAATCATGTCATTGCCAGTATGTGAAACATAACAGAATCAATTGTGGTTCAGTGCCAAGCATAGAACACAGGACAATACATAACAGGCAATACAATAGTGACCAACAATTTAGAAGACAATAGTGGAGACAGCCATGAACAGTCAACAATTAACAGGACGGTCACATGCACAAACATCAATAATTAAAGAATGTGAACAGACTAAATAATTATCAACATAAGATGGATATTGTGCAGGGACAGTTAAAGTATTACACCTGAATGAGTTTTGTTGAGAAGCTGGATAGCTGCAGGAAAGAATATTCTGAGATGATATGTAGTCCTGGTGGTGATGGACTAGTAGTGTCTCCCTGATGGCTATTTGGTGAATAAAGAGGTGATTGCTATGGTGGATGAAGTCAGCAGTAATTTTTTCATCTCTTTGCTTTGTCAATGAACTGGCCTTTTAATATTGTTAGCTGACAGTCCACTTTGGTCCACCTTCCAAAATACACTTTGCTGAAGTGTTTCTCTCCAGTAAAGTTACCCTCTATCCTGAGCAGAGGGTATTGGCTTACTTTCATTAGTAAGTTTATAGTGACCTGAAAGTCACCGCAGATCCTGACAGATCCATTCTTCTTTGCTACTGGGATCACTGCCATTGCCCATGGGTTCCACTCAATCTTAGAAAGGCTTCCTTCAGCCTCCATATGATCTATCTCACTGGCTACTTTATCACGTATGGTATCAGAAACCAGATGGGCTTTGTAAAACTTGAGTGTGGTATTTTCCTTAAACACTATTTTATCCTTGATATTTTTGAGTTTTCCAATGCCATCTTGGACCACTGTTGTGAGATTATCCAGTACCTTTCTTAATTTGCTTTCAGTTAGCTCTATTGCTGGGGATGTGACGTGCAAATAGTGGATGGATATTCCATTCACACTGTAGTTGTCTCAGCTAATTGCAGTCCCACATTGATGGTCCACATACAAGCCCAATGTGGCTTGTTGGTTGTTGTATTTCACTGTCATGAATGTCATTCCCACAGGAGTTATCTTTTCTCCAGTACATGTTCTTAGTTGGATATCTGCAGGCTTCAGTTCTGTATCTGTAAAGTACCATCAAGCTCATTTTGTAGAATGACCATAACAGCCCAGCCAATGTCTAATTCCATTTTAATTAATTTGCCATCCACTTCTGGTGTAAGCCATATTGCTTGTCTCCTATTAGCTTTCACTTTCTAAATCTCAAGGCTACTTTCATCATTACTGTATTAGATTTTTCATCAACAACATACAGATTAGTACCCTATTTCAAACTGCAACGTGATTTTTTATATTTTTCTCTTCCTTGCACAGTCCATTTATTTTTGTCTGGCCAACATGCTCTTTGTATGTGTCCTACTTTGTTGCATTTCTGTAAGTTTCATCTTTAAACCTGCATTGGTCTGGTGTATGTGAGCCCCTGCCACAATGGTAACACAAATTATTTGGTCAGGCAGACTTCTGTTTGGATGTTGCAATTTTGTTCCTGCTCACTTTCATTCCTGACTGCAACTCAATTGCATCTCTGGCTGCTGTTTCCATTGATACAGCGATTTCAACTGCTCTTTTAAATGTGAGTTGTGCTCCAGTTAGGAGCTATTTTTGAATGTTTTCTTGTAATATTCCACAAACTAAACAATGTCTCAATGCATCTTTAAACCCACCACTGAACAGACAATGCTTGGACAATTTCTTCAATTCAGCCACGTAATCTGAAATTGACTTCCTTTCCTTTGATTCCACTTATGAAACCCAAAGTGTTCTGCAATCAACAACGGTTTTGGTTCTAAATGTTCCTGCATTATGATTATAATATCAGCAAAGCTCCTTTTTGCAGCCTTGGTTGGAGTAGTTAAACTTCTGAGCAAACTGTATGCTTTTCCACCTATTGCACTCAGCAACATTGGGACTTGTTTTTCATTGGCTATTTCATATGCTTCAAGATACTGCTCAATTCATTTGGAATACATCATCCAGTTATCTGTTGTGCAATCGAATGCACCTATCTTTCCAATGTAGCTAGCCATTTCTGCTTATCACCTGGTACTCACTGTTTATGAACCCATGGCCGTACTCACTGCTTGTTAATTTGGTCTATTATGTTTTGTAACTCCAGAAATTAATCAAAAGAAAAATACAGTAGCCTGGAATACTGGCCTACTTACATTCGTTTTATCATGAGGTGCTCACATATGACATGGTGATGTAATGACATATACATTCACGTGCTTCTTACATATAACCCATAATAAATTATGTAAACAAACAAAGAATGCTTGATCAAACAATATTCCTCAAATATTACTGAAATATTAAATACACTACAGAGACTACCCATGCTGATGATCCCATGATCATAATTATAGAATTCCATATTTGTTTAAGCACTTGAATTTTAAGTTCCTCAGCTGCTCTGGGGGTGGGGGGGTGGTATTTGAGCTCATGCCAATAGTCCCACACTCTAGGTCCTGGTCCATTGTGATGCCCTATCTCCATTCCCATTCCCAGCCTGGCTCAGATTAACTGAGTCAACTCAGCACTAGGGCAGGCACAGGAGCTGAATCAGTTGGAAGAGGGCTGAAACAAATGTTAAGGCTTTCTCCGCACTTCAGAGGGTGCCACAGTAGTGTAGCAGTTATCACAACGTTATTACAACTTGGGGCGTCAGAGTTCAGAGTCCAATTCCAATGCCATCTGTAAGAAGTTTGTATGTCCTCCCCGTGGCTCTGTGGACTTCTTCCAGGTGCTCCGTTTTCCTCCCAGAGTCCAGAGACCTGCTGGGTTCCTCCAGTATTTTGCAAGTGTTGCTTCAGAAGGTCCACTCACTAGTTCTTTCCCTGTAATGAAGACACATGTATAGCTTGGTGTGTAGGTCTGTGGGTCCAAACTGACCTCATCAGCCTTCTCAGGACCCTCAAAGCCAGTCCCTGAGGATCCTCGTTCTCTGGTATATTTATATCGATATTAATTTGACTCTTCACACCCTTGGTAATATGTTTTTGGAATTATAACCATTTAGAATGTTCCAAAGTTCAAGTAATTCATAAAAGGAAACCTCATGTTAATGAAAGTTGGATACAGATTGGTTAGCTGACATGCATTTGAGTTCAGTTGTACTCATAAACAGATAATAATAATAATAATATCAATAAAAACACTCAGGAGGTTAGGCAGCATCAGTAGGGAGGAAAACACAATTAATGTTTGGGTCAAAAAATTGGAAAAGTGAGAAATGGACATGTCTAAGGTAGCAGGGAGGTGTGAAGAGGACAGAGGGAATGATTGTGATAGGATATGTTATGTCACGCACCTGACCCCGCCAGTCTCCAGGGTTTAGATGCTCTAACTCACCGAAATATGGATAGCTGGCATGGCCCCTTAAAAATTCTGGACCACCCCGCTAATTGGTGGACATGTTTTGGCGCCAGGATTTTAATATTTAAAGAGCACCTGAACTGAGATTTGGTGAACAATTGTCAACTCTACTTTGGATTTCATCCAGCATTGAGCTTAGAACCCTGTCCACATTTCAGTCTTGTATTATGTCTCAGTTCTAGTCTCAGATACTCCACACTTGGGTCCAAACCATCATAGCTTAGGTCTCTTGTCACAGGACGTAGATCAAAGTTGTGAGTGTAAAAATTATTTTTAAAAAGGCTGTAATTAATTTAATTTCCTAATGGGCCTGATGTCTTATTATCTCTGAATGTAGTTCAGCCTCTTTTTCTGTCTGAAGGCATACAGTATGTTAAGAATATTATATAAATGTTTGCTTTTGCTCACTGTTGTAGAAATTCTGCCTTTTCCATTTATATGGGTAAGTAGTGCATTTATCATCTGGATTTATCATGGAAAAATGAAAAGGTCCACTGAGTTGTTTCCTGGGATGAAAGAAATGAAGGGATTGAAAGGCCCAGATAGATGGAGAGGATGTTTCCTATAGTAGGAGAATCTAGGACCAGAGGGTACATCCTCAGAGTACAAGGACATTTTTTTAGAACAGAGATAAGGAGGTATTTCTTCAGCCAGAGGTTAATGAATCTGTGGCATTTGTTGTCGCAGATGGCTGCGGAAGCCAAGTCATTGGGTGTACTTAAAGCGGAAGTTGAAATATTCTTGATTAGAAAGGGCATCAAAGGTTACAGGGAGAAGGCGGGAGAATAAGGTTGAGAGGGAAAATAAATCAGCCATGAACGAATGGTAAATCACTAACACAAGGCAGTCTGCAGATGCTGGAAATCCAAAGCAACACACACAAGATGCTGGAGGAACTCAGCAGGTCAGGCAGCATCTATGAAAAAGAATAAACATTCGATGTTTTGGGCTGAGACAATTCTTCAGGACTGAAAAGGAAGGAGAAAGATGTCAGAATAAAAAGGTGGAAACGATGAGTCGACGTTTCGGGCCGGATCCCTTCGTCGGGACTGAAGAATGCAGGAGGGGGAAAGATTTGAAGAATTCTTTCATTATTTCCTTCATTCTTCAGTCCTGATGAAGGGTTCCGGCCTAAAATGTCAACTCATTGTTTCCACTGATGCTGCCTGACCTGCTGAGTTCCTCCAGCGTACTGTAAGTGTTGCTTTGATCTCAGCATCTGCAGATTATTTTGTGCTTAGAATAAAAAGGTAGTGGGGAGGGGAAGGAGGATAGCTTGAAGTTGATGGGTGAAGCCAGGTGGGGGGGGGGGGGGGGGTTGTTGGAAAGATTTCCCTCTGGTGCCTGTAAGGAGTTTGTACATTCTCCCTGTGAACACGTGGGTTTCCTCCAGGTGAACCGCTTTCTTGCTGCAGAAGTACTGGTTGGGAGGTTAATTGGTCGTTGTAAATTGTCCTGCAGTTAAACTAGGATCAGGTCAGGGGCTTGCTGGGTGGTGTGGCTTGAAGGGCTGGAAGTACCTCAATCAGTAAAGGGCTGGAGAAGAATGAATCTGATAGAAGAGGAGAGTGGATCACGAGAGAAAGGGAAGTAGGAGGGGAACCAAGGGGAAGTGACAGGCAGATGAGAAGAACTGAAAAACAGAAAGGCAGAACTTGGTCATGAATAAATCAATTCCGCCAAAGGGTGCATGTTTAGTGGGGATTCCTCTTTAGGGTTAAAGTATTCCGTACCTCAAGATTGTAAAAATTGCTAAGCAGATACACACGTGCCTTTGACAAATATAGCAATTGAATGCAGCCAGGAATCTTCCATTTTCTTATTTTCTTTTGTTCCAAAGAACGCAAAGAAAATTAAGCTCATTACCCTCCGCAGGTGGAATAATACGCTTTGAAGCTGCAATATAAATTGATAATCAGAACCTTTTGTACCCTGTAGAGATACCCACGGCTGAGAAAACAGACCTTCAAAAACCCGAAGGTTGATCACAATGAAGTGAGAGATGGCGATATAATTTTGGCAGGAGCTGTCTGGAGTGTTTGGATTCTTTGCCACAATGGAATCTTCTGGGGTGTTTCCTCTCTCCGTAAACAATAATTCAGAGTCTGAAATCGTTTCCCACTCCCCCCTCCTCCCCCACCCTCATGTCCACACCCAGCCGTTTATGTCCATTGTCTGATTTTAAGAACTAGGAAGTACTAGTTATTTTTATTTTCAGCTGTAATTAAATACTTGTTGTCTCAATCATATTTACTCAGAATGCATTGGTTCCTTGTGAGCATCAGTGTAAGGCTGAAAGATAATGAGAACATAGAACAGTACAGAACAGGAATAGGCCCTCCACCCACATTATTGTGCCAAGCCCTCAAAACTCATCTGTAATCTCCATTAATCAGGACAGAATCAGAATCAAGTTTATTATTACCAGCATGTGTCATGAAATTTGTTAACTTCGCAGCAGCAGTAGTTCAATGCAATACATAATATAGAAGAGAAAAAATAATAACAATAAATAGATAAGTAAATCAATTACAGTATAGAACATAGACATAGAATAGTACAGCACAGTACAGGCCCTTCGGCCCACAATGTTGTGCTGATCCTCAAACCCTGCCTCCCATACAACCCCCTCACCTTAAATTCCTCCATATACCTGTCTAGTAGTCTCTTAAACTTCACTAGTGTATCTGCCTCCACCACTGATTCAGGCAGTGCATTCCACGCACCAACCACTCTCTGAGTAAAAAACCTTCCTCTAATATCCCCCTTGAACTTCCCACCCTTTACCTTAAAGCCATGTCCTCTTGTATTGAGCAGTGGTGCCCTGGGGAAGAGTCGCTGGCTATCCACTCTATCTATTCCTCTTATTATCTTGCACACCTCTATCATGTCTCCTCTCATCCTCCTTCTCTCCAAAGAGTAAAGCCCTAGCTCCCTTAATCTCTGATCATAATCCATACTGTCTAAACCAGGCAACATCCTGGTAAATCTCCTCTGTACCCTTTCCAATGCTTCCACATCCTTCATATAGTGAGGCGACCAGAACTGGACACAGTACTCCAAGTGTGGCCTAACCAGAGTTTTATAGAGCTGCATCATTACCTCGCAACTCTTAAACTCTATCCCTTGACTTATGAAAGCTAACACCCCATAAGCTTTCTTAACTACCCTATCTACCTGTGAGATACCTTTCAGGGATCTGTGGACATGTACCCCCAGATCCCCCTGCTCCTCCACACTACCAAGTATCCTACCATTTACTTTGTACTCTGCCTTGAAGTTTGTCCTTCCAAAGTGTAGCACCTCACACTTCTCCAGGTTGAACTCCATCTGCCGCTTCTCAGCCCACTTCTGCATCCTATCAATGTCTCTCTGCAATCTTCGACAATCCTCCACACTATATACAACACCACCAACCTTTGTGTTGTCTGCAAACTTGCCAACCCACCCTTCTACCCCAACATCCAGGTCATTAATGAAAATCACGAAAAGTAGAGGTCCCAGAACAGGTCCTTGTGGGACACCACTAGTCACAACCCTCCAATCCGAATGTACTCCCTCCACCATGACCCTCTGCCTTCTGCAGGCAAGCCAATTCTGAATCCACCTGGCCAAACTTACCCGGATCCCATGCCTTCTGACTTTCCGAATAAGCCTACCACGTAGAACCTTGTCAAATGCCTTACTAAAATCCATGTAGATCACATCCACTACACTACCCTCATCTATATGCCTGGTCACCTCCTCAAAGAACTCTATCAGTCTTGATAGACATGATCTGCCCTTCACAAAGCCATGCTGACTGTCCCTGATCAGACCATGATTCTCTAAATGCCCATAGATCCTTTCTCTAAGAATCTTTTCCAACAGCTTTCCCACCACAGACGTAAGGCTCACTGGTCTATAATTACCCAGCTATCCCTACTATATTTTTTGAACAGGGAACAATATTTGCCTCCCTCCAATCCTCCAGTACCATTCCCGTGGCCAACGAGAACATAAGGATCCTAGTCAGAGGCTCAGTAATCGCCTCCCTCACCCCGTGGAGCAGCCTGGGGAATATTCCGTCAGGCCCCGGGGACTTATCTGTCCTAATGTATTTTAACAACTCCAACACCTCCTCTCCCTTAATATCAACATGCTCCAGAACATCAACCTCACTTATATTGTCGAGGTTAAAAACCTCCAGAACATCAACCTCACTCATATATTGAATAGGTTAACAATCATGCAAAAACAGAAATATTATATATTAAAAAAGTGAGGTAGTGTCCAAGGGTTCAATGTCCATTTAGGAATCGGATGGCAGAAGGAAAGAAGCTGTTTCTTAATCGCTGAGTGTGTCTTCAGGCTTCTGTACCTCCTACCTGATGGTACCAATGAGAAAAGGGCATGCCCTGGGTGCTGGAGGTCCTTAATAATGAATGCAGCCTTTCTGAGACACCGCTCCTTGAAGACGTCCTGGGTACTTTGATTCCTGGGTGCCAAGATGGAACCGACTAAATTTACAACCCTCTGCAGCTTCTTCCGGTCCTGTGTGTTAGCCACCCTCCCCCCCACCCCCCATACCACACAGTGATGCAGCCTGTAATAATGCTTTCCACGGTACAACTACAGAAGTTTTTGTGTGTATTTTTTGACATATCAAATCACTTCAAACTCCTAATGAAGTATAGTTGCTGTCTTACCTTCTTTGTAACTGCATCAATATGTTGGGACCAGGTTAGGTCCTCAGAGATCTTGACACCCAGGAACTTGAAACTGCTCACTCTCTCCACTTCTGATCCCTCTATGAGGATTAGTATGTGTTCCTTCGTCTTACCCTTCCTGAAGTCCACAATCAGCTCTTTCGTCTTACTGACGTTGAGTGCCAGGTTGTTGTTGCGGCACCACTCCACTAGTTGGCATATCTCACTCCTGTACACCCTCTCGTCACCATCTGAGATTCTACCAACAATGGTTGTATCATCAGCATGTTTATAGATGGTATTTGAGCCATGCCTAGCCACAGAGTCACGGGTATAGAGACCTCCATCCTATCAACCTCCAAATTAAATATACCCAATATGACAAATATTTACACAGAACGGGACAGCACAGGAACAGGCCCTTTGGCCTACAACATTTGCCAAACCAATTAAATTAGTAATCAAATGGCTAACTAAACTAATCTCTACTGAGAAGCAAAGCCCCTTCATATAGTCCTTGCTAAATGGTTTCTTTTTCCAACATCAGCTTTATCAAGGTTCATAGATCAACTTTATTTCCCGTATATACATGCACGTACACTGAATGGCCTCTAGCGCCTATACCTAATAAAGTGGCCACTGAGTGTATGTTCATGATCTTCTGCTGCTGCAGGCTGTCCTCTTCAATGTGTTGAGTGTTCAGAGATGCTCCTCTGCACACTGCTGCTGTAATGCATGGTTATTGGAGTTGCTGTCACCTTCCTGTCAGCTTGAAACCACTCTGACCATTCTCCTCTGACCTCCCTCATTAACAAGGCATTTTCACCCACAGGACCGCTGCTCATCAGATGTTTTTTTTGTTTTTTGCGCCATTCTCTGTAAGCTCTAGAGACATGTGGATGAGAATCCCAGGAGATCAGCAGTTTCTGAGATAGTTAAACCACCCCTTCCAGCACCAGCAATCATTCCACGGTCAAACACAAAATGCTCAGCATGGAGAAGAGTAAACAGTCGACGTTTTGGGCTGACACCCTTCCTCAGGACTGGAAAGGAAAGGGAGTAGTCCCACATAGGGGAGCCGTGAGAGAGAGTATCACTGAACTTCCATCAAAGGGAAGATTTGAACTTCTTCAGGGTAGGCATCCCTCAAAGAGACTTTGCAGTGCAGCAGTCTAATCACAAGCATGAGAAATCTGCAGATGCTGGAGATCCAAAACAAAACACACAAAATGCAGGAGGAACTCAATGGGCCAAATGGCCTACTTCTGCTCTTTTGTCTGTGAACTCAGCTGGACCTTCCGTTCCAGTCCTGATGAAGGGTCTTGGCTCGAAACATCGACTGTTTACTCTTTTCATAGACGCTGCCTGGCCTGCTGAGTTCCTCCAGCATTTTGTGTGTATTTCTTTGGATCTCCAGCATCTGCAGATTTCCTTGTGTTTGTGATTTCATGGTCAAGGTTGCTTAGATCACATGTCTTCCCCATTCTGATGTTTGCTCTGAACAACAACTGAACCTCTTGACTATGTCTGCATGCTTTAATGCAGAGTTGCTGCCACATCATTGGATGGTTAGATGAATGATGTTGTTTTATACAATACCACATCTTTTGCGGCACTCAAAAATGCTTCAAGGGGAGTCTCTGTAAAAGTGTAGAGAAGATGCAACAAGCTGCCACAAACAGCCTTAATGAAAATGACCAAATAATCTGTTTCATGGAAATTTACTGAAGGCAAGACACAATAGTCAACTTCCCTGCTGAACTTGTAATTCTTCTTCTGAAGTCCGTTACCCCTACTGGGCCATTGGTCACTAAAAGCAGCTCGCCCAAGTCCTCTGTCCTAGGACAATCTTTCAAGCTTTCCCAGCTGTAGCCCATCTTCCTGGTGAATCCTTCCTCTCCCAGGGATGAGGTCTTTGGAGCTTCTGTTGGCATTTCTGTAGCTCGGGGTTTTTACGTGATGAGGCACTAGCCCTATGCCCAACCCTCCTCCCTTCACAGCTGGGCTTGGGACCGTCCATGGCAGAGTTATCAGTAGTGCACATTGGGGCAGCACTTTTTCACACAGAGGGTTGTGGATCTGCCTCAGAAAGCAGTGGAGGCCAATTCTCTGGATGTTTTCAAGAAAGTTAGATAGAGCTCTTAATGATAGCTGAATGAAGGGATATGGGGAAAAGGCAGGAACGGGGTACTGATTGTGGATGATCAGCCATGATCACAGCGAATAGCAGTGCTGGCTCGAAGGGTCGAATGGCCTACTCCTGCACCTATTGTCTACTGTCTATTGGCACAGTGGAATGATGGTTGTAGTTCAAATCCCGCCAATGTCTGTAAGGAGTTTGTATGTTCTCCACGTGACCCCGTGGGTTCCTTCCAACCTCTCCAGCTTCCCCCCACATTCCAAAGGTGCACAGCTTGGCAGGTTCATTGGTCACATGGGCGGCAGAGGCTTGTTGGGCTGGAAGGGCCCGCTACCCACGCTGTATCTCTAAATAAAAACTCTCAGCTGGTGAGGCAGCATCTGTGGAGAGAGGAACGGAATTCAAAGAAGGGTAGAATCAAGTTGCAGTTCAAGTTCAAATTCAAATTTAATTATCATTTTTTGTACACAGCACATATAGGCGGGAGGAGAAGATGGCGGTGCGACGCAACACGTGCAACTGTTTGGTGAAATGATATCGTATTTGTAAGTAGGATGCCGTGCACAATTCTGATTTGATGGAGACAGACGAGAGAAGGCACAGAGGAACATCTGGAGAAATTTCTGAAATGCCCCGTTCGCTGCCGCTGCTACTGTGTGATCGAGAATCTCTGGAGGGTAGGCCTCAAAATCCCCGGCTGCGCCTGCTGCTGGCGACCGAGGCTGGGGTCAAAGCGTTCAGCAGAGATGGTGCTCGGTACTCGGTGTCGAACGGCTGATCGGAGCTCGAAGTTTTCAGACAACTCAGAGTCGGACTGTGGTCAGCCATGGCAGGGAGAGTTTTCTTCCTTCTCCCGTCTGCGTGAGATGTGGGACTTTCAAGAGACTTTGAACTTTTTTACTGTGCTCATGGCCTGTTCTTCATCAAGTTATGGTATTGTTGCACTGTTGTAACTATAGGTTATAATTATGTGGTTTTTGTTAGTTTTTCAGTCTTGGTCTGTCCTGTGTTTCTGTGATATCACACCAGAGGAATATTGTATCATTTCTTAATGCATGCATTACTAAATGACAATAAAAGAGGGCTGCGTGTCCTCATAATCTAATCTAAACTAATATAGCACATATAATATAGTTAACCAAAATTATATTATAAAATAATAATATTTTTATAATAAGTCCCTGAGTGTCATGACCTATAAGTTGATGGTGCATGGATGTTGACCTGGTGCCTCGTTTCTGCAAGAACAGTCTGCACCCATTCCTCATATTGCACAGTGCAGCCACAGTCAGATGTACCCAGTTTATGTCCCATTGAGTGAACACTGGAGAGCAGCACCGACAGCAAGGGTCAGCCTCCAACCCAGCGTGGAATCCAGTGACACAGTCAGCTCTGGCGTCTCCTTCCTTGGCGTCCACAACAGGTGACCCCAAGGTCTGGTTCATGCCACAGCTGAGCCCACGCAGCTCCACCACCGTCTGTCTCGTCAACGAGCCAGTGAATCTGGCTCACAGTATTCTACCTTACCAATATTAGGGTCTTGCGATCACGACAGAAAGGTCCAAGACAATCACTGCCGTCTGCTGGATGGCGCACCGCTTACACACACCTCTGGTATCTTCTTCCCCGGGCGGCTAAAGCAGGCTGCAATAGAGTGTGGAACAAGTCCAGCTCCACCGCTATCCAGCAACTCTCTAGTGGGGTAGTCCTGAAGAACTTGATATTCTTAGTATCCAGCAGTGTCTTGAGATCATGAGGATGACATAAAGGAAGATCAATCAGATATTTGGTTGGAGCCAGGGTGACTGCTGCATCCAAGCGTGTTGCCATCTTACCAAAAGAGTCATTGAATCACAGGGTTATACACTCATAGAATCATTGAGCATTTAAAATCTGGGTAAAACTTAACCCTGCCTGGAATCTAAGCAAATGCTTTATTCACATTCCACACTGAAGTACATCATGAAAATCCACTTTAAGAACCGTAAAGCAACTGTTTACTCCTCTCCATAGATGCTACTTGATCTTCTGACTTTGTCCAGCATTTTGTGGTTGTGCCTCTTTAAGCACATTTCTCGCCATTTTGTCGTCCTCTGGTTTTGTTGATGACTGGATTGGTATCTGTTTTCGTGTCGGCGTTTTGGAGTACCAGACAATAAAACATCATTTCAGGTCTCAATTGGTATCAATTTAGGTTGAACAGCAACACGATGGTATCTCGCATATCTGTAGCTTGCTCAACCAAAAAGAAAATTATATCTGCATTTTCTTTTCGATCTGTGGACCAACGTGAGATGAATAATTATACCCAAGCAGGGAGATTTTGAAAGGTATTAAATACTGCATAATGTTGTTTAATTCTTCCATCTTCTCAGTCACAGATTCAAAGTTGAAAGAAGACCTTCACTTTTAATATCACAAAATAATATACTTCACTTTATAAATGAATCGGTGGCTTATTTGAATGTAGCCCACTCAGCTCTTTTTAATTACCGTACACTGTAAACCACAAATAAAATAAATAGATTATATCATTGTGTGTGTGTGTGTGTGTGTGTGTGTGTGTGCGTGCACACGCGCGCACGCATGCTCAAATTCCGCAGTCTGTCTCCTTCTCTCTTTCTCTCTCCGTCTCCAAATTCCTCACATTTTAGCTCCATCGCACAATGGCTGTCAACTGGTCGAATGATCTGACGTAAAATGTTGCTTGTCTTCCCTTAACGGGAGACAGTATTTCAATTGTATAAAAGAAGGACGTGGAGACACTAATGAAAGTTTACCAGAACGTGTAATTATGAATGTGACAGGAGACAGCAGTGACCTTGACAAGCTGTTAAAATGTTAAACATATTCAAAGTTTTCATCCTGAATATTAAAGATTAAAGCAAAGTGCCAGTAAGAACCAACAGTAAAGCCTTCGTTTCACTTTAAACAGTCCCAATGTAAACCACTAACTCACAGCTTTAAGGTTCCTAAACATTAATTGTAATTGAGTAAATTAATTTTAAATTAACCTTTATGTGTCTTTTCTGCAGCTATGCAAATGTAGAAATAATGTTCTTGTCAGCAGTTACTCATCATATCTTAAAAGAAGCGGACTCACTTTCAAGGACCCTACAACACATGATCTCAATATTTAGTATTTATTATTATTATTTTGTTTTTTTTTCTTCTTTGTATTTGCACAATTTGTTGTCTTTTGCACTCTGATTGTCCATCTTTGTGTTTCTTTTTCATTGTGATTGATTTATATATATGCATATAGTTATTATCGAAGTATAAATATGTATACATACATATATACATATAGACATTGAAATTATAATTTTGGTCTTTGGGTTTCTTCTACAATGCAATTATTTGAATTTTCTCTGACATCTAATGCTTCTGAGACTAAAAAGTCGTCACTTTCTGTTGTAACATTTTTTTTAAAAGACATCTTCAGCTCAACCATCTTTAAACCATAAAGGCCTGTTTCGCCTAATAAGCAAATGAGCCCAAATCAGCGGAATGTCGCTCCCAGTGCCTGTCTGTGGAAGCTTTTCACTTTCTTGACACCTTCCTTCATCAGAAAATGGAAATACTAAACACATCTCGGAAGCCATTTTCCAATAGGGCCAAGTAATCATGTTAGTAAAATGCGGTTTTAAATACTGACAGGCCTATCATGTTATAAGGAAGTATAGATATGTACAAAGATAGGACGTATGACACTTGGAATAATAGCTGGGTTAAAAGGGATAGATTATATGAGCAGACACCATAGACTAGACTTGTGTTCTCTTGAGTGTGAATGTCAACATCAAAATAAAATTCATGATCAAAGTACGTATATGTTACCATATTCCACTGTGAGATTCATTTTCTTGCAGACATTTACAGAAATAAATTGAATCAATGAAAACCTGCACTCAAAGGAAGACAGATAAACAACCAAGGTGCAAAGAAGACAAACTGTGAATAAAAAATAAACTATACTGAGAATATGAGAGAATCTGTAGATTCTGGAAATCCAAGCAACACACACAAAATGCTAGAGGAGCTTAGCAGGCCAGGAGGACCCAAAACGTTGACTGTTTATTCTATTCCACAGATGCTACCTGGCCTGCTGAGTTCCTCCAGTATTTTGTGTGTGTGGCTGAGAACCAAGGTACATTTATTATCAAGGTATGTATGCAGTATTCAACCCCAAAATTCATCTCTCCACAGACCCACAAAACAAAGAAACACCATGGAGCACATTCAGAGAAAATATCAAACACCCATTGCTCAAAACAAAAAGAACAAATCATGCAATTTAGTTCAATTTAGCACTGGGTTGTTTGTTGACTGCGGGACTGCGGGACTGCCCTGATCGAAATCGCACAAAGTAGCAATTTTAAAAAGGAGTAACCAGAAACCGGAAACACATGTAACAGGAACTGCAGAGTCCAACCACAAGCTGCATTCAGTCCTTGATGGTGAACTGGTAGACTGTGGAGACAGTTCAGAGTTTTGGTGTATGAAGTTATCCTCGACAGTTCAGGAGCCTGATGTTTATAGGGTAGTAACTGTTCCTGAACCTGGTACATGTGGGACCTGAAGCTTCTGTACCTCCTGCCCAATGGTAGTAATGAGAAGAGAACATGTCCTGGATGATGGGGTCTTTCACATTGGCTGCTGCTTTCTTGGGGCAGCAGTCCATGTAAATGTGCTCAATGGTGGTGGGGGGCTTTGTCAGTGATGAACTGGGCTGCTTCTACCACTTTCTGTAGACTTCCCATTCCAGTGCCTTGTTGTTTCCATACCAGGCAGTGATGCAACCAACAGGCACAAAGTGGGAGAAGGGGAAGGAGAAGGAGTACCAGGCGGATGTGATAGGCGAGTAAGGCCAGAGTGGGGAACAGAAGAAGAGGGAAGGGGTAGGGGAAAATCATCAGAAGGAAAAATCAATGTTCATGCCATTAGCTCCGAGGTTGCCCAGGCAGAATATGTGGTATTGTTCCTCTATCTCGTGAGTGGCCTCATCATGGCACAAGACGAGGACATGGACTGACATGTTGGAACAAGGATGGGAACAGGAAGTAAAATGGTTGGCCACTGGGAAATCTCGCAGAGGTACTCAACGAAGTCTTTATGACGGGTCTCACCAAAGTGGAGGAGGCTGTATTTGGGAGCACCAGACACAATAGGCTACCCCAACAGATCCGCAGGTGAAGCGTTGCCTCACCTGGAAGTGTTGAATGGAGCTGAGTGAGGAGGTGAATGGGCAGGTGTAGCACTTTGGCTGCTTGTAGGAATAAATGCAGGGAGGAACATTAGTGGGAAGGGAGAAATGGACAAGGGGATCCCAGAGGGAGTGATCCCTGCAGAAAGTGGAGAGTGGGGAAAGATGCGTTTGGTGGTAGGATCCCTTTTGGAGATGGCGGAGGTTGTGGAGAATGACTTATTGGATGTGGAGGCTCACGGGATGATGCAACCAGTCAGGATACTTTCCTCTGTGCATCAATACAAGTTTGACAAAGTTTTAGCTGACATGCCAAATCTACACAAACCTCCAAGAAAGTAGAGCCACTGTTGTGCCTTATATGTGATGGCACATACGTCCTGGTCCCAGGACAGATGCTCTGAGATGAGAATGTCAAGGAATTTAAAGCTACTGACCCTCGATAACCTAACTGAGCTATTATAATAATCAGAGGTATGGAGAAGTGAAGGGGATGCTATTGGGGGTCCGAACTATAACATTACCTTGAAATACAAGCTATACTGTTCTATACTTTGTCTATCCCAGCTTGTGAAGACAGACTCCAGCAGACTGAGCGGATGAGACCAATGGAAGGTCCAACGGTCAGGAAGGCGGTCTCTGCAAGCGTTGTGGAACGTGTAGAGCAGGACAAGACACAGAAAACGTCCTGGTCATCCACTGCGCCTAGTCCCATCTCCAGCCGTCTTGACTCTGTCTTGCCACTGGATCCAGACGGGAATTAGGAAGAGAGAGTGAGGCTGACAATGTGCCACTCTCCCTCACTTAAATCCAAATCACGCACTAGTCTCGACGAGTCGAGGTCATCATCGACGTTGACGACGGATGAATACATTGTTCAAGAGGTGACGGAGAATATTTCTTCCCACAAAAGGTACAAGGATCAAGGATCAAGGATCAAGAATCAAATTTATTCACCATTAAAATTTACATATATTAGGAATTTACTCTGGTGTGTTGGCACGGCACCCAACTAAAAACAACAACACTCAGCAAATATAAAGAATAAAGAATTATGGAAAAAATTAAGTTTGAGGTTAAAGTACGAATATGGAATAAAATACGTAAATGCCAGCATGTATTTACAAAGTAAACGGCACTATATAGAAACGTAGAAAATAGGTGCAGGAGTAGGCCATTCGGCCCTTCGAACCTGAACCGCCATTCAGTATGATCATGGCTGATCATCCAACTCAGAACCCTGTACCAGCCTTCCCTCCATACCCCCTGATCCCTTTAGCCATAAGGGCCATATCTAACTCCCTCTTAAATATAGCCAATGAACTGGCCTCAACTGTTTCCTGTGGCAGAGAATTCCACAGATTCACCTCTCTCTGTGTGAAGAAGTTTTTCCTCATCTCGGTCCTAAAAGGCTTCCCCTTTATCCTCAAACTGTGACCCCTCGTTCTGGACTTCCCCAACATCGGTAACAATCTTCCTGCATCTAGCCTGTCCAATCCCTTTAGGATTTTATACGTTTCAATCAGATCCCTCCTCAATCTTCTAAATTCCAACGAGTATAAGCCTAGTTCATCCAGTCTTTCATCATATGTAAGTCCTGCCATCCCAGGAATCAATCTGGTGAACCTTCTCTGTACTCCCTCTATGGCAAGGATGTCTTTCCTCAGATTAGGGGACCAAGACTGCACACAATACTCCAGGTGTGGTCTCACCAAGGCCTTGGACAACTGCAGTGGTACCTCCTTGCTCCTGTACTCGAATCCTCTTGCTATAAATGCCAGCATACCATTCGCCTTTTTCACCGCCTGCTGTACCTGCATGCCCACTTTCAATGACTGGTGTATAATGACACCCAGGTCTCGTTGCACCTCCCCTTTTCCTAATCGGCCACCATTCAGAAAATAACCTGTTTTCCTGTTTTTGCCACCAAAGTGGATAACTTCACATTTATCCACATTAAATTGCATCTGCCATGAATTTGCCCACTCACCTAAGCTATCCAAGTCACTCTGCATCCTCTTAGCATCCTCCTCACAGCTAACACTGCCGCTTAGCTTCGCGTCATCCGCAAACTTGGAGATGCTGCATTTAATTCCCTCATCCAAGTCATTAATATATATTGTAAACAACTGGGGTCCCAGCACTGAGCCTTGCGGTACCCCACTAGTCACTGCCTGCCATTCTGAAAAGGTCCTGTTTATTCCCACTCTTTGCTTCCTGTCTGCTAACCAATTCTCTATCCACATCAATACCTTACCCCCAATACCGTGTGCTTTAAGTTTGCACACTAATCTCCTGTGTGGGACCTTGTCAAAAGCCTTTTGAAAATCCAAATATACCACATCCACTGGTTCTCCCCTATCCACTCTACTAGTTACATCCTCAAAAAATTCTATGAGATTTGTCAGACATGATTTTCCTTTCACAAATCCATGCTGACTTTGTTTGATGATTTCACCGCTTTCCAAATGTGCTGTTATCACATCTTTGATAACTGACTCTAGCAGTTTCCCCACCACCGATGTTAGGCTAACCGGTCTATAATTCCCCGGTTTCTCTCTCCCTCCTTTTTTAAAAAGTGGGGTTACGTTAGCCACCCTCCAATCCTCAGGAACTAGTCCAGAGTCTAAAGAGTTTTGAAAAATTATCACTAATGCATCCACTATTTCTTGGGCTACTTCCTTAAGCACTCTGGGATGCAGACCATCTGGCCCTGGGGATCTATCTGCCTTTAATCCCTTCAATTTACCTAACACCACTTCCCTACTAACATGTATGTCCCTCAGTTCCTCCATTTCACTGGACCTTCTGTCCCCTACTATTTCCGGAAGATTATTTATGTCCTCCTTAGTGAAGACAGAACCAAAGTAATTATTCAATTGGTCTGCCATGTCCTTGCTCCCCATAATCAATTCACCTGTTTCTGTCTGTAGGGGACCTACATTTGTCTTAACCAAACTTTTTCTTTTCACCTATCTATAAAAGCTTTTACAGTCAGTTTTTATGTTCCCTGCCAGTTTTCTCTCATAATCTTTTTTCCCTTTCCTAATTAAGCCCTTTGTCCTCCTCTGCTGAACTCTGAATTTCTCCCAGTCCTCAGGTGAGCCACTTTTTCTGGCTAATTTGTATGCTTCTTCTTTGGAATTGATACTATCCCTAATTTCCCTTGTCAGCCACGGGTGCACTACCTTCCTTGATTTATTCTTTTGCCAAACTGGGATGAACAATTGTTGTAGTTCATCCATGCGATCTTTAAATGCTTGCCATTGCATATCCACCATCAACCCTTTAAGTGTCATTTGCCAGTCTATCTTAGCTAATTCACGTCTCATACCTTCAAAGTTACCCTTCTTTAAGTTCAGAACCTTTGTTTCTGAATTAACTATGTCACTCTCCATCTTAATGAAGAATTCCACCATATTATGGTCACTCTTACCCAAGGGGCCTCTCACGACAAGATTGCTAATTAACCCTTCCTCATTGCTCAATAACCAGTCTAGAATAGCCTGTTCTCTAGTTGGTTCCTTGACATGTTGGTTCAAAAAACCATTCCGCATACATTCCAAGAAATCCTCTTCCTCAGCACCCTTACCAATTTGGTTCACCCAATCTACATGTAGATTGAAGTCACCCATTATAACTGCTGTTCCTTTATTGCACACATTTCTAATTTCCTGTTTAATACCATCCTCAACCTCACTACTACTGTTAGGTGGCCTGTACACAACTCCCACCAGCGTTTTCTGCCCCTTAGTGTTATGCAGCTCTACCCATATTGATTCCACATCCTCCCAGCTTATGTCCTTCCTTTCTATTGCGTTAATCTCCTCTCTGACCAGCAACACCACCCCACCTCCTTTTCTTTCATGTCTATCCCTCCTGAATATTGAATATCCCTGAACGTTGAGCTCCCATCCTTGGTCACCCTGGAGCCATGTCTCTGTGATACCAACTATATCATATTCATTAATAACAATCTGCAGTTTTAATTCATCCACCTTGTTACAAATGCTCCTTGCATTGACACACAAAGCCTTCAGGTGCACTTTTACAACTCTCTTAGCCCTTATACAATTATGTTGAAAAGTGGCCCTTTTTGATGCTTGCCCTGGATTTGTTGGCCTGCCACTTTTACTTTTCACCTTACTACTTTTTGCTTCTACCCTCATTTTACACCCCTCTGTCTCTCTGCACTGGTTCCCATCCCCCTGTTGTGAACTAACCTCCTCTTGCCTAGCCTGTTTAATTTGATTCCCACCCCCCAACCATTCTAGTTTAAAGTCACCTCAGTAGCCCTCACTAATCTCCCTGCCAGGATATTGGTCCCCCTAGGATTCAAGTGTAATCCGTCCTTTTTGTACAGGTCACACCTGCGCCAAAAGAGGTCCCAATGATCCAAAAACTTGAATCCCTGCCCCCTGCTCCAATCCCTCAGTCACGCATTTATCCTCCACCTCATTGCATTCCTACTCTCACTGTCGCGTGGCACAGGCAGTAATCCCGAGATTACTACCTTTGTGGTCCTTTTTCTCAACTCCCTTCGTAGCTCCCTATATTCTCCTTTCAGGAACTCTTCCTTTTTCCTATCTATGTCATTGGTACCTATATGTACCACGACCTCTGGCTCCTCACCCTCCCACTTCAGGATATCTTGGACACGATCAGAAATATCCTGGACCCTGGCACCAGGGAGGCAAACTACCATCTGGATCTCTGGACTGCGTCCACAGAATCTCCTATCTGACCCCCTTACTATCGAGTCCCCTATTACAACTGCCCTCCTCTTCCTTTCCCTACCCTTCTGAGCTACAGGGCCGGACTCTGTGCCGGAGGCACAGCCACTGTCCCTTCCCCCAGGTAAGCTGTCCCCACCCAGAAGTACTCAAAACAGGAGTACCTATTGTCAAGGGGCATAGCCACCAGGGTACTCTCTATTACCTGACTCTTCCCCTTCCCCCTCCTAACCGTGACCCATTGGTCTGCCTCCCGTGGCCCTGGTGTGACCACCTGCCTGTAACTCCTCTCTATCAACTCCTCACTCTCCCTGACCAGACGAAGGTCATCGAGCTGCAGCTCCAGTTCCCTAACGCCCTAACGCGGTCCCTTAGGAGCTGCATCTCGGCGCACCTGGCGCAGATGTGGACGTCCGGGAGGCTTGGAGACTCCAGGGCCTCCCACATCCGGCACCAAGAACAACAAACTGCCCTCACACTCATACTGCCCCTCTCCTCAAATAACAACAAAAAATGAATATCAAACCTTCCTTGCCTCGCCCGTTTCCGCCTAAGCCCATTGAGCCGAAGCCCTTAAGCCTTCACTCTGCTCCTGGCTCAGTCCGCTGCCCATAAACTACACTGCCCACTGTATGAGGCTCTGTTCCTTTTAAATCTTCCACGCTTCACTGCCCGACGTCACACGCCTGCGCAGTCCCGCCTCTCTGAACGCCGATGGAAAGAAAACCGAAAAATTCAGAAATGTCTTCCTCCGCACTCCAGCTCCGACTCTCAGACTTCCTTCTTCGAATATAACGTGGTTTGAAGTGTTTACTGTGCAGTGTAGTGACTGAGGTAATAGATAGAGGGGGACGGAGTGGTTAACTGCCATGGTTGATCAGATTAACTGCCTGGGGGAAGAAACATTTAAGATACTGTGCAAAAGTGGTAGGAACACATACATAGCAAGAGTGCCTAAGGCAATTGTACAGTGCTGTATTTGTCAACTTGAAGTGGAGAGCAAGTTTGTAAATCTGGAGGGAGCAAAGGATATTGGGAAGAGTGAGGGTGGAGTGCCGCGGGAGGGGTGCGGGACAGGAGGCAGAGAAGGAGTGCCGGGGTGGGGAATGATGCAGGTACAGACACACCCAACCCTGAGACACCAGGCAAGGTCATTTGATTCCAAACTACTAGTTTATTGATTTGGTGCTTCCTGTTCGCTCCCCTCACCCTTCCCCTTTTCCCAGCCATGCTTCCCCTCTCCCTGCCCCCTTCCCACTCTCATTTCACAATAGAGACCCGTATCAGAATCAGGTTTATCATCACATATGTCATGAAATATGTTTTATGGCAGCAGCAGTACAGTGCCCTAAACTTACCACAGTTCTGCGCAAAGCTCTTCGGCACCCTAACTATGTATATTTGCCTCAGCCGCTTGCACTGCGCTGTGTAGCACTATCCAGAAGGGAGCTTTTGGAAAAGGCTGTTTGCTGGGTGTGTCCTGTCAGTGATTTTTTTCCTGCAGTGATGGTAGACTGTAGCCAATGACCTTTTCTGCTGGGCTGGCAGTTCACTGTAGTTTTTGTGCATTGTGAGAGAATGCTGCACTAAACCAGACAGCAATGGCTGATGTGAGGATGCTGTCTAGAATTACACCATTATGTTCTATAGACCATAAGACCATAAGATATAGCTGAAGCAGGCCATTCGGCCCATCAAGTCTGCTCCACCATTTAATCATTGGCTGATCCAATTCTTCCCGTCATCACCACTCCCCCACCTTCTCTCCATACCCTCTGATGCCCTGGCTAATCAAGAACCTATCTATCTCTGCCCAATGAATACACCCAATGACTTGGCCTCCACAGCCGCTCGTGGCAACAAATTCCACAGATTTACCACCCTCTGACTAAAGTAATTTCTCCACATCTCCGTTCTAAAAGGACGTCTTTCAATCCTGAAGTTGTTCCCCCTTGTCCTGGACTTCCCTACCATGGGAAATAACTTTGCCATAGCTAATCTGTTCTGGCCTTTTAATATTTGGAATGTTTCTATGAGATTCCCCCCCCTCATTCTCCTGAACTCCAGGGAACACAGCCCAAGAGCTGCCAGACATTCCTCATATGATAATCCTTTCATTCTTGGAATCATTCTCGTGAATCTTCTCTGAACCCTCTCCAATGTCAGTATATCCCTTCTAAACTAAGGAGCCCAAAACTGCACACAATATTCCAAGTGTGGTCTCACGAGTGCCTTATAGATCCTCTACATCACATCCCTGCTCTTATATTCTATACCTCTGGAAATGAATGCCAAAATTGCATTCGCATTCTTAACCACCGACTCAACCTGGAGGTTAACCTTTAGGGTATCCTGCACAAGGACTTCCAAGTCCCTTTGCATCTCTGCATTTTGAATTCTCTCCCCATCTAAATAATAGTCTGGCCGTTTATTTCTTCCACCAAAGTGCATAACCATACACTTTCCAACACTGTATTTCATTTGCCACTTCTTTGCCCATTCCCCTAAACTACCTAAGTCTCTCTGCAGGCTCTCTGTTTCCTCAACACTATCCACTCCTCGACCTATCTTTGTATCATCGGCAAATTTAGCCACAAATTCATTGACATACATCATCAAAAGCAGCGGTCCCAACACTGACCCCTGTGGAACTCCACTGGTAACTGGCAGCCAGCCAGAATAGGATCCCTTTATTCCCACTCTCTGATTTCTGCGGATCAGCCAATGCTCCACCCTTGCTAGTAACTTCCCTGTAATTTCATGGGCTCTAATCTTGCTAAGCAGCTTCATGCATACCATTCAAAGGCCTTCTGAAAATCCAATACACCACGTCTACTGCATCTCCTTTGTCTACCCTGCTTGTAATTTCCTCAAAAATTTGCAGTAGGTTAGTCAGGCAGGATTTTCCTTTCAGGAAACAATGCTGGCTTTGGCCTATCTTGTCATGTGCCACCAGGTATTCCGTAACCTTATCCCTAACAATGGATTCCAACAACTTCCCAACCACTGATGTCAGGCTAACAGGTCTATAGTTTCCTTCCCACCCTTCTTAAAAAGTGGAATGACATGTTCTGGAGAAGATGGAATTTTACCAATTGCCTGAACTCACTAAACATCCTGAACTAAGCAAAGTGTACTCTATGTCGTGTCACAAACCCCGTGACGGGAATAAAGAACCAGCAGAGATGGAAAACACTTTGGAGTCCAGTATTGCTATAAACTAATAATATTTATTAGTAACTACACAATACAGTAATATAAATGTAGATAAATCAAACAGGTTAGCAATGATTACATATATCGGTAAGTGTGGAAATGTATGTATGAAAAACCAAGCTTCTATAAGTCTAGGGGTAAAAAGATACAGTCTTACAGTGATGAGTAAAGTTCAGTTCAGTTCAGTTCAGTTCGTGGTACTTAGTTGAGTAGTGATGGAGAGAGGGAGAGGGAGAGATTCAGGTGAGCTGACACCATAGATCTTCTCGTCATCCTTCGAAATCCTTTAAAAGTCACCAATTGCGACTCTAACAAAGGGGACCGGTTTTCTGTGGTGGAGCTATCCCCCAGGTGAGGGTGGACACACGGATGACTCCCCACTGGTCAACCCTTTTCCTCCTTCCATTGCAAGAGTGACTGGATCGATCCGCCTGATCGATCCTCCAATACCCACTTTTTCTGCAGGCACAACAATGGTCATTCAGTGTCCAAACATGTGTCTGAGGTCTGTGTCATCTGACCTCCTATTTATCTCACCGTACTGGGTACCACCTGTCATTCAAATAACTCCTCCTTCCTCTCTGTAAAGAAATGCACAGTTAATAGGGGTACTTCAGGATTCCCTCACAGTAGTCAGTAGGGCTTAGTTTAGTTAGGCATTTAATTACTAGTTTAATTGGTTCTGCACAACATTGAGGGCTGAAGGGTGTTTCTGTACTGTACTGTTTGATGTTCTACGTTCTATGCCACTGGAAGGAAAACGTTGTTGGCTGCTAAGATATGTGTTATTTTTAATTTAAATATCCTTGTAAAAATACTCTTTATGATCATTTAAAATCTCTTGCCCTAATTTGAATGTTTTAAGTGGTTTGAATACATTTTTAAATGTTTTGGACATTTTCAGCTTACATGACTTTTCCTGATTAATTCCTTTAGGTTTAATTATCTTATAATAACTTAAATGTTTTTAAATGTTTCTCAAGGTGTCAGAAACTTCCAGAGAATTTTAAATGCCTGACAATATGGAACAGTTCTGGCTGACTGACTCAGCGGCGAGGCAGATCTTCTTGTGGACAATGTTTACATCGCCTCACCACTCCACAATGTCTGTATCGCTGAAGGGTCCCGCTCAGTGCTGCCAGGGAGGAAGTACTGAAGGCTGTGATCTGCACAGAATACAGACAATGCCTGTGTCCCCGTGGTTGTGTTCAGAGCAGATGGTCCAAATCGCAATCTTCCCTGATGTAAGGCCGCATCATCTGGCAAGGGTCAAGAAATGTGAGTTGGAAAAATAAAGGTTGATTTCTCGAGCTTCTTGTAATTACTCTCTTCAGTTTAAACCCCCCCCCCCCCAACAAACCATCTCATCTATTTTTTTCCATTCTCAATCTGCCAATCAGGCTATTCTCTCACCCCTTCTCTTCTCCTCTCCACACTCATGACCTGCTAATCACCTCCTTCTGGTTCCCCTTCTCTTTCCCCTAGGGTCCAATGTCTTCTCCTAATAGATTCCTTCTTCTTCAGCCTCCCAGCTTCTCACCTCGTCCCCCTCCCCCACCCACCTTCCCCTTCACCTGGCTTTACCTATCACCTGCCAGCTTGTATTCCTTCCCCTTCCCACGCCTTCTTATTCTGCTTTCCTCCCCCCTTCCTTTCCAGTCCTGATGAAGGATCTCAGCCAGAAACATTGACCCTTTATTCCCCTCCATAGACGCTGCCTGACCTGCTGAGCACCTCCAGCATTTTGTGTGTGTGTTGCTCTAGACTCCCAGCGCCCGCAGAATCTCTTGTGTTAACAATTGGGAAGGTGTGCAGAGACTGGCAAGCAGAAGAGAAATGTGTCTAAAACACAGTAACTTACAGGATAGAAGGAGTAAGAGATCATTAGGTTCACTAGGTACATTTAATGTCAGAGAAATGTATACAATATATATCCTGAAATTTTTTTTCTTCGCAAACATCCATGAAAACAGAGGAGTGTCCCAAAAAATGAATGACAGTTAAATGTTAGAACCCCAAAGCCCTCCCCCAGCACCCCCTCCCATGAATAAGCAGCAGCAAAGCAACGACCCCCCTCCCCCATCAGCAAAAAGCATCAGCACCCCCCCCCTCCAAGCACTCAAGTGTGCAGCAAAGCATCAATAAGGACACAGACTTGCAGTACCCCAAAGACTATTCGTTCACCCGGTATTCGACATACCACAGGCTCTCTCTCTCTCCCTAATAAGGGAAAAATAGGTGTCCCCGTTTCACAGCGAGAGGGGAGACATAACAAAACAACCCACTGATTTATGGTGCTAAAAGTCTGTTGCATCACTTTTTCCAAGCTCTGTGGCTAAAGAACTCGGGTCCGTGGGCACACAGCCAGCAGCCAGCTCTCTGCTTTCGATCTTCTATCTCCCATGACACATCAGATGGCAGCATCGACCTCGAATCCGCCTGCCTCCAGAGCCACGAAAATCTGGCACCCTGAAGGCGCGCTAGTCTTCCAGGCCATGTCCTTGGCATATCCTCATTCACACAACACATCACATCACAGTCCTTCCCCATTCTGAATCAGAATCAGATTTAATATCACTAGCATGTGTCTTGAAATTTATAGCATGTGTCTTGTATTTGTTAATGTGGAGCAGAGAGTGAGTTTGTAAATCTGCCAGGTTGGAGAGGATGGAGTGCAGCAGGAGGGGTGTAGGACAGGGAAGAGAAGGAGTACCAGGGACTTGACGTAGCATGAGGGCAGACACACCTAGCCCTGAGACACCAGGCAAGGTCATGTGATTCCAAACTATTGTTTTATTACAGAATGTCTGTCTGGTGCTTCCTCCTCCCTCCCCTCTCCCTTCCCCTTTTCCCAACCATGATTCCCCTCTCCCTGCCCCCTTCCCACTCTCAGTCCACAACAGAGATCCATATCAGAATCAGGTTTATCATCACTCACATATATCATGAAATTACTTGTTTTTTTTTGCAGCAGTACAGAGCAATACGTAAAATTACTACAATACCGTGCAAAAGTCTTTTCAAAAAAAAATAGTGAGGTAGTGTTCATGGGTTCATTGTCCATTCAGAAATCTGATGGCAGAAGGGAAGAAATGTTCCTGAAATGTTGAATGCTTGTCTTCAGGCTCCTGGGCCTCCTCTTTGTTGGTAGCACTGAGAAGAGGACATGTCCTGGGTGATCGGGGTCCTTAATGAAAGATACTGCCTTTTTGAGGCATCGCTTTGGAAGATGTCCTCAATGCTGAGGAGGATAGTGCCCACGATGGACCTGGGTAAGTTTGCAACTTTCTGCAACTTTTTCCGATTCTGTGCAGAGGCAATCCCTTCCCCCGCCCCCCCCCCCATGCCAAACGCCAATGCAACCAGTTACAATGTCCTTGTGGCACATCCGGAGAAATTTGCGAGTCTTTGTGAACATGCCAAATCTCCTCAAACTCCTAATGAAATATAGCTGCTGGCATGCCTTCTTTGTAATTGCATCAATATGTTGGACCCTGGATAGACTTTTAGAGATGTTGTAACCCAGGAACTTGAAACTGTTCACCCTTTCGACTGCTGTTCCCTTGGTGAGGACTGGTGCGTGCTCCCTCAACTTCCCCTTCCTGAAGTCCACAATTAATCTTTTCTTCTAACTGGCACTGGGTGTACGGTTGCTGTTGTGACACCACTCAACCAGCTGATCTAGCTCACTCCTGTATGCCCCCTTGTCACCATCAGAAATTCTGCCAGTCACAACAAATGTGATTCTGATTCAGAACGAGGGAATAATGTGAAATTCTGTACTCTGTGTCCCCAAAGAGCTTCCCAATGTGCTTTATATCCAATGACATACACTTAAAACATGGTCTCATTTGAAATGAAGAAGTTGTCAGCTAATGTGCACACATCAGGCTCCCAGAATTAGCAGTCTGTTAAGGGCTAGACAATACCATACTGGGCAAAAGTCTTAGGCACATATCTATAGCTAGGGTGCCTGCAACTTTTGCACAGTACTGTGGTAATGTTATGTATTGCACTGTACTACTACCACAAAAAGAATCATGACCTATGTGAGTGATGATAAACCTGATTCTGATATGGGTCTCTATCGTGGACTGAGAGTAGGAAGGGGGCAGGGAGAGGGGAGTCATGGTTGGGGAAAGAGGAAAGGAGAGGGGAGGAAGCACAAAGAGACATTCTGTAATGATCAATAAACCAATTGTTTGGATTCGAAGGACCTTGCCTGGTATCTCAGGGTTGGGTGTCTCCTGCACCTGCACCACACCCCCACCCCGGCACTCATTTTCTGCCACCTGACCCACACCCTTCCCACGGTGCTCCACCGTTGCCATTCCTAACATCCTTTGTTCCTGCCAGATTTACAAACATGCTCTCTGCTCCAGGTTGGTAAATGCAGTACTGTGCAAAAGTCTTAGGTCTCCTAGCTATATATATATTTTACGTTCCTAAGACTTTTGCACAGTACGGTATGTATGAGTGATGTTGGCTGAGGGATAACGTGTCCTCTCACAGGTATTTGCATGAGCTGATATGGCCTGTGCATCACCACTGTAAAGTTGCACATGGCCTGCTGTAATCTAGCAAATAGTCGCCCCCATGTTGTATGCTGGCTCCGAAGTGCAGCTGTATAGCACCACAGTGAGTACCTCATACCCGAACTCCCCAAAGCCCATCCACCATCCACAAGGCTCACGTCAGGAGTCTGATGGACACTCCCCACTTGCCTGGATGAGTGGAGCTTCAACAACAGTCAAGAAACTCGACAGCACACAGGACAGCACCCACCGATAGGCAGCCCATCCACAACCATTCTCTCACTGCACCACAGTAGCAGAAGATTATACTGTCTACAGGACACACTGCAGCACCTCTCCGAGACTTCTCGGACAGCACCTTCCAAACCCACCATCCCTACCAGCTGGAAGTACTGGGGCAGCAAAAGCATGGGGCACACCACTGCTTGGGGCTGTGTCCAAACCACACACCATCCCAACGTGGAAAGATATTGCCGTTCCTTCACCATCAATGGGTCAAACCCTGGAACCCACTCCCAACAACGTGGTCACCTCAAAGACTGCAGAACTTGTAGGTAGCTCACTCCTTTTCAAGGGCAACTAGGGATGGGATATTAAATATTTGCTCAGTCCAGGGTGCTCCCCTTCCTTGAATGAATATATATAAAAAGATCACTGGGATGAATTACTGAGCAACCATCTCCAACAGTGCATCAAACAGAGTATCCTCTCGGGAGGGGGGAGAAGATGGCGGCGCGACGGCAACACACGTGGCCACTTCAGTGATGATGTCTGTTAACTGTCAAGTAGGGGACCGTGCACAATTCTGATTTGATGGAGACAGATGTGAGAGTACGGAGGAACATCTGGAGAAACTTCTGAAATGCCTGCTTCGCTGCCGCTGCTACTGTGTGGTAACCGGAATCTCCGGAGCTGAAGGCCCCAAAATCCTCGGCTTTGCGTGTTTCAGCGGCCGGGGAGAGGTCGAAGGCGCTCGGGAGGCTGTATTGGAGAAGCTGATCGGAAGCTTGGAGTTTTTGGACGGATGGACTCGGGGTCGGCTGGGGTCGGCTGCTTCCAAGGCATCGGCAAGTTGATGGTGCCTGGAGGTTTATGGCAGGGAGTTTCTCCCTTTTGCCGCCTGCTATCGGGGACCCGGGAGTCAATCGACTCGGGGACTTTGAGACTTTTTTTTACTGTGCCCATGATCTGTTCTTTATCAAATTATGGTATTGCTTTGCACTGCTGTAACTATATGTTATAATTACGTGGTTCTGTCAGTGTTAGTCTTTGGTCTGTCCTGTTTTCTGTGATATCACTCTGGAGAAACATTGTATCATTTCTTAATGCATGTATGCATTTCTAAGTGACAATAAAAGAGGACCGAGTGTTCTCATAATCTAATCTAAACTCATCAGGATCACAAAGGGCACAGACTGCTGTATACATATCACTTAAAATATCGGCTTCTGCACTCTCAGAGGTGAAAGTGCAAGCGACCAAGCCACACTTAGCACTGGTAGCAGCTGACTGGGTGGTGGGGTGGAGATATGTCTCTACCAAAGGAGGTGTAAGGCACACCTTCTCTCCGCTAGCCTTCAGGTTACCCTTGGGCAAGGTGTATCATCTGCTTAGTCCCCTGATCAGGGTCACGTAAAGCCATGGAAGCAGGTGGTGGATGGTTGTATGAGCAACTGGTGCATATCACAAGCCCTGGTTATGCGACCACTGACAACCTCTGAAGAGCATTGGTAATGGCTGGGGTCACCCATCTTGTAAAGACACTGCCCAGCAGAAGGCAATGGCAAACCACTTCTGTAGAAAAATTTGCCAAGAACAATCATAGTCATGAAGAGATCATGATCACCCACATCATATGACACGACACATAATGAATGAACAAGCACTTGGTAGTGAAATCTTTCACTCTCTGTACTATTACATAGGTCCGGCATAGGTGAACAATAAACTGCTGTCAGAAAGAGTTGGGGGAAGAGAGAGGGGAAGAAAGAGAATGGAGAAAATCAACGAACGGATGAAGAAGGAAGAAAGAGAGTGCAAAAGCAATAGAGAGAGAAAGAGAAAGTAAGTAAGAAAAAGAAAGAAATAACAAAAGAAAGAGAGACAGAATAAAGGAGAAAGACAGGTGATGAGAAAATTAGAGTGAGAAAGAGAGTGGGAGAGAAAAAATGAACAACAGAGAAAGAAAATGACAAAAGGAAAATGAAAAAGAACAGAGAGGGAGGAAAGAGAGAGAAAAAGATAGAGAGGGAGGGAATGGGTCATGTATTTATATAGCACCTTTCATGTCTTTTTCAGGATGATTCATTAGACCTCCTACCCAAGTCAGGGCTTGTCTTCATCACCTCTTCTGCAGTGCTTCATATCCTCCGGGAAGAGAGAGGACAAAAACTGCTTCAGAAAAATCATGTTCTGCTGGGTAGGAAAGTCCATAAAATAATAATATACAAGTTGCAAATTACTGTGCACACAACATTAACATCACCTCATTAACAATCTTAAATTTATTTTGAAAAGGATTTGATGTAAAACATTCAAATAATGACTGTTAAATTTTATTATCAGAATGAATGCAGTTCCAATACATTAATATTAAAGCAGAGGGCTTCATATCAGGTTTTCTGTGTGGCTAAACCTGTGCTCTATTCTCACAATTTCTAATATTCATGTTAGGATACCCATATACTGTATGTACTTAACAAATTTACATTAATTGCAATGGCTTTCACGTTTTTGTATAATTTAGTTTGATGGCGCAGAAGTGTAAAGTCATTATTGCATTTATCTCATTAAAATAGATTTTGAAATTTTGCAATAAATATCAAAAAATAATTGCCACTTATATTTGGTAATTAAAAACGTTCCAAATTTATTTGCTGCAACTGAATACAAACCTAGAATCACGAGCAGAGAAGGGGCTAGTATGTTCGAGATGCCTGTCTCTGTAAGGACTTTGTACATTCTCCCTGTGGCTGTGCATTTCCCCAGGGGCTCCAGTTTCCTCCCAGATTCTAAAGATGGACCACTCGGATTCAAAGTTCAAAATAAATTTATTATCAAAGCACGTATACGTCACCATATCCAACCATGAGATTTATTTTCTTGCAAGCAAACTCAGTAATGACCATAATAGAATCAAAGAAGACCGCACCAACTTTGGTATTCAACCAGTGTGCAAAAGACAACAAACTGCAAATACAAAATGAAAGGGATAATAATCATAAATAAACAAGCAATAAATATCAAGAACATGAGACAAAGAGTACTTGAAAATGAGCCCGGAGTTTGTGAGACATTTCAATGTTGCAACAAGTGAAGTTCTCTCTTTTTGTTCAAGAGCCTGATGGCCGAGGGGTAAGGAATGTTCATGACAACTCTCACAACACTCTGGAGGAACTCAGCAGGGCGGGCAGCATCCGTGGAAATGATCAGTCAACGTTTTGGGCCGGAATCCTTCGTCAGGACTTAGGTTCCGGCCCGAAACATTGACTGATCATTTCCACGGATACTGCCTGACCTGCTGAGTTCCTCCAGAGTGTTGTGAGTGTTGCTTTGACCCCAACATCTGCAGAGTATTTTGTGGTTATGAACATTCATGAACCTGGTGGTGTGAGTCCTGAGGCTCCTGTACCGTCTTCCTGATGGCAGCAACAAGAAGAGAGCATGTCGTGGGTGGTGGGGGTCCCTAACGATGAATCCTCTTTCTTGCGCTTGCGTTTCATGTAGATGTGCTCGATGGTGGGGAGCGCTTTACCCGTGACGGACTGGGTCATATTCACTACTATTTGTAGGATTTTTCATTCAAGGGCATTAGTGAATCTGCACCAGGCTGTGAAGTAGCCAGTCAATATACTCTCCTCAACATGTCTGGAGAAGTTAGTCAAAGTTTTCGATGTCATGCCAAATCTTCACAAACTCCAAAGGAAGTGGAGGTGCTGCCATGTTTAGTAAGTTGCGGGCAGGTTATGTCAACACCGGAAGCCTGGTGGCACTTGTGGGCTTCCCTCAGCGTATTTTCACTCATTTAATTTGATGCTGTATATTTCGAAACACAGGTGACAAATCATTGAAGAGCATGTCTTTTGAGGATAGGTTGAGCTAGCTAGAGCTTTTTGCTTTGGTAAAAAGGAGGGTGGGAGGTACAGGATAAGAGGCATTGATTGAGTGGACAGCCAGAGACTTTTTCCCAGAGCAGAAATGACTACTGCGAGGGGTCTTAATGTTAAGGTGATTGGAGGAAAGAATACACAGAGAATGGTGGGTGCATGGAATGTGCTGCTAGGAGAGGCAGCTTAGGCAGATCCATTAGGAACACTTATTTATTAGATAGACACATAGATGAAAGAAAATGTGCAAGATTCCCTCATTATTTTTTTACAGATGTGTGGGGCAGCCATTTCTCTGAGCAGGAAATTTTTACACCGCCTGAAAACTGTGCAGCACTCCAAATGTTTTTTTTTATACGTGTATACTATGAATATTTAGAATAAAAATTGAAAAATCATATACTTTTGATTTTATTTATTATTTGAACGGTATAATGAAATACAGTACAACAAAGAAAATATTTCACGTTTTATAAACTTTTCCTAGCCCTGTGACAACAAAGATGATGTGTGCAGGAGCATTTCAGTTCTGAGCAGCCAGGCACCCACGCAGTTTAGAGGGAACAGTGGGGAGGTTAGATTGAGCTTAGAATAGGTTGAAAAGCAGGCACAATGTTGAGGGGCCGAAGGGTCTGTACAGTGCTGTACTGTTCTATGTTTGGAGTTGGCTGTTTTCCCAAGGCACTGGAAATGTAGACTGAGACGGACTAGTGTTCATGATAGTATGCAGATCCCCATAATCTGATTAAATGATTCAACAGGGCTGTCTTTGAGGGGACAGAGATATCTATGTCACATCTGCATGGCAAACATGAAGCAATGGGAGCAGGTAGTGGATGGTCGTTTGAGCGGCTGGTGTATATCTCAAATCCTGGCTATGCAACCACTGAAGCCAGGCAGACAATCTCTGAAGAGTCTTGATAATGGCTAGGGTCACCCTTCTTGTAAAGACACTGCCCTGAGGAAGGCAATGGCAAACCACTTCTGTAGAAAAATTTGCCAAAACCAATCGTGGTACTGGAGACACCATTATCATCCACGTTATATGACAGGGCACATAATGAACAACTGAATGAATCCTTTCAAAAAATAAACTTAATGAATCTTCATGGACTGCACAATTCCGCAGGCAGAAGTTTAAATTATAGATGAGCACAAGGGCAAGGAGGCCACGCTGCAGCTATATAAAACTTTGTTTCGGCTGCTTCGGAGTACTGTGCATATTTCTAGTCACCCCAATACAGGAAAGATGCAAAAGCTTTGGAGAGAGTACAGAAGAGGTTTACTGGGATTGCTTCCTGAATTAGAGGAATGAGCTTTAAGAGGTAGACAAAGTTTGGTTGTTTTCCCTGGAGTTTTGAATGCTGAAGAGAGATCTAACAGAAGTATATAAATTTCTGTGAGGCATAGATAAGGTTCATTCATTCTTTCTATATGTGCTGTGTTGTGTGACATGGGCAATCATGGTCTTTCCGTGACCATTATTGTCCTTGGCAAATTTTCCTACAGAAGTGGTTTACCATTGCCTTCTTCTGGGCAGTGTCCTTCAATGGTCTTCAGAGATTGTCTGCCTGGCGTCAGTGGTCATATAACCAGGACTTGTGATATGCACCAGCTGCTCATACGACCATCCACTACCTGCTCCCATGGCTTCATGTGACCCTGATCGAGGGGCTAAGCAGATGCTATACATTACCCAGGGGTGACCTGCAGGCTAGCGGAGGGAAGGAGTGCCTTACACCCCGTTTGGTAGCGACGTATCTCCCGCCACCCAGGGTAGAAGTGTCAACCACTCCATACATTTAAAATGAGAGAGGGGAGTTTAAAGGAAAGGTGCCGATAACACCCATGCACCAACAATTTACGGGACATGTCACTCAGGCTCTTGGGCTATTGATATTTTGTGTGACCGTATGTTTACTTGCTATCTTATATGTGTTATATGTGCCTTGCGCTGTGTGCTGCGGGTACTGTATTTTACACCTTGGCCCCGGAGGAATGTTTTGTCGTTTGGCTATATTCATGGGTATTCATGTCTGGCCGAATGACAATTAAACTTGAACTTTAAAGGGCAGCCAGGGTAGTGGTGTACGCAGATACAATAGAGGTGTTTAACAGGCTTTTCGACAGACACAGGAATGTGCAGAGAACGGAGAGATGTGGATCACATGCAGGCAGAAGGGATTTAGTTTTATTTGGCGTCACCCTCGACACAGACTGGAGGTTGGAGGCCTGTAGGCATTTTGTGTCCTGGCATAGGAAACCTGTTTGTGTGTGTGGGTGAATGTGTGGGAGGGAGGGTGAGAGGGCTGAATTTTGCTGTTGTTATTGTTGCTCAGTGTTGTGGGCGTACTCTGCTGGCGCTGGAGAGCTGCCCCAGCTCATCCTCAGACTGCATTTCACTGTGTGTTTTGATGTACGTCTGATAAATAAGTCAAGCTGAACCTGGATACAGGCTTTATTTCATAAACTCTTAACAATCAATGCATTTAAATGATAAGCCACACACAAAATGCTGGAGGAACTCAGCAGGTCAGGCAGCATCTATGGAAATGAATAAACAGTTGATGTTTCAGGCAGAGAACCCTCTTCAGGACTAAATCATACTGGAGGTGTTTGTAACATTTCAAGTATCACAAGACCACTCACAGAAGAAGCCAGCCCATACTGTAATTTGTTAAAGTTCTATTGTGACTATTGGGAGAGATTTTTGAATGATTGAGAGACTTTGGCGTGTGGAACATTACAGCCAGTACAGGCCCCTTGGCGCACAATGTCGCATGACCTTTAAAACTACTCTAAGATCAATCTAACCCTTTCCTCTAACATAGCTCTCCATTTTTTTTTATCATTCATGTGCCTAACTAAGAGTTTCTTAAATGCCCCTAATGTATCTGCCTCTACCACCACTCATGATGGGACGTTTCATGAACCCACCATTCTCTGTGTAGAGAACATACCTCTGACATTGCCCCAAACACGAGGAAATCTGCAGACGCTGGAATTTCAAGCAACACACATAAAAGTTGCTGGTGAATGCAGCAGGCCAGGCAGCATCTCTAGGAAGAGGTACAGTCGACGTTTCGGGCGGAGACCCTTCGTCAGGACTAACTGAAAGAAGAGCTAGTAAGAGATTTGAAAGTGGGAGGGGGAGTAAAGGCATCCGTTAGTCTTGCGAGACCATGGATCTGCGCCTGGAAAGTCTTCACTCTCCAGGGCGCAGGCCTGGGCAAGGTTGTATGGAAGACCAGCAATTGCCCATGCTGCAAGTCTCCCCTCTCCATGACACCGATGTTGTCCAAGGGAAGGGCATTAGGACCCATACAGCTTGGCACCAGTGTCGTCGCAGAGCAATGTGTGATTAAGTACCTTGCTCAAGGACACAACACGTTGCCTGGGCTGGGGCTCAAACTCACGATCTTCAGGTCGCTAGTCCAATGCCTTAACCACTTGGCCATGTGCCCACACAAGGAGGGGGAGGGGGAGGTCCAAAATGATAGGAGAAGACAGGAGGTGGAGGGATGGAGCCAAGAGCTGGACAGTTGATTGGCAAAAGGCATATGAGAGGATCATAGGATGGGAGGCCTTTCAAATATCTTATTAGCTCTTCTTTCAGTTAGTCCTGATGAAGGGTCTCGGCCCGAAACATCAACTGCACCTCTTCCTAGAGATGCTGCCTGGCCTGCTGTGTTCACCAGCAACTTTTATCTGACATTGCCCCTATACTTTCCTCCAATCACCTTGTATTAGCCACTTCTGCCTTCAAAACAGATCTCTGGCTAATGCACTCAAGCTATCACTCATCTTCCCTTGCTCCAAAGAGAAAAGCCCTAGTTCAGTAACCTATTTTCATAACCTGTAGTCCAGGCAGCATCCTGGTAAATCTCCACTTCACCCTATCTAAAGCTTCCATATCCTTCCTATAATAAGGTGACCAGACTGAACAAAATATTCCAAGTGTAATCTAACCAGGGTTTTATAGAGCTGCAATATTATCTCACAGCTCTTGAACTCAATGCCCAGACTAATGAAGGCCAACACACTTTATTGACAATCCTAACAACTTGCGTGGCAACACCGAGGGATCTATGGACACGGACCCCAAGATCCCTCTGTTACTTCACACTGCTAACAATCCTGCCATTAACCCTGTACTGTAACATGCCATCCAATTTGACCTTCCAAAATGAATCACTTCACACTTTTCCAGGTTGAACTCCACCTGCCACTTCTCACCCCGTCAACGTCCCGCCACAAACTACAAACACCCCTCCACACCATCCACACCACCACCAACCCTCGCAGATGAGAGAAACTGGGGATGCCTTTCTTGGGACAGTGAAGGTTGAGAGCGGAATCTGACTGAGGGACTTAAAATCACGAAAGGTCTGGACGGAATAGATAGCGGGAAAAGTTATTGGTTTGTGTGAGGAAGCTAATGTGTCCTGCTGTGACATTTTCGCATCAACTTTTTTTTTTGTCTGCTTTTCTTTAAGAAACAAATGGGAGCACTCTGCTCAACTAGATTGACTTCTTCATAAAATCATTACTTCTGTCACAAGACCATTTTAAAATTGAAACTCAGAAACAATAAATGATGGCAAAGCACTTAATAACTGTTAAGAAATCACATTTGGAAAATTGCATTTAAGCAATAACCTTTCTCCCTGTAATTAAATGACAGAAAGGTCCTGGTTTTAATTAAATCAGCAATTTACAGTTATGAAGCCATACTTCACTATGCAGATTAGGAGATGATAGGTCACAGAGCACCCTGGGTGCAGTTTGAGCAGATCTGATCTTGTAATTACTCCGCTGCTTATTGGTGACCACCATGAACTATTCCTCCAGATTAAACAATTTCCCCCCAGTGCTCCGTGATGTATATCCAGGATGAGTAAATGTACCACCGTGCACTGAGCATCTTTCAATTAAAATGGATTTTAAATGAGGGGACATAAACGGAGGAAGTATAGTTTGAATAAGTGCGGAGGCAACGAATGGGCCACTACTCCTTGGGCTGCCAGGGAGAAATATATCATTGTCCTACAGAGCTCCAGTCCCTGAGCCTAAATGTTGTTAAAGGTAGATTTATGATGAAGAAAAATGCTAATGTTTTTGTATTTATAAACATATGATGGGATTTCATCTGTAATTTATTCTTCTGTTCCAAATTATGTCACCCACAAAGGCGAATTAAATTCAGTTTTGGACAGAGAGAAGTTCATTAATACAGTTTTTCACATTTTATTTAACTAACTCCGGTTATTGCATTACAGACTGATTATTACATTCAAACAGCGAGAGTGGGAAATGGCTCTGGTTGATGAGTTTTAAGACACCGAGAATATCAAGCAGTGTCGTGGCAGCGTAATCTACGCTCCTGCGGCTCCTGTACCTAATTAAGTGGCCACTGAGCGTGTGTACATTCCTTCTGCTGTTCGACCCCTCCACTTCAACGTTCAACGTGCTGTGCACACCACTGTTGTAAGTTCAAATTCAAGTTTAGTTGTCATTCAACCATACAAGAATACCCATGAATACAGCCAAATGAAATAACATCACTCCAGGGCCAAGGAACAAAACACAGTACCAGCAGTCATACACAGCACAAGGCACATATAAGATATCAGTAAGATACAGTTACACAGAAATATATATAGTCCAAGACCCTGAGTCCATGGATGTTGCAGCAGGGTGTAGTCAAACATAGCACAGCTTGTCTTTTGCTGAGCGAACACTAGGTGGCAGCACAGACTCCCGCTTGGACGCCGCATCACATCGCCTCTGTTGGAGCCAACTAGCTCCAATGCCTCTCGAGTGAGCGGCTTTAAACAGGCGATACCACAGCTTGAGGCCTAGTCCTGGTTACAACCCCTACACGGCTCCCCTGCTGCCCACGTCTACCATCCGCCAATAAATCATTGAATTAGACCTGCAGCGTGCTACATTAACGATATTCAACAGGGTCTTGCGACCACAAGAAGGGAGATTAAGATGATTACCACTGTTAGAATGCACACCGCCTTAGCGTCCCGACTCCTCCGACACCTCTCTGATGCAGCACGATCCACACCGAGTCTGACTCCTTCAGTTTCTCAGCCAATAAGCACCTCGCTGAGGGGGTAGGCCAGCAGTACTTCAATTTGTTAATGTCCAGCAGGGTCTTGCGATCATAAAAATATGTTTATAAAAAATAATAGTACCTCTGGTTGACACTGTGGAAGCCACTGCAGCCGAATACATCACCATCCCTGTGTGATTATTTGAGTTACTGTTGTCTTCCTGACAGCTTGAACCATTCTGGCTATTCCCACTGACTTCTCTCATTAAGGAGGTGTTTTCACCCACTGAATTGTCACTCACTAAGTTTTTTTTTCTTTTGGCACCATTCTCTGTAAGCTCTAGAGACCATTCTGTGTGAAAATCCCAAGAGATACTCAAACCACCCCATCTGGCACCAGCAATCATTCCACAGTCCAAGTTACATAGATCACATTTCTTCCCATTTCTGCTGTTTGGTCTGAACAATAACCGAACCTCTTCACCTTGTCTGCATGCTTTTCTGCATTGAGTTGCTGCCACATGATTGGTTGATTAGATTAACGAGCAGGTGTACAGGTGAGTGTGGATAACTCCAACCTCAGGAGCACAACATTGATTTACTATGAAGAGGAATGATTAAAAGTTAGTTCAATGAGATACAATACTGTTTGAAGATATTTTAATAATCAATTAAAGTTTGTAATAGTAACAAGGAAGCCCCAATTCATAGTGGGCGAAGCTGAGGGTATCATGATTAACGGGTCATTTGATTACGTCACCTCACTCCCTCTGTTTGGCAACAGGCAACTAAACAACTGGAAGTGGAATGAACTCAAAATGCCGGAGGAACTCAGCAGGTCAGGCAGCATCTATGGAGGGGGATGAGCAGTCGATGTTTTGGGCCGAGACTCTTAATCAGGACAGGAAAGAGAGGGGGAAGAAAGCCTAAATAAGAAGGTGGAGAGGTGGGGCAGATGATAGGTGAAACTAGGTGAGGGGGAGGTTAAGTGGGTGAGAAAGGAGGGATGAAGAGGCTGCAAGGAGATAGGTGGAAGGGATAAAGGGCTGATGAAGGAATCTCATAGAGGACACTGGAAGGAAGGGGGAAAAAGAACCAGAGGGCACCTGACTCAGTAACACACACAAAATGCAGGAGGAACTTAGCAGGTGAGGCAGCATCTACAGAGAGGAATGAGCAGTCAACATTTGGGGCCAAGACCCTTCATCAGGACTGGAGTGGAAGGGGGTAGAAAATAAGCCAGACTAAGAAGGTAGGAGAAGGGGAAGAAATACAAGTAAACAATTGACAGGAGAAACCAGGTGAAGGTGGAGGTAGGTCAGGCGAAGAATTGAAAGAAGGTTCATGATCAAGAGTCAAGATGGTTTATTGTCATTCTTCAGTAAGAGAAGTGTAAAAGAGAATTAAATGATTGTTACTGCAGATCCGATGCAGCATAAAAAAACACAATAAATATAAATATGAAAGCAATCCTGTGAAACACAAAACCATATATTTCACGGTATGTTTTGATGTACCTGTGACAAATAAAAACTATTCTTTATCTTCAATGCAGTCCTGTGCTTGGGAGAATTCTGGGCACAATGTAGCTCCTGCCTTTCCAATATTACCACTTTATTGGCTGGAAAACACTCTGGGGAATAGAGACTGATACAGGTACCATGACAATGCAAGTCTTTCTTCTTTCTTTTGGAAATGGCTGCGAGTGAACATTCCGAAGGGAATACTTATACTTGTATTCTCTTTCAAATGCAGTGCTACATTTCAATGATATTGTGATTTGTAGTAAGATGAGGCACAATTTTTGTTGTATCTTTTAAATTCAAAATAATTAATGGAATACGGAGAAGACTTTGGGTATCCTTCAGAAAGCTAAGACAAGGCATAGGTCAAAGGTTTCACTAATTTACTAGGCTTCGGAATCTACAGTGCCCTGGGCTGTTCCTACAGCACTCAGACTGAATGAAAGCAATTTTTTAACCCGTGGTACATCAGTGGCTATAAAATCTTCAAATTCCCAGAAGGGAAGAAAGATAAAATAGTAAGAATGATATATTATGGAGGAGGGGGAAGGAGTAGTAAATAATATTACAGACTAGTGTCTTTACTTCCTGAGAAAGCTAAAGAAATTTGGCCTGTCCCCTAAAACCCTCACTAATTTTTATAGATGCACCGTAGAAAGCATTCTTCTAGGGTGCATCACAACCTGGTATGGAAGTTGTCCTGTCCAAGACCGAAAGAAGCTGCAGAAGATCGTGAACACAGCGCAGCACATCACACAAACCAATCTTCCGTCCATGGACTCATTTTACACCGCACGCTGTCGGAGCAGTGCTGCCAGGATAATCAAGGACACGACCCACCCAGCCAACACACTTTTCGTCTCTCTTTCCTCCAGGGGAAGGTTCAGGAGCTTGAAGACTTGTATGGCCAGATTTGGGAACAGCTTCTTTCCAACTGTGATAAGACAGCTGAACGGATCCTGACCCGGATCTGGGCCGTACCCTCCAAATATCCGGACCTGCCTCTCAGTTCTTTTGCACTACCTTACTTCCCATTTTTTTATTTTCTATTTATGATTTATAATTTAAATTCTTAATATTTACTAATTTTAACTATTTTTAATACCTTTAATATTTAATATTTGTAATTCAGGGAGTGTGAAACGCAGAATCAAATATCGCTGTGATGATTGTATGTTCTAGTACCAATTGTTTGGCGACAATAAAGTATAAAGTAAAGTATGTAACGCAGGTCTTTCAGGGCTGTAGAGAAAGATAGCCCGGCTTTCAGAACTTGAAGATAGTCCAATGCACTCAACTAGTGATAAAGTATTTTTGAACACATTGTACCAAATCATTATGCACCTGTTTCATACCCAGACCTGACTTTCTCACCTTTCACTCACTTAGCCTGGATGCCGAGATCCCAGCCCAAATACGACAAGCCACAACAACACAAAGCCCCTTCCCACCCACCCCTACCGACGCACACAGAGGGGTCTCCAGCCCCAGTAGCGGGTGTCTAGGACCAGAGAGCACGGCCACGGAATAAATGGCCGTCCCTTTAAAACAGAGATGAGGAGGAACTTCTTTAGCCAGAATTTTGTTTTTTGTTTGACTTCCTTTATTTCTTTCCAAAACTTAGAAAATTTTTCCAAATTCTTGCCAAAATCTGGTGAATCTGTGGAATTCTTTGTCACATTCGGCTCGGGAGGTGTGGTTTGTCCATCATCTTCGATGAAGACCTCGACACCATTAGTCACTTTGAGACTGGATGCAGTGTGCCCGAAGATGACTGGTCAGGCTAATTCGGACACGGAATGTCCTGGCACATGTTGGGCAGACCTGTGTAGGCACCGCAGTTGTTGCGCTGGTGGCAGTGGACCTGCGCAGCTCGCGCTTATGTTGTGCTTCAGCAATGCGCCTTGCTTTGAAAGCTTGACAGCCCTTGTGGGTGAGGCCGCGCCAGGTAGGGCGGTTTTGTGCCAGCATTCCCAGGAGGTCGTGTCTATGTCAAGCAATTTCAGGGAGGCCTTTAGTGTGTCTTTGTAATGTTTCTTCTGCCCTCCATGCAAGTGTCTTCCAGCAGAGAGTTCCCCAAAAAGG
This sequence comes from Mobula birostris, assembly GCF_030028105.1. Lineage (NCBI taxonomy): Eukaryota > Metazoa > Chordata > Chondrichthyes > Myliobatiformes > Myliobatidae > Mobula > Mobula birostris. The sequence goes on from NC_092380.1 coordinate 107,670,925, forward strand.
AGCTGCTTGGGTATGTGCTCCTCTGGCATGCGGATGACATGACCTGCCCACCGGGTCTGTGCTCTCATCAGCAGTGTGTGGACTGATGGCAGACTTGTTCTGGAGAGAACTTCAGTGTCTGGTACTTTGTCTTGCCATCTGATGCCTAATATTCTGCGAAGACAAGTCGTGTGGAAATGGTTGAGCTGTCTTGCATGCCTTGATACACAGTCCACTTTTTACAGGCATACAGGAGGGTAGTGAGTACCACGGCTCTGTAGACCTTCAGTTTTGTTGCTGGACTGAAAGTCATTGGATATTCCTAAAACGAAGGCTAATAGATTCTTGATTAGTAAGAGCATCAAATATTACGGGAAGAAGGCAGGAGGATAGGGTTGAGAGAGAAAACCAATCAGTTATGATATTCTGCTGAACATTGTGGGCGTGCAGTGTTGACAATGGAATGTGTGGCGACACTTTTGGACTGCCCCCAGCACACACTGTGTTGGTTGTTAATTCAAATGACACATTTCACTGTTATTTCCACATACATGTGATAAATAAGCAAATCGAATCTAATATAGGATCTAGGGTACAATAAGGTCTTTTAAGAGACTCCAGGACAGGTACATGGGGCTCAGAAAAATAGAGGGTTATGGGTAACACTGGGTAATTTCTAAGGTAAAGGTATGTTCAGCACAGCTTTGCGGGCCAAAGGGCCTGTATTGTACTGCAGGTTTTCTATATAACCTCCATACCTGAGAATCTATCCAGGAGTATGAGGCCCATGCTCTCCAAGTGCTGGCTTTGACAGGCAGCAAAGCTGGCTCAGGCATTATACTTTCCATCAAGACTATGAGGCTATGCTTTCAAATCCGAGACGATGACAATAATATAAGCAAAGACTTTTAAAAACTCTAATTTTAATTTCCTGAATTAGAGGGAACGGTTAAATAGGTTAGGATTTTATTATTACGATGGGTATAGACAGGGCAAATGCAAGCAGGCTTTTTCCACTGAGGTTGAGAGAGACTAGAACTAGAGGTCATGGGTTAAGTGTGAAAGGTGAAATGTTTACAGGGTACATGAGGGGCAGCTTCTTCACCCGGAGGGTGGTGAGAGTGTGGGACGAGCTGCAAGCACAAGTGATGGGTGGAGGTTTGATTTCATCTGGTGTAAGGAGGGCATTTTTTTTCATTGAAATACAACTAAATAGTTCCCTGGCATTAGTTTTGCTAATGGGGGGGGGGGGGGCTGAAAATCTTACTGATGCTGCCAAAGTTAATTCCAACACAATTCCAAACAAAGTTTGAGAAATAATGTTGAAATGTTTATGAATAACCAAATCATATCTGTGAATTCTTGGAGGCGTCACTCTTTTGTTGAACACACAAACAACTTGTAACTTAATATTCTTTATGAAGAAAACAGATCCATGATTTGACTTGTGTTCTTCTGCTTTTTAAATAGCTTTTACCCCCACCCACCCCTCAGGAGAGGACGCGAGGAGCTGTGATTCTCAGGAAACATCCAACAACAGCAGTAATTAGCCTCTCATTGACCTTTGAGTGTGTCTATTTAAAACTACCTCCCCACTGGGCAGACCAGGCCAATAGCCCGAAGGGCTCTGGGCAACTTTGAGGTTGAACACAGTAGTGTCACTGACCCTGAGACCACTTGGAACAAATTACACAGGGCTCAAGCATTTATTAAACAGCTATTGAAAGTTGGACAAAATATAAACTCCCAAGCCCCCAGTCTGAGCCTTCTATTGTAAAGATTATATAATTGGCAGTGAAATGCACTGGTCTAAAGATAATGAAATGTATAATTTAGGCACAAGATTATTCTGTTTTTTTTTTACCTATAACTCCTGCCTTGTGACAGGGGTGAAAGTAATTTAAGGTTCTTGCCAGTACAGTTGAACAAGTAATAAAATTATCTGTGTATGGATCGCGTTCAAAAGAAATTGATCACCGCGGTTCGCGTGACAATAACAAACAAAAAACATGAGAAATTCAGCAGATACTGAAATTCCAGAGCAACACACTCAAAATGCTAGTGGAACTTAGCAGGTCAGGCAGCATCTATGGAGAGGAATAACAGACATCCCACCTCTCCCGGAAGTTCCGGGAGTCTCCCGCATATGACTAGCGGCTCCCTGATGCCCGCAAATTATATACAATATCACGGAAATCAATTTTTTTGAGAGCGAGCGAGAGAGAGAAAGCAGGCGAGCACGCGAGCGAGAGAGAGCAAGCGAGAGTGCGAGAGAGAAAGCAAGCAAGAGCACGAGAGACCACAAAAGAGAGAGAGAGCAAGAGCGCGCCATGGCAGAGTGTTCCAAAAAAAAAGAAAATATAAAACGTACATCACCTCAGACTACACTAAAGTGTACCCTTGCCTAATAGGGGTCAAAAATAATGACAGTGTTGCTCGCTGCACTGTTTGCAACAGTGACTTTTCTATTGCCCATGGTGGGTTAAAATGTAAAAGACATGTTGAGGTGAGTTTAACAGGTGTCATTCGTTCATTAGCATAGCTAACATTATTTAAACTAGCTGGCTAGCTGCTAAGGAGCTACTCTATTGCAGACATCCCACCTCTCCTGGAAGTTCCGGGAGTCTCCCGCAAATTGATGGTGCTACCTCCCTGAAGCGAGCTTTTGCAGGGTGGGATGTCTGGAATAAACAGATGATGAGTTGGGCCTTCTTCAGGACAGGAAAGAATGGGGGAAGATGCCAGAATAAAAAGGTGCGTGGGAGGGACAAGAGGATAGCTAAAAGGTGATAGGTGAAGCCAGGTAGGTGGGAAAGGTAAAGGGCTGGAGACTAGAAGGAATCTGATAGGAGAGGAGAGTCGACCATAGGAGAAAGGGAAGGAGGAGAGGACCTGGGGGAGATGATAAGCAGGTGAGAAGAGGTAAGGGGCCAGAGTAGGGAATAGGGGAAGAGGGGAGGGGGAGGAATTCATTTTACTGGAAGGTATGAAGAGTTAAAAGGTCAGAGTGGGGAATAGAGGAGAGGGTGGGGAATTTGTTTACTGGAAGGAAAACAACATGCATGCCATTAGGTTGGAGGCTACCCAGACGGAATATAAGATGTTGCTCCTCCACACTGAGGGTGCCCTTATCTTGGCACAAGAGGAGGCCATGGACAAAAGTGTTGGAATGGGAGAGGGAACTGATATTAAAATGTTTGGTCACTGGGAAGTTCTTTACCATTTGGTTGGCATGAATCTGTCGGGCTGAAGGGCCTGTTGCCCTGTGGTATGACGCTTCTCTGAAGATTGTCACCTTGTTGTGGAGGAGAAGCTGGTGCGTTTCTGAGATCCCGACGGCGATCCTGTCTGGAGTTTAGCTTAGCTCCTGGTAGGATCACCCACAGTGTTAAAGTCAAGAGGTAGGTTCCAGACAAAGAGCGATCCAACCAAGACCTCAAAGGTTCAAAGCTTCAATTCAATGTCAGAGAACTGTATACAATATACATCCTGAAATGCTTTTCTTTGCAAAACATCCACGAAAACAGAAGAATGCCCCAAAGAATGAATGGCAGTTAAATGTGAGAACCACCCCCCCAGCTCACCTCTCCCACGTGTAAGCAGCAGCGAGTAACAATCCCCCCTGCCCCTGCCAGCCAAAAAAAAAACAAGCATTGACACTGTCACCAAGCACTCAAGTGTGAGCAAAGCAATAGCAAAGACACAGACTTAAAGTTACCCCAAAGGGTTCGCAGCATTCGACATAAGGGAGAGGGAGGTGTCTCCATTTTCCCAGCCAGTGGGGACACATAACAAAGAACTCACTGGTTTATGATGTTAGAAGTCCGTTACGAGTTCCGAGCTCTGTGCCTGAAGATCGCAACGATCCCGGGTCTCCAGGCACACAGCAGTAGATCTTACGACTCCTGTCGTGACACCGACCCTCAATCCACCCGTCTCCAGAGCCCCAAGATCTTAGGCTTCCAAATCCGAGCCGGACTCTCAGGCTGAACCCTTCACGTGTCGAACAACGGCCAGCCCTGAAACCTCAAGAACGGGTCCCATTCCTCCAAAGAACCAAAGTCAGCGTGTAACTCCAGGTCAGGGTCTTCAAAAGAGCTGTTTCCGAAGATGCAAGCAAAGGAATTGCCCAATGACACCATCAGACCTCAATGATGGATCTGGCGGAAGAGGAAGACACTTCACAATGGCAGTGAAGGCGGAAGGAGACTACAGCAGTGAAAGGTCTCCCGTCATCTTGGGTGCCATATCACTGCACCCTGACCTCAATCTGTCAAGAACCATGTGGTGGGTGCCTGAGCATCTGCCTCCCCATGTTAAGCAAAGTCACACACAGGCATTCTCCATCAAGGGAATAAAATCTTAGGAAAATATTATACTCGACTCCAAGTTATCACAATCTATGACTTTATAACTTTATGTTTCCTTTAGACATAGCTGGGAGTAATTTGGACCATTAAGTCAATGCTTGCTCAAAGAGTATACCCCACTACATTTCTCTATAACCTACTCTCTCCTCACAATCCTATGAATTCCACCCCCACCCCCCCCCCCCCCGATTCTACCAATAAGTTACACACTTAGGGCAATTTACAGCAGCTAATTAATCTACCACACTGCACATCTATAAAATTTGGTCGGAAACTGCAGAACCTAGTGGAGAATAAAAGAACCCGACCATCCAGGCCATGTTCTCTTTTCTCTGCAGCCATCTGGAAGGAGGTCTAGGAGCCTCAGGTCCTTTGGCACCGGATTCAGAAAGTTATTACCCCTCAACCATTAGGTAGCTGAACCAGCATTAATAACTTCACTCACCTCAGCTCTGAACAGACTCCACAATCCTCCACAACTCATGTTCTCAGTATTATTATTTACTATTTATTTCTTTATTTATTATTATTATTGTATTTGTACAGTTTGTCCCTTTTGGCACATTGGTTATTTGTCAGAACATATAATGGAGCAAAAATTAATGGGAAGTTAGAGGATTGGGAAGCTTTTAAAAACCAGCTGACAGCAAATAAATAAGTCATTAAGAAGGTAAAGATGGAACGCAAATGTAAGCTTAATTTAAAGGCATCCGTTAGTCTTGTGAGACCATGGATCTGCGCCTGGAAAGTCTTCACTCTCCAGGGCGCAGGCCTGGGCAAGGTTGTATGGAAGACCAGCAGTTGCCCATGCTGCAAGTCTCCCCTCTCCACGACACCAATGTTGTCCAAGAGAAGGGCATTAGGACACATACAGCTTGGCACCAGTGTCGTCACAGAGCAATGTGTGATTAAGTGCCTTGCTCAAGGACACAACACGTTCTCTCAGCTGGGGCTCAAACTCACGACCTTCAGGTCACTCGTCCAATGCCTTAACCACTTGGCCACGTGCCCACAACACATGTAAGCTAGCCAATAATATTAAAGAGGATACCAAAAGTTTCTTCAGATACATAAAGTGTAAACTAGAGGAAAGAATGGATTTTGGACCATTGGAAAACAACACTGGAAAGGTAGCAATGGGGACAAGGAAATGGTGGATGAACTGAATAATATTTTACATCAGTCTTCACTGAGGAAAACTCTAGCAGTATGGTGGAAGTTCCAGGGGTCAGGGGGCATGAAGTATGTGAAGTTACCATAACTAGAGAGAAGCAATGAGAAACTGAAAGGTCTGAAGGTAAATAAGTCACCGGACCAGATGGTGTACACCCCAGGGTTCTGAAAGAGGTGGCTGAAGAGATTGTGGAGGCATTACTAATGATCTTTCAAGAATCACTAGATTCTGGAATGGTTCCAGAAGTCTCAAAAATTGCAAATGTCACTTCATTCTTCAAGAAGGGAGAGAGGCAGAAGAAAGGAAATTATAGACCAGTTAGACTGATCTCAGTGGCTGGGAAGATGTTGGAATCGATATTAAGGAAGAGGTGTCAGGGTACTTGGAGGCACATGATAAAATAGGCCAAAAAATCTTGCCTGACAAATCTGTTGGAAGTCTTTGAAGAAGTAACAAGCAGGATGGACAAAGGACAATCGGTTGCTGTCCTATACTTGGATTTTCAGAAGGCCTTTGACAAGGTGCCACACATGAAGCTGCTTGAGAAACTTAAGCCTCAGGCTGGTGGCTACCCAGACAGAATTTAAGGTGTTGTTCCTCCAACCCAAGGGGTCCGTGGATGGACACATGGGAATGAGAATGGGAAGTGGAGTTAAAATAGGTGGCCACTGGGAGATCCCGCTCTTTCTGGTGGACGGAGTGTAGGTGCTCGGTGAAGTGGTCTGAGGGTCTCATGGTTTGTCTTTGTTCATTGGTTCTGTTTAATATCAGAGAATGTATACAGTATACAACCCGAAACTCTTATTCTTCGCAGACACCCACCAAATGAAAAGAAACCCCAAAGCATGAATGATAGAAAATGTTAAAACCCCAGGGCTCCCCTCTCCCACCCATGCGCAGGTAGCAGCAAAAGCATCAACCCTGTCCCACCCCCCACCTGCTCTAGCACAAGCAACAACCCCCATGCAAGCAATTGCAAAGCCCCCAGAGACCCAGAAACTATACCACCTTGTGTGTAGTTTTTCACTGTTTCCAGTATACTGTATTTCTTTGTTCTACTGTGAATGCCTGCAAGAAAATGAATCTTAGGCTAACATATGATGACATATATATAGTTATTATCTTATAAACTTATAAACAAATATAAACTTATTATAAATAAGTTTGATAATAAACTTATTTTGAACTTTGTTGTGTTCACGGGGAGAATGTTCAGACTTCGTATAGTTCAGGATTCACTGCAGCTGCACGGCAGTAGCTCTGTTCAAAGTCCATCAGCGCCACTCCTATTGTGATTCCAGAAGAATGAACTTGCTGAAGGTCAAGGGGGGAGGACGCACATGGATGTTGGATCCCCCATGTGTAACTGGTGAAACAGAGATGAGACACAGAACCATTGACAAAGCTAAGATCCAGCTTTGCCTCCTGTCAAAAGCTGTCACAAACTTTAAATGTTTCTGAACACCCCTCACATTTGGAAACATTCACAAACTATTAAAAATCAGATAGTGTATGAAAAACTTTTCAATAATTTGATATATTTTTAAAGTACACTTTAGTCTGCATTGTTATTGCTTTAACTTGTTCTACCTCAATGTCCTGTGTAATGATCTGATCTGCATGAATAGTATGCAACTGTATAGATAGATAGATAGATAGGTAGATAGATACTTTATTGATCCCGAGAGAAATTGGGTTTTGTTACAGTTGCACCAACCAAGAATAGAGTATAAATATAGCAATATAAAACCATAAATAATTAAATAATAATATGTAAATTATGCCAGCTGGAAATAAGTCCAGGACCAGCTTATTGGCTCAGGGTGTCTGACCCTCCAAGGAAGGAGTTGTAAAGTTTGATAGCCACAGGCAGGAATGACTTCTTATGACGCTCAGTGTTGCATCTCGGTGGAATGAGTCTCTGGCTGAATGTACTCCTGTGCCCACCCAGTACATTATGTAGTGGATGGGACATTGTCCAAGATGGCATGCAACTTAGACAGCATCCCCTTTTCAGACACCACTGTCAGAGAGTATAGTTCCATCCCCACAACATCGCTGGCCTTACGAATGAGTTTGTTGATTCTGTTGGTGTCTGCTACCCTCAGCCTGCTGCCCCAGCACACAACAGCAAACATGATCGCACTGGCCACCACAGACTCGTAGAACATCCTCAGCATCGTCCAGCAGATTTTAAAGAACCTCAGTCTCCTCAGGAAATAGAGACTGCTCTGACCCTTCTTGTAAACAGCCTCAGTGTTCTTTGACCAGTCCAGTTTATTGTCAATTCGTATCCCCAGGTATTTGTAATCCTCCCCCACGTCCACACTGACCCCCTGGATGGAAACAGGGGTCACCGGTACCTTAGCTCTCCTCAGGTCTACCACCAGCTCCTTAGTCTTTTTCACATTAAGCTGCATATAATTCTGCTCACACCATGTGACAAAGTTTCCTACCATAGCCCTGTACTCAGCCTCATCTCCCTTGCTGATGCATCCAACTATGGCAGAGTATCTGGGTACATATGACAATAATAAACTAATCCCAATGAAACCACATGAAAAGAATAATTTGAATAATCTTAGAGAAGAGTACCTAATAGCAATAACTTCCCTTGTTCTTAATATTCTTACCAATATCTGTAAACTTTCACATAATGTGAATCCTTTTTGTCAGCTTTGACACAAACACTTTCCTCAACATCCACCAAGCTCAAGCTTGGCCATTGGGCTCTTCATAGATTTCAGTGGCTGGAGAAAGTGACTGCAAGAATCTGGGACTTTCCTTGGTGGACAAGTTGAAGACCAAATTTCCAAATTTCCTGGTATTTCCCTCCATTTCAAACTGCTTCCAATTGCCAGAAAGTTTGGACAATGATTTTTATTTATGTATTTATCTGTCTGTTTATTTAGATACAGCCGGAATAGTCCTGACCAGCTCTTTGAGGTACCCTAATTTAATCCTAGCATAATCACAAGACAATGTACAATGACAAATGAAAGCAGAGGAAACCCACTCGGAGAGACGTACAGACTCCTTACAGGCAGCGCGGGAATTGAACCTGGGTCGCTAGTACTGAAAAGCGTTGTGCTAACCACTATGTCGCCCCTGTTTCTTTACCCTTCCAAAATGTTCTAGGATAATTTTTCACATAAAGGTACAATGCATAATTAAAAGCTGTTTGTTTTAAAACCAGGGAATTGACATTTGTTCCACATAAAAATCAGAAAGAACTGTAACTTTCTAGATGAAGAGTCTCTAAGCTGAAACATTAACTCTGTTCCTCTTTTCAAAGAGTGTTTCCCACAGCTTCTACTTTATACTCTTTACTTTCTTCAATTAACTGTGAAAATTAGATATAAAGCAATTTTAAAACATAAAGACATCTTAATTAAGCTAATGGAGTTATAAATGCAGTTATTTATTTAAATATTATTAGTTTAATTTTAGTTATAATGTAGGAGGTTGTATATTATTCTGTAAAATTAATAGACATTTAATCCATACACACATTAGCCACTTTATTAGATACACCTGTACCTGTACACCTGCTTGTTAATGCAAATATCCAATCAGCCAATCATGTGGCAGCAGCTCAGTGCATAAAAGCGTGCAGACATGGTCAAGATATTCAGTTGTTGTTCAGACCAAACATCAGAATGGGGAGGAAACGTGATCTTAAGTGACCTTGACCATGGAATGATTGTTGGTGCCAGACAGGGAGGTTTGAGTATCTCAGAAACTACTGATCGCTTGGGATTTCCATGCAAAACAGTTTCTATGGTTTACAGAGAATGGTGTGAAAAACACAAAACATCCAGTGAGCTTCAATTATGCTGGGGAAAATGCCTTGATAGTGAGAGAGGTCAAAGATGAGTGGCTAGAGCATTACAACAGCGGTGTGCAGAAGAGCATCCCTGAATGGATGATGCATCAAACCTTGACTTGGATGGGCTACAGCCACAGAAGATCATGAACATACACCCAGTGGCCACTTTATCAGGCACAGGAGGTATCTAATAAAGTATTCACCGAGCACATAAAGCACTACAACTTCAATATTTATTACAAAGAATAGCATGCAACTTTTGAAAAGTTTTGTGCTAAACACAAGTCAAAAGGTTAGAACATAGAACGGCACAGTGTCACTGTAAAGGCCCTTTGGTCCACAATGTTGTGCCAACCTTTTAACCAACTCTAAGACAGATCTAAAACTTCCTTCCCATGATAGCCCTCCATATGCTTAGCTAAGAGTTTCTTAAACGGCCCTAGTGTTTCTGTCTCAGCCACTACCCCAGCAGGGTGTCCCATGTGTCCGTTACTCTCCGTATAAAGAACTTACCTCTGACATCTCCCCATACTGTCCTCCAATCACCTTTAAAATTATTCCCTCTTGTATTAGTCATTTCTGCCCCGGGAAAACGTCTCCGGCTGACCGCTCAGTCTATGCCTGTTATCATTTTAAATGCCTCTAACAGGTCATTTCTCATCCTCCTTTGCTCCAAAGAGAAACCCCGAGCTTGCTCAACCTGTCTTCATAAGACATGCCCTCTCATCCAGGCAGTAACCTGGTAAATCTTCTCTGCACCCTCACCAAAGCTTCTATATCCTTCTGAGAAAGAAGCAGAAAACTATGTGTATAGGTTTTTAGACCATAAGACATAGGAGCGGAAATAGGTCACTCAGCCCATCAAATCTGCTTCGCCATTTTATCGTGGCTGATTTATCAGGTTATCGCATCGATTTTTCATAAATTCTGTTATATTTCTTTATTTTCCTGTAAATGGCTGCAAGAAAATGAATCTTAAGGTAGTATATGGTAACGTAGATGTACATTGATAATAAATTTTTCTTTGTCTTTGACTTTAACTTTGGTTTGATATTTCTACCTAGGAAAAAGATTTTGACTGTTCATTAATGCATCTCCTGCAGGAATCATGCCTGCAGGGAGAAGTACATAGAAAATCTGAGCTACAGCATTGTAGCAGCATCTCCAATCCAGTCCAACACACACAAAATGCTGATGGAGGGTCTCGGCCCACAACGTTGACTGTTTATTTATTTCCATAGATGCTGCCTGACCTGCTGAGTTCCTGCAACATTTTGTGTGTGGTACTCTGGACTTCCAGCATCTGCAGAATCTCTTGTATCTCTGATCCATTCTCCCTGTGAGTGCTGCTTCCCACCTGAGAGCACAGGGTAATGGGCGCCATGCTAGCGTAACGCTATTACTGCTCACAGCATCAGAGTTCAGAGTTCAATCCCAGCATCCTCTGCAAGGAAACTCCGTATGTATTCCCTGTAGAATGCACAGATTTTCTCCAGTTCCCTGGTTTCCTCCCACAGTCTATAGACGTAGCAGGTAGGTTAATTGGTCATTGTAAATTATCCTGCAATTATGTTAGGGTTAAATTGGGGTTGCTGGGGGTTGCGGGGCAGTGTGGTTCAAAGGGCCAGAAGGGCCTATACCACATTGTAATCTAAATAAATAAATAAATCTCAATCAGAAACTTTGTCTCATTGGTTCTATATCCATATGCCTAAATAAATAACACAGATGAGCATATTTACCTGTCTTCATGCATTCTGTTTACACACAAACCTTTGCCAAAGTCTTTTCTTTTTATTCTCTTCGGACAGTTGCTGAAGTCTGGGATGGCTTGTTTCCACTCTGGTCTTGAAGAGTAGAAGTTTTTCGTGCTTCACCTCAATGTACGTCGGGTGGCTGTTGTGCAGCACGTTCTGGCGCAAGGATCTAGTGCACACATTTACACAGTATACACACACATACACACTTGCATGTTCACAGACATACACAGAGACACAAACACATACTTAACAAGTGTATATATAAACAGACGCGCACTCTCTCAAAATCATGCGTAAACTCAAAGTGTGCACTCACTCAAAAAGACAATAGCATACACACAAATACACTCTCATAAGCATGCACACACACACTCAAACACACTCAAACACACTACTGAAGACGTACCACATCTACAAACGGAATGGCTTTTGAATGGTCCTTTTGACCCGAGGTCCTGACCACCCTGTCGAACCTACATATCACCAGCCTCAAGGAGACCAGGTGAGTTCTCTCAAGTCCAGTCGAGCTTATCCTGCTGTGCACAAGTATGGGGAGGTGCAGGTACAATGAAAATCTTGCAGCAGCATCAGAGGTGCACAGGTTCGAACAACATGTAGAATATACAGTAAAATACGCATAAATTATAAATACCATAACTAGCACCCATTCAGAACAGAAATGCGAAGAAATTTTTTTAGCCAGAGGGTGGTGAATCTATGGAATTTGTTGCCACGGGCGGCAGTGGAGGCCAAGTCATTGGGTGTATTTAAGGCAGAGATTGATAGGTATCTGAGTAGTCAGGGAGTCAAAAGTTATGGTGAGAAGACAGGGGAGTGGGACTAAATGGGAGAATGGACAGCTCATGATAAAATGGCGGAGCAGACCCGATGGGCCGAATGGCCGACTTCTGCTCCTTTGTCTTATGGTCTTATGGTCTTATGATCTAGCCTCCACAGTGTTGAATTCAGGTCAAGTCGAGTTTATTTTTATATGCACAATTACAGTGACATTCAGATACAATAAAAATCACTTACAGCAACTTCAAAGGCACATAACTCCAGACAATACACAGAACATAAACTATACCTGACAACGAAGAGAAAAAAAAGCAAGACTTTAGTGCAAAAAAACACACAGAGTCCATGATAATGCACTTCCTTCTCTGCGAGAATAAATTCCTGGGCACATCCAGTTTAATCTCCCTCTATAGAGATTCTCCCCTTGATATGATTGCTAAGGACCTCATACACTTGCTGGCCACTTTATTGTGTACCTCCTGTACCTAATAAAGTGGCCACTGGGTGTATACTCGTCGTCCTCTGCAGCTCTAACCCACCCACTTCAAGTTTCGACATGTTGTGCATTCAGAGATGCTTTTCTGGTATTGTAACGTGTGGTTATTTCAGTTACTATTGCTTTCCTGTCAGCTTGAACTAGTCTGGCTCTACTGCTCTCGTCGTGTGTTGTCTACAAAGCTAAGCAAGGAATTAAACACCTTCTCAAAAATCAATCAAGCCAGAAGCTTTCTTCAGGAATTTTAATGCAAAAACTTCAGTTAAGATTTCTACTGCTATGCTGTGAGGTAGTCTACGTTGGCAATTTTCTGTAAGAGCGGTGTGCCATTGCAGGAAAGTGTGTTTTGTCTTCGGCTAAGGTAAAGGCCCATGAACGTCCAGCTTAGAAATGTGAATCAGCCAGTCAGGATTGTAGAATGTGAGAAAAGTTCTAGAGAGCTGTGGGGAAGAGTTTTCTGAAGGACAATAGTCTGGTTTGGGGTCTTTTGGCAGGAGCTGCAGAGCAGGGGACAAGAGCAGATGCTGCAGAATGCCGTTGGAAAGGGGAGTCCTCATTGCAAGAAGTGTTTTGTGCAGATGAATGGCTCCAAGGAGAAAGGGCCAATGAGAGAGAGAGATAGAGATAGAGAGACAGAGAGAGAGAATGAGAGTGAGAGAGAGAGAGAGAGAGAGAGAGATAGAGATAGAGAGACAGAGAGAGAGAGAGAGTGAGAGTGAGAGAGAGAGAGATACAGATAGAGAGACAGAGAGAGAGAGTGAGAGTGAGAGAGAGAGAGAGAGAGAGAGAGAGAGAGAGAGAGATTGTGTATGGGCAGTATTTGCACAGCACTTGCTCAAATCAAGGTTCCTTTAATCGGAACATTATGACGTTCCTGTTTGGTTGAACCCCAGATCATACCAACCCTAGGTGTATATTGTTTATGGAGGGTGGCCTTCTCACCACTGGCTGTTAGCCAAGTTAACTATCGTTAACTATCGAGCGAAGTTTGCCCATGAGCCGGTGAGTGGGTTACACTTTGTGAAACTGCAGTAAGTTAAGTAAAACACATTAAATGCAATACAGAATTGTCACGCGCCTAAACATACTAATATTATTGATATTTCCCCAACTTGCGTGCTTCAAGTTGAAAGCCAAATTAACCCACGCAAGAAATTATGTAAAAAAAAGCTTATGACCAGGAAGTGATGTTTGTAGAAAATTAACTGCACACAAACGAACAGCACCTCCAGAGGCAGAACAGTCCCCCGCCTGACAGCCATGATGTCAAACTTAACTACTGGCTCAAAGTCAAACAATTATTCCATGACATCATTGGCAAAAGAATGGACAGTCTCAGAGACTGATCTTGAAGATAGTCTTACTGCAGCCTTTAACTGTTCTTAAACGGAAAATGTCGTCCTTGATGACATGCCTGCTTTTGGGGATGTCTGGTGAGCAGACCAGTGACACGGTGCTCACCCAGTATGATGATTGGGTGAGATAACCCTGAAGTGAATTATACCTTCTTAATACGCCCTCTAACTTGCAGCAGCCCCTCAGATTCGAGAACAGGACCCAGTTCACTATGGTAACTATGGATCAGAAGAGGTTCAATGTGCCAATCATTGTACTGTTCACGTACCTTATGTGCACTGATGGTGTCTCTGGTGAGCGACAGGAGAATCTCAGCAGAACAGTCAAGTAGGGGAATCTCGTCAACAATAGCCTTAAGACGTGAGCGACTGCGTACAGCTTCAGGAGTTGGGATTTAGACCATAAGACCATAAGACAAAGGAGCAGAAGTCGGCCATTCGGCCCATCGAGTCTGCTCCGCCATTTTATCATGAGCTGATCCATTCTCCGATTTAGACCCACTCCCCTGCCTTCCCACCATAACCTTTGATGCCCTGGCTACTCAGATGCCTATCAATCTCTGCCTTAAATACACCCAATGACTTGGCCTCCACTGCTGCCTGTGGCAACAAATTCCATAGATTCACCACCCTCTGACTAAAAAAATTTCTTCGCATTTCTGTTCTGAATGGGTGCCCTTCAATCCTGAAGTCATGCCCTCTCGTACTAGACTACCCCATCATGGGAAACAACTTTGCCACATCCACTCTGTCCATGCCTTTTAACATTCGAAATGTTTCTATGAGGTCTCCCCTCATTCTTCTAAACTCCAAGGAATACAGTCCAAGAGCGGACAAACGTTCCTCATATGTTAACCCTCTCATTCCCGGAATCATTCTAGTGAATCTTCTCTGTACCCTCTCCAACATCAGCACAACCTTTCTTAAATAAGGAGACCAAAACTGCCCACAGTACTCCAAGTGAGGTCTCACTACCGCCTTATAGAGCCTCAATATCACATCCCTGCTCCTATACTCTATTCCTCTAGAAATGAATGCCAACATTGCATTCGCCTTCTTCACCACCGACTCAGTCTGGAGGTTAACCTTAAGGGTATCCTGCACGAGGACTCCCAAGTCCCGTTGCATCTCAGAACTTTGAATTCTCTCCCCATTTAAATAATAGTCTGCCTGCTTCTTTCTTCTGCCAAAGTGCATAACCATACACTTTCCAACATTGTATTTCATTTGCAATGTTGATTTAATCCCTGTTGTTGGGAATATGGTCACACTCAATGAGAGTTGGCAGACGTGAGCAGACCTTCTCTCCTACTGACTCCACAGCAAATCCACCGGCTCTGCTTCCGGTAACTTGTGAAATCGTTAGATTGTGCAGGAATGTAGCTACACCTGATGGATGCCCAGCTGGGTCCCCGCCGTGCTCTGCTGCGGGTTTGCTGGAACCAGTAGCCCAAGGTGCAGACCCTGAACTTACATTGGTATCCGGGTCTAATTCCTCTGAAGTGTCAGTAGGGTCTTGACTCCGTTTCCTAGAGACAGCTGGTGCTCGCTGCGCTGTGTATCCATTTGTATTCTGCAATATATTGTTACTACTTCTCCAGTTCTCCTTACCACCCTCCCCAGATCCTCCACCGCTGTCTGTATGACTGACTGATTCCGCCTCAGGGCTTCTCTGGCCAGTCTCAGCATCGCATTGTCCAGTGGTGATTTATCGCCACAGCCTGGTGCAGCGAGTGAGGGCTGTGCAGTCGGTTCTGTAATAGCTTCTGTTGAAAGGTGAGCCATTGATACACTCGGTGCGCTGTTCATCCCTTGTCTGCTCTTATTAAGTGTAACCCCCCCCCCCCATATGCTTCCAAGTTGGGTGATCTTGGGCACTTCTCATTTCCCGCCTTCAATGAGGATTCATCGTTCTTTGGTTTTGAATCTGAACTAGAGGATGCAAGGTCAGGAGGAGGCCTGGAACAATTTGCTGGGAGGCACGACGAGAAGCTGGTTTCTATCTTTGTCTGCTGCTTTTATTTCATCCTCTTGAGCAACCCCATCATTTTAGAGGACTTGCACCAGTGGTCGGTTCTTCAGTCACCTTCCTAGACAGAACACCACCACTGTCTAAGTCAGCTGCTGCTTCATAAAACTTTGCCTCTGCTAAGGCAGCCTCAGCTCCACACTCCTCCTTGAGCACACGAGCTTTCTCCATGTCTGCGCGTGCTTTCTCTACGTTTCTATGAGCGTTCTCCGTGTCCATACGAGCTTTTCCGTTAGCATTTCAACTTCGCACTTAGCCGTACATTGCTCCCACTCTTGCTGCTTCAGCCCTGGTATGGGCTCGTGCTGCAGTTACGATAAGCGTGGTTTTGTGCAAAGACACGATCAATGCGCCATATTGACTTCCAGGGCTCGACGATCGATGTCGCTGGGGTCAGAAGCTGACATTGAGGCATACGGCATTCAGACACTTCTCCAATCTGCGGGCGATGCCTTTGAAAATGAGTTGTCTTTTCACTTTACTGCCCTTAGAGTGCGTTGTGTACAAAGCTAGGCAGGGAACTAAACACCTTCAGAAAAATCATCTGAGCCAGAAACTTTCTTCAGAGTTTTTCTAATGAGAAAACTTTGTGAAACTAAAGAAAGTGAAGTGTAACACATATTAGGTTCAATGCAGAATCACATGCCAGAGAAAACCAATATTATTGATTATTCCCACAATCAGTGTTAAACAAAATAATACGGTCATGCAACATTCTATAGCTATGTCGTGGACTAGGGTGAACTCGTGGCACGAAGAAAGCTTAAAAGTGATGAATGATAAAATAATACTTCAATCGAAGTACATCTTCTCAATGCTTGCCAATATTAAGAAGCTCAAGACTCACAGATATTGCTGTTTCAAGGGCAAGTAAAGAGTGGATGGAGATGGATGTCTTTCTACCGTGTGTGCTTCAAGCCGAAATCCAAAATAACCCACGCAGGAAATGATGTAAAAAATCAGCTATGTACAGGAAGTGATGCTTGTAGAGAACAAGCTACATACAAAATGAACAGCATCTTTAGAGGCAGAACACTGGCCATTCTCTTCTGTCTTCTGTCAGTAACAAGGCAGTTTCACCCCAACACAGTACTTTTTTTGTTTATCACACCATTCTCTGTAAACTCTGGAGACCGTTGTGTGTGAAAATCCCAGGAGATCAGCAGTTTCTGACATACTCAAACCACTCCATCTGGCACCGACAATCATTCCATGGTCAAAATCACTTAGCTCACATTTCCTCCCCATTCTGATGTTTGGTCTGAACAACAACTGAGCCTTTTGACCGTGTCTGCATGCTTTTACGCATTGAGTTCCTGCCACAAGATCGGCTGATTAGCTATTTGCATTAACAAGAAGGTGTACTGTGTATGTAATAAAGTCACCACTGAGTTTCATTGTGTTTCAGCAAGCTCACCCTTCATTGTCCAAAAAATATAGATTGAAAGATTACGACAATGACTTCACTTCAGAAATATTTTATTGGCTATAAAGTGCACTGGCATACTCCAAAAAGGAGGGGTAAAGTGGTGTTGAAGTGTCAGTGATTCCTTGGTGAATGTGGGAGGACCAGTCCAGCTCTGAAGCAAATGTATGAGGAAGATTGGTTAAAATAATTAAGGCATTTAGACATTTCGAATGGAATGGTTGAATGATCGGAGCAATATAAGAAGACAACATTTTGATTTAGTTCATTGCTTCAAGCCGACCAATCTGACAGCTTTATAGGGTTATTGGGTCAATGGGAATTTAGTAATTATGAATCAATGTTTAGGAGTGGCAACTAATAACAGGCAGAAACTAAGCTCATTTCATCTAACTCATCTAAATCTAACCATTAATTTATTGATAGGCACTTTGTAAGTTCCATTTACAATGTGTGGCCACTTTATTTGGTATCGACTGTATTTAATGAAGTGACCATTGAGTGTGTGTTCATGGTCTTCTGCTGCTGTAGCCCATCCACTTCAAGGTTCGACATGTTATGTGTTCAGAGATGCTCTCCTGCTCACCACTGTTGCAAACCCATAGTTATTGGGCTGCTTCACTTTCTTGTCAGCTTCATCCAGTCTGGCATTTTCCTCTGATCGCTCTCATTAACAAGGTATTTTCACCCACAGAACTGCCACTCGCTGGGTTTTTTTGTTATTTTTTGCACCATTCTCTAAACTCTAGAGACCATTGCGCATGAAAATCCCACGAGATCAGTGGTTTCTGAGATACTCAAACCACCCCGCCTGGCACCAACAATTATTCCACGGTCAAAGTCACTTAGATCACATTTCTTCCCAATTCTGATGTTTGGTCTGAACAACAACTGAATCACCTGAGTATGTTTGCATATCTTTATGCGCTGAGTTGCTGCCACGTGATTGGCTGATTAGATATTTACATTAACAAGCAGGTGTACAGATATACCTTGTAAAGTGACCACAGTTTTACCAATGTTGTTTCTTGTACAGTGTATACGTAGAAGCTGTAGGCTTAGCACACATCAGGAACCCTTGGAACAATGTTTTGACTGCAGGTGCATTCTTGAAAATCCTTGAGATCTTATCCGATGGCCCAGTTAGACTTTTCTTCGGTGACATATCACCATGGTGACATCTTTTATTTTTCCCTTTGAGCAGTGTAGTCAATTTTGTTTTTCCCACAAGTCATTTCAGGTCAGTGATTCTTTTGTGAGGAACTCCGGGCGGTTTGACGAGGCATGAAGGCTTTTGTTTGCCTTTTTTTTACAATCCTTGCCCACGCACTTGTTCTTCATTTTAATTTTAGTAACAAATGATTTGTCTCCAAAAGTTCAAAAAAAAATGCTTGATGCTTGGCAAAAATGTTATGACAAAGATTGGGATGCTCATATCTGGAGAGATTGTTGCCAAGCATATATGATGCCAAACTAATTTGCATTCATTAGCATGTATTACAATATCACGATTGTGATTGGAGTGGTAAATTTGAATAATGGCATCCAAAGTATGGGGGGGGGGCGGGGGTGTCATCTTTAACTCTTGGCATGCTGTTAAGAATGCATATGGGCAGATTGTAAGTGTGACGCTGATGAACACATTAAGGTTATTCCCTCAACAGCAATGACAATTTGCATTTAGAGCCATAGAGAGATACATCATGGAAGCAGGCCCTTCAGCCCATCAAGTCTGTACTGACCATCGACCAACCATTAATACTTATCCTACTTCATCCTTTCTTCCTTTTTTTAAATTCCTCTCATATTCTCACCAATTACCACCAGAGTCTATCACTCACAATCCAGGATATGCCCTCTTCTCATTACTACCACTGAGGAGGAGGTACAGGAGCCAGAAGAGCCTCATTCAAAGTTTTAGGAACGGTTTCTTTCCCTTTGTCATCAGGTTTTTGGATGGTCCATAAATATTACTTCACTATTTTGCCCTAATTATTTATTTAATTGTAATTTTTAGTATTATTTATGTATTACACTGTACTGCTGCTACAAAACAAAAAAATCATGACTTGCCGCACGTCACTGATAGTAAACCTGATTCTGATTCTGTTACGGGTCTGGGTTCTGATTCTACTTACAGGGCGTAAGTTTACAGTGACCAAATAACCTATCCATGTATCCTTGCCATGTGGAAGAAACCAGCGCAGCCAACGGAAACAAATGTGATCACAGTGAAAACGTGCAAACTCTACACAGACAGTACCTGAGGAAGAATAAAATACCCTAAATTCCTTCATGAGGGTGGTCAAGTTCAAATTCAATTATCAACCATACCTGAATACCCATGAACACAGCCAAATCAAACAGTGTTACTCTGGGGCCAAGATGCAAAGCACTTTTCCAACAGTCTCACAGCACAAGACACATATAGCACATATAAGGTATCAGTAAAACACAGTCACACAAAAAAAACATAGTCCAGGACTCTGAGGCCATGAATGTTGCAGAAATCTAGTCGTTCACAATACAGCTTCCCTTCTGCTGAGCGAATGCTGGGGGGCAGCACTGGCACTGCACTACACCGCCTCCAAAGGAACACACCGACTCCGATGCCTCTCTCCCGGGCAGCTGTAAACAGGCGATACTGCGGCTTGAGGTCTAGTCCTTGCTATGACCGAGGCCATGCAGCTCCCCCACCGTCCACTCCTGCCGCCTGACGATGAATCAGTGAATCGGACCTGCAGCATTGCACGTTAACAATGTCTGGCCGGGTCTTGCGATCACAAGAAAAGCGACTGAGGTGATCGCTCGCTGTTAGACTGCACACGTCCTTAGTGCACCCACTCCCCCGATGCCTCTCTGATGTAGGCAGCAGCACAATCTACGCACCATTTTCTCCGCCAATGAGCAACTCGCGGACGGGGTAGACCTGCAGTACTTTAAGTTCTAAATGTCCAGCAGGGTCTTGTGGTCATAAAAAATACATTTAAACAGGACAATATCACCTTTGGTTGACCTCGTAGAAGCCGCTGCAATCAAACACGCCACCATCTTACCAGAGGTAGGGGATATATATATTTAGTCCGAAAGGGAGACGGAAGGCGAGATAATAAGGGTAACAGTAATAATATCTTATTTATAGAGCAATTTTCATACAAACGAAGCAGTTCAAATCACTTTACAATGTGGTAAGTGCAGACATGAAAATAAAAGGCAAAAAGATGTTATTTAAAAGCAAAAGTATAGAAATAGGTTTGGGCCTGGAACTTAAAAATGTCAACTGAGTCTGCATCCCTTATAGTTTTAGGTATTGAGTTCAGCAGTCTAGGAACGTAATTCAAAAAAACTGACCTGACAATTATCTTTTCAGGTAGTCACAAGATCTGGCCAAAGAGGTGACAGTTCGGGAGATTTTCCAGGTCAAATTAAAGCAAGGCTCAGTCCTTGATTGGCTGCACAAGTGATCATTGGACCCATTTCACAGCCAATCAAGATCACCTTTGTTTATCAGTGCTGTTTTGATATCGAGAGAAATTGTGCTTTACATCTCCGGGCATAAAATACCACTCTGTTGGAAGAGAAGAGGCTCACTGCACATCGTGACCCACTTGGAGGTTATTGATTATAACCAGCCCTTATGTTTATGTCTGACCAGGCTCAATCCAAGGATCGTAAGACAGCGGAAAGGAAGTGATAAATTCCTGCCTCTAATTTAGAATTAGGAGGTACGGAATCATCAGGATGAGCTCTACCAGGATAGATGTCACCTCCTTCCCTCAGGCTCTGAGAATGCTGCATACTCTGCCACCACTGAGGTCTCGTTACTAGCAAGCTGTTTACTGTTTACTGTTTACTGTTCAGCTGTGCTGTACACCACATGCACTTTGAATTATATTTTATTAACTTATCATGGTGATATTTTGGTTGATGTGCTGTGTGATATAGGTTTTGTGAGTGCACCGTGGTCTGGAGGAACATGGTTTCATTTGGTTGTAGATACTGTATGTTAGTTAAAATAAGAAAGTGCCACACACACAAAATGCTGGAGGAACTCGGCAGACCAGGCAGCATCTATGGAAACGAATAAACAGTCGATGCGATCTCCAGCATCTGCAGATTTTCTCTTGTTTGAAAATAGGAAGGTGGTTGGGAAAGAAAAAGAGGTACACTTAGTTTTGCCTCAGCTCAGTAGTATTAAGTGTTATTTGTGAACTAGAAAGACATAATATAGAGTACTGTGCAGAAGTCTTATGGCACCCTAGCTATAGATTATGAAGACACGCAGCCCTCTTTATTGTCATTTAGTAATGCATGCATTAAGTAATGATACAATATTTCCTCCAGTGTGATATCACAAAACACAGGACAGACCAAGACTGAAAAAACTAACAAAACCACTTAATTATAACATATAGTTACAACAGTGCAACAATACCATAACTTGATGAAGCCATGAGCACATACCATGAGCACAGTAAAAGTTCAAAGTCTCTCAAATGTCCCACATCTCACGCAGACGGGAGAAGGAAGAAAAACTCTCCCTGCCATCCCGACCACAGGTATATATACGGTACTGTGCAGAAGTCTATATATACAGTAGCTATTGTGCCTAAGACTTTTGCACAGTATTGTGTTTGTGAACATGGAATGGAGAACGAGTTTGTATATCTGTCAAAAGTAAAGGATGCTGGGAAAGGCAAGGGCGGAGTGGCTGAGGGAGAGGTGTGGGACATGTGCCAGGGACAGGGGAGAGAGGGTGGCGCGGATGCAGACACACCTAGCCCTGAGACAGCAGGCAAGGTAATTGATTCCAAAAAATGATTCTATTGATCACTACAGATCGTCCCTCTGGTGCTCCCTGCTTCCTCCCCTCTCCCTTCCCCTTTTCCCAACCATGATTCCCCTCTCCCTGCCCCCTTCCCACTCTCAGTCCACAACAGAGACCCGTATCAGAATCAGCTTTATCATCACTCACATATATCATGAAACCAGTTGTTTTTTTTTTTGCGGCGGCAGTTCAGAGCAATGCGTAAAATTACTACAATACTGTGCAAAGGTCTTTTCACGAAAAGAAAAATAATTAGTGAGGTAGTGTTAATGGGTTCATTGTCCATTCAGAAATCTGATGGCAGAAGAGAAAAAATGTTTCTGAAATGTTGAGTGTGTGTCTTCAGGCTCCTGGGCCTCCTCCTTGTTGGTAGCACTGAGAAGAGGAAATGTCCTGGGTGATCAGGGTCCTTAGTGATGGATGCCGCCTTTTTGAGGTATCGCTTTTGATACCAGGCAGGGTCATTTGATCCCAAACTATTGGTTTATTGATTTGGTGTTTCTCATTCCCACCCCTCACCCTTCACCCTTCACCTTTTCCCAACCCTGCTTCCCCTCGCCCTGCCCCCTTCCCACTCTCATTCCACTATGGAGACCCAAATGAGAATCAGGTTTATCACCACTCACATATGCTATGACGTTTGTTTTTTTTTGCGTCAGCAGTACAGTACAGCACATAAAATTACTGCAGTGTTGTACAAAACTCTTAGGCACCCTAGCAATATATATATGGGCCTTAGACTTTTGCACAGTACTATATACAGTCAGATGGCAATGAACTTGAACTTCAGTTATAACCCACAGCCACAAATAAGCTCAGGAGAGTCTACATGATATACCTTAAACCACTGACTTAAGCATAACACATATAAATATTCCAAGTCTATCATTACTATTTAACTCCACTATATTCCAATCTACTGTTCAGTCAGGCACTTGCTGCCACATCTGTGCAAGAGTCCCATCTGGTTTCATCAGCAAATTTGAAACCATCACATCAGAGAGGGCACACATTGTCCTCTGTCCTGAGAGAACAACCTAAGCAGAAAGAGATTCCAATCTGACCCCAAGAAACACTTCATGACAACCAGCAGACTAATGATTCGCCCTGCAAGATTTATCTAACCTGACTGGTCAGTGGTAAAGGAGGCAAATTCAATGTTAGCGTTCATTTTGAGAGAACTAGAAGAGCCAGAATGTACTTTTGTGGCTTTATAAGGCTGTTAGCCAGACAGCCTTGCAGTATTATGAGTAGTTTTGGGCCCCTTATCTAAGAGAAGATTGGAGAGGGTCCAGAGGGGGTTCACAGGAATGATCCTGGGAATGAAAGGGTTAACATATAAGAAGCATTTGATGGATCTGGGCCTGTACTTGCTATATTTTAGAAGAATGAGGGGAGGACTCACTGAACCTATTATATATTGGAAGGCCTCAACAGAGTGGATGTGGAGAGGATGTTTCCTATAGTGGGTGAGTCTAGGACCAGAGGGCACAAAGTAGAGGAACATCCATTTAGAACAGAGATGAAGAGGAATTTCTTTAGCCAGAGAGTGGTGAATTGGTGGAATTCATTGCCACAGACAGCTGTGGAGGCCAATTAATTGAATATATTTAAAGCAGATACTGATAGGTTCTTGATTAGTCAAGATGTCAAAGGTCATGGAGAGCAGGCAGGAGAATAAGGTTGAGAGGGATAATAAATTAGCCATAATGGAATGGCAGAGCAGACTCGATGGGTCGAATGGCCTAATTCTGTTCTTATGTCTTATGGTCTATGGAGAAGATTCAAAGATTCAATGATGCAAAGTACATTTATTATCAAAGTATACTCGCAGTACACAACCCGTCTTCCCACAGAGAGCCATGAAACAAAGAAGAGCCATAGAACACGTTCAAAGAAACATCAAGCACCCAACACCCAATAAAAAAAAAGAACAAATCACACAAATGGAAAAAATCGAGCGAATAACACACAGAATATTCAACCTCAGACTGCAGAGTCCTCGAAACGGTCTGGGAATGTTCAGAGTAGTTCAGTCCAGTTCACTTTACTGCTGTGTCATTCGTTGACTGCAGATGGCAGAGCCAGTCCACCCCGATCAGAATTGTACAAAATAGCAATAGAAAAAGGAGTAACCAGAAACCAGAAACACATACAGCATAAGAAGTACTCTGGGGTGATGATTTCACTCTATGACCTGATCATATCGGCTATCGTATTTGAATTGGAATTGGAATTAGTTTATTCTTGTTGCATGTATCAGTATCCACTGGAATGTGCAGCAGCACTTGTAGGCTGCCCCCAGGCCCTCCTTGGGTTCTGTTGGTTGTTGACACAAACGATGTATTTTACTGTGTGTTTAGATGTGCATGTGATAAATAAATAGATAGATAGCTAGGTAAGTCGATCAATAGATAGATAAATCTCAATCTGAGGGATGGTAAAAAGATTGTCTTGCATGCTGTCCATGTGGATCAATTCATTACACAATACATTGAGGTATGTATTGAGTTCCTCCACCAGATTCCAGCATCTGCAGGCTCCTATATCTCTCTAAATGTGGCTTTGCTTCCTTTATAGTAATATTCAGGGCAATTTGTGAAACAGAGCTAGCTCCAACCATCTTTGACACTTCTCTCATGCTAGTGGTCTTCCAAGATATGTGAAACTCATTACAAATTTTTCTCACAGAACCAAAATTCCAGTGGATCTATTCCACTGGGCCAGCATGGAAACTGGAGTGAAGAAATGTCTCTTGCAGCCAATCTCAGTGGCCACTCTGTTGTGTTCCTCCTGAACATAATAAAGTGGTCAATGAGTGTATGTTCGTGGTCCTCTGCTGCTGTAAACCGTAAGGTCTGATGTGTTGTGCATTCAGAAATGCTCTCCTGCACACCACTGTTGAAATGTGTGGTTATTTGAGTTACTATTGCCTTCCCGTCAGCTTGAACCAGTCTGGATATTCTTCTCTGACCTCTCTCATTAACAAGGTTCTTTTGCCCACAGTACTGCCGCTCATTGGATGTCCTTTGGTTTTTCACATCATCCTCTATAAGTTCTAGAGCAGGGGCTCCCAACCTTGGACTCACGGACACCTTGTTTAATGATTGGGGTCCATGGCATAAAAAAGGTTGGGAACCCTGCTTTTGAGAGTGTGGTGTGTGAAAATTGCAGGTGATCGGCAGTTTCTGAGATACTCCAACCACCCCATCTGGCACCAACAATCATTCCACAGTCAAAGTCACTTTGATCACATTCCTTCCCCATTCTGATGGTCTGAACAACATCTGAACCTCTTGACCATGTCTGCATGCTTTTATGCATTGATTTGCTGCCTTATGATTGGTTGATTAGATAGTTGAATTATTGTACAGATGTACCTAATGAAGTGGCCACTGAGTGTAATCTTGGCATCCATTAGTCTTGCGAGACCATGGATCTGCGCCTGGAAAGTCTTCACTCTCCAGGGCGCAGGCCTGGGCAAGGTTGTATGGAAGACCAGCAGTTACCCATTCTGCAAGTCTCCCCTCTCCACGACACCGATGTTGTCCAAGGGAAGGTCAAGGGTCGATACGGCTTGGCACCAGTGTCGTCGCAGAGCACTGTGTGGTTAGGTGCCTTGCTCAAGGACACAGCACATTGCCTCGGCTGGGGCTCGAACTCACGACCTACAGATCACTAGTCCAATGCCTTAACCACTTGGCCATGGGCCCACGCTGAGTGTATAAAGATCACATTACCACACACTGCCATACCGTGATACTTAAACTGCATTTGTCGGAACAATGATTTCTGTGTACGCTCACTGTTTTCCCAGGTTAAATGATGGCTACACTAATACAATTGTCATCTTCTTAATCATTTTCTTTGTTCAGAAAATCTGACCACCTTACAAAAAACATTACCAGCTGCCGCCAGCTTTGGAATCAGCCATATGTATACTTGTAAACTAAATACGTTACACGCAAACTCTTCCACGACCATGGATATTGAAGTCAATTTTGTTTTGCCACCAGCAGTTTGCTTCCTTTCGTTCATAAGTTTTAGTGACTTTTTAAAGTATAATGAGCATTGACGATGGACTTAGCGTGTGTGGCCATACTTGCAGGCTGCCCCCAACACATTGTAATTTTGTATAGGTTGTCAACCAGCGAACCGGATAGCACAATGCTACGACAGCCCAGGGGTCAGAGTTCAGAGTTCAAACCCGGCATTGTCTGCAAGGAGCCTCTGTACAAAAATCCATGTGTTTTCTCCCACAGTCTGAAGACGGACTAGATAGGTTAATTGGTCACAAACAGAGAAAATCTATATGTGCTGAAAATCCAAGCAACATGCAGAAAATGCTGGAGGAACTCAGCAGGTCAGACAGCATCTTTGGAAAAGAGTAAACAGTTGATATTTCGGGCCGAGAACCTTCTTCAGGACTGAGGTTAATTGGTCATTGTAAATTGTCTGGTGATTAGGTTAAGGCTAAATTGGGACTGTTATGGTTGCCGGGCAGCGAGGCTCTGAGGGCCGGAAGGGCCTTTGCCACACTCTATCTGTCTATACAATTAAGAAACTCTTAGGCACATGAAAATGGAGGGCATTGTGGGAGTGATAGGTTAGATTGATCTTAGGGTGGGTTCAAAGATTGACACAACATTATAGGTCAAAGGGCTTGTACTGTGCTGTTATGCTCTATGACCTATGCCTTTAGATTAATAGGAACACCTCTGGATTCTTGTAGCCTCTTTCAATCAGGGTGGGGGTTACACAACATCCACGCCAGTACCACCAGATGCAAAAACACTTACTTTCCCGAAGCCATCAGGGTGATCAACACCTCCCCCCATGAACCCACCCCTCCACACCCCCAGCCACCACTACTTTATGATTACCTGTCAGAGTCACTTCACTCCTGTGCCTAGTGTCACTTCATAAACGTACAATCAGAATCTGAATCCCAGAATCAGAATCAGTTTAATAGGCATCCGTTAGTCTCGTGAGACCATGGATTTGCGCCTTGGAAGGTTTCCAGGGTGCAGGGGGCAAGGATGTATGGAAGACCGGCAGTTGCCCATGCTGCAAGTCTCTCCTCTCCACGCCACCAATATTGTCCAAGGGAAGGGCATTAGGACCCATACAGCTTGGCTCCAGTGTCATCGCAGAACAATGTGTGGTTAAGTGCCTTGCTCAAAGACAAAACACGCTGCCTCAGCTGAGGCTCGAACTAGCGACCTTCAAATCACAAGACGAACGCCTTAACCACTTAGCCACGCGCCAACATCAGTTTAGTATCACTGACGTATGTCATGACATGTGTTGTTTTGTGACAGCACAGTGCAAGACATTAAAAAAAACTATAAATTACCCTAAGAAATGCATATTTTTAAAAATTAAAATAAGTAAGTATTGCTAAAAGAGTGCAAAAATAGTGAGGTAGTGTTTACAGGTTCACTGCCGGTTCAGAAATCTGATGGCAGTGGGGAAGAAGCTGTTCCTAAAACATTGAGTCTGTTTCCTCAGGCTCCTGTATCTCCTCTCTGATGGGGTCGATGAGCAGAAGGCATGTCCGAGGTGACAGGGGGTCCTTAATCTGTCTATGTGCAGCATATAAAATAATCCTATGTATTTATATTTATTGTGTTTTTTGTGCTGCATCAGATCCGGAGTAACAATCATTTGTATCCAGAAGAATGACAATAAACAATCTTGAATCCTGAATCTTGCTATGCTTCGTGCTTTTTGCATTCCTCTGGCGCAACTTGTATTCATGCAGAGGATGCGGTCGTCTCTTTTGGCGCCCAATTCCCTTTCCCTTGTTGTCCTGCCTTCCTCGGCTGCTGCAGCCCCCCAGGGTGAAGATTGTTCAGTTCAGTAGCTTTCTGGGTCAGCGTAGAGTGAGCCCCACCAGTGGGTCTGGAGTCACATACAGTCCAGATGCCAGATTCCTTTCTCTGAAGGATATTAATCAAAAAATGGGTTTATATTATAATCCAGCAAATTTCTGGTCAATGCCTTTTTACTCAAACACCCAATTATTTGATTAACTGAACTTAAATCCTTATATTGCGCTAATAGGACTAGCCCAGGGCTTCTGGTTTTAAAGCCCTAATCACATGGCTACCATTCAAGTTCTTCAAGTTCAAGTTTATTGTCATTCAACCGTACACATAGTACAGTACTGTGCTAAATGCTTAGGCACATATACAGTACCAGAGAGACATTCTGTAATGATCAATAAAACCAACTGTTTGGAAGCAAAAAACCTTGCCTGGTGTCTCAGGGCTGGGCGTATCTGCACCTACGCCATCTTCACCACCCCCCACCCTGACATTCCTTCTCTGCCACCAATCCAACACCACTCCCATGGCGCTCCACCCTCTCCACTCCCAACATCCTCTGCTCCTGGCAGATTTACAGACTCCACATTGACAAGGTTCCCCCATGGTGCTCCACTGTGCAAACGTCTTGGGCACCCTACTTATTTTTCTGTGCCTATGATCTTTGGACAGTACTGTATACAACTAAATGAAACATCATTCCTCCGGGACCAAGATGCCAAATACGGTACATATGGTCATACGCCGCACATACAGTTACATTCAAGCACATACAGTCACAAATTAATATTAGCACAGCTTTCTGAAGATTGACAGGTTGACATAAAGTATGAGGTGTGCTGATTGCCTATAGTCTATATACTAATAACATTTTTTTTAATGTTTTTAAATAAAACACCCTTTGAAGTTATTTAAAATGGTAATTTCTTTAGGAGGTGGCACGGTAACGTAGAGTAAATGGAACATTATCACAGTGCGGCTGAGGATTTGATTCCTGCTGTTGTCTGCAGGGAGACTGTGAATTCTCCCCGTGACCGCGTGGACTTTCTCCAGGTGCTCCAGTTTCCTCCCACATTGCAAAGACCTACCCAGCTGGGCAGGTATCTTGCCTGGTGACTGGTGGCTTGAGGAGAGAGAATGTGCCCCAACGATCGTCATTATCAGCAACTTACAGAAACGTGGATGCAACTGGCAGAAGGATTCACAATGAAATGCCCAGCTCAGCAATCAAAGCACATTGTTCTGCAGCAGAGCTGACAGAATGCAGCTCAGAACAGATACATAATGCTAAGGTGCTGAAGCAGCAGGCAGGACTAAAATAAACAGCATTAGGGCTTCAACAAACTCGGAAGGGTAATCCTGCAGAGAGAGAGAGAGAGAGAGAGAGAGAGAGAAAGAAATCAAAGTCTAAACAAAGCAATCTCACTTTAGGGACAAAAAAACACAGCTGACTTGGAAGAATGATCCAGCATTCACCATTGTGATATTTCACCATCCTCCCTCAAACTGTGATCACTGTGAACTCTAACCTTCCACCTTCTCCCTGAGACAATGTGGTTCTCCCATGGTGCTCCAGTTTCCTCCCACATACCCCGCTCCACTCTTGGTTACTCTATTGGACTTCTGACTAACCTCCCCCGATCTATGGTCACTGTGAACTATAACCTCCCTCCTTCTGTCTGAGTCGGTGTGATTAACCCCTGGTTCTCCAGCTTCCTCCTACATCCCCAAGGTGTGAGTGGCAGCCAAAGGCTTTTGAATCATTTATACATGGTCCTGATAGTTAAAGATGAGATCTTTTAAAAAATGAAATGTAATTAAAAGCACATTAATACACTAATAAATAATTAAAACACAGGGTAAAATGAGTAAGCAGCTATCTGTCCCACAGAATTGGTGTCTTCGAGCAGTGAATGGAATCAGGCACCAGAGAATGCTGGTGTCAAACAGAGGGCCAGGTGCGAAGTACCTCCAGACTCACTCCTCAGTACGTCAGAGCACCACCACTTCCTCAACAGAGGGAGGGACCATATGTGTTTCATCACCTCAGAGGTCCACCTCTCACTGGCCACTCAAGGAAATATGAGCAGTTGCCTGGGACTAGGGACGAGATTACCCGCTGCAACTGAGAACTAAACAGAGGGAGAAACTTCCCGTCCTTCCCAAGCACTCTTGAACTGATTATCTCACAAGAAAGAGAACAGTTCCAGAAGTAGAGACACAAGAGATTGCAGATATTGGACTCTGGAGCCAAGATTCCAGCTGTGATTAGAACCGAGGCTTTGGACAAGATCTCATGATCAACCCTTTGGAAAAAGACTTGAGCCCACAAGCCATCTCAGAATCTGAATCATGTTTATTATCACTGATATGGAGTATGTTTGGTTGGCGGAGTGGAGATACATCTCAACCAAAGCTGCTCCTGCCCTCTGCTAGCATGCAGGTCATCCTTTGATGGCTCCTTAGCCCTCCAATCAGGGTCACGTGAAGCCATGGGACCAGGTGGTGGATGGTCGTATGAACAGCTGGTACATATCATGTGCTGGTTATGTGACCACTGACGCCAGGCAGACAATCTCTGAAGAGTATCGACAATGGTTGGGGTCACCCGTCTTGTAAAGACACTGCCCAGAAGAAGGCAATGGCAAAAAAAGTTTGCCAGGAATAATCTTTGGAGAGAAAAAGGAACAGAAACAGCAGCATAAGGGGTGTCTTCCCCACGGGCGGTGATCCCTCGCTCATTAAGGATGGATGGAAGACCACGATCATCCACATCACGTAGCTCGGCACATAATGATGATGCTGATGATGACAGTATGTTGTGAATTTGTTGTTTTGAGGCAGCAGTACAGCGTAATACATAAAATATACCATAATTAACAATAAGAAATATTTAGAAGTACATCAGTAGTGTGAAATGAGAGTAAAATTGCGAGGTCATGTTCATTGGTTCGTGCACCATTCAGAAATGTGATGGCGGAGGGGACAAACTTTGCAAGAACTCAGCGGGTCAGTCAGCACCTATGAAGAGGACGGCCTGATGACGAGTCTTAGCCTGAACGTCAACTCCTTATTCCTCTTCAAACATGCTACCTGACTCGTTGAGTTCCTCCAGAATTTTGCATGATTTGCTCTGGATTTCCAACATCTGCAGAATCTCTTGCGTTTATGTCCTAAAGTGTTGTATCTTCTGGCACCTGTGCCTCCTCCCCGACGGTTGTAATGAGAAGAGAGCATGTCCTGGGTGTGGCGATCCTTCATGATGGTTAACGCCTTTCTGAGGCATCGCCTTTTGAATCAGAATAAAAAACAGGTTTAATATCAGTGTCACATGTCATGAAATTTTTTTGTTTTGTGGCAGCAGTACATTGCAATAACACAATAATAAAAAACTATAAATTTCAATAAGTATTGTAAAAGGTTAAAAGAAATTAATGAGTGATGCAAAAAGAGAAGGAAAAAAATAGTGATGTAGCGTACATGGATTAATTGTCCATTCAGAAATCTGTTGGCAGAAGGAAAGAAGCTGTTTCTGAAGTGTTGAGTGTGTGTCTCCAGGCTCCTATAGCTCCCCCTTGATGGTAGCAATGAGGAGAGAACATGTCCTGGGTGATGGTGGCTGTGGTGGGCGAGGTATTCTTAATGGTGGATGCTGCCTTTTTGAGGCATCGCCTTTTGAAGGTGTCCTGGATGCTGGGGAGGCTAGAGCCCATGATGGAGCTGGCTGAACTTACAAATTTCTGCAGCTTTTTCCGATCCTGTGCAGTGTCCACTCCGTACCAGACGGTGATGCAACCAGTTAGAATGCTCTCCATGGTACATCTATAAAAATTTGCAAGTGTCTTGGTGACATAACAGGTTCCCTTAATCTCCTAATGAAATACAATCACTGTCGTACCCTGTTCGTAATTGCATGACCATGTTGGACCCAGAATACATCTTCGGAGATGTTGACACCCAGAAATTTGAAATTACTCACCTTTCCCACTGCTGAGCCCTCGATGAGGACTGGCGTGTGGTCCCTTAACTTCCCCTTTCTGAAGCTCGCAATCAATTCCTTCGTCTCACTGTCACGGAGTGCCATCTGCAAAAAGTGTTGCGCAGCCAGCCATGACTGATATCCGAGACCAGTACGACACTGTAATAGCAAAGTAGCGCAGAATGATACACCGTAGATGCACAGCAACTGACTGTTAGTGAGTGATAAAAATCACATTGTTCCGCAAAGCACAGGATAATAATAAATCAATCAAGTGATTTTGTTTTTAATGAGGTTCTGGAATTTGTTACATTAGCGAGACTTATCCAGTGGATTGAGAAGCTGTAACGTAGATTTATACTTGTAATCCGTTTCATCTTAACCCTATAATCTACTTTTACAGGAAGACAGAATGTGCATGTGGATGGAAGCTAATAACAGTACTGTGCTTGAATGCCACAAATCATCAAGGTAGTGAACACCTAAAAAGGGACAGCATAAACTTACATCGGCATGGTATAATTAAGCAGAAATGATAGAACTGGAGAGGAGATGAAGGCATGTTTTTTTTAAATGCAGCAGGCTGTGATATCTTGAAAGAAGAGACAGTCTTGGTCTTGATTTTCTGTGAGGCTATCCAGCTGCCCCCAGACTACTCGGCAATGTTATTTGCTGCACCCCAGGCAGCTCTGCTCTCTCCCTTTCTCCACCACTGGAAAGGCTGTGAACAGTGCAAGGCGGATGTGAGACAGGAGCACAAGAGACGTTACAGATACTGGAAATCCAGAGTATCATACGCAAACTCCTCCACGAGGAACACAACCTCGTGGTAGGGTTTGGAGGCTTGCGTGCCTCAATGACCCGGAGAGCTATGTTGGCTGGAGTCAGGGCTTCATGCTTTGGCTCTTGGTAGGGTCACCCATGCTGAACAGGTCAAAGGGTAGATGACAGACTAAAAGTTGTCCATTGGTCCTTGAGATATGGGGGTTCAGCTCAGTGCTAACAGCTTTGACTGGTAAAACAAAACTGTTAGGGAAACAGCAGAGAAGAATCCTTCTACAGCTGAGTGCGACGGTATTCCTGAGTCTCCACCCGGGACTTGCATGACTGACAGTAGTGAAAACCAAGAGGAGGTTACTGACTCGATTTCGGAAGCCCTGAACTCTGCCAGAGATGGAAACCCTCCTTTGCTGCCCTAAATGCCAGCGGCGTAGCAGGCAGTAAGTACACACAAAATGCTGGAGGAACTCAGCAGGTCAGGCAGCATCAAGGCTCAAACTAATTTTATTATGTGTGTGCGCATGCGCCGGTCGTGCATGCAGCCTGGTACAGCCGTTCCGATCTATTCTTTTACTTTCTTCTTCTTACTTTTTAATTTACATTATTTTTTGTATTTTTTTTTCTCACGGTAACACGTCCAAGCTGCACCCTCTCTAACACGCTGGTAGAGAGAGTCTTATTTGGGTTCTCTTTAGCGCTAGATGGTTACATCCCGACACGCGGGACAGAAGCAAGGTCGCATTGTGTATTCCACGGACCAGCAAATCCCGGCCGGCTTAGCTAACAGAGCGGCGGACACCCCTGCTGAAATCCAGAGGAAAACACACAGAGGATGCAGAGGGGGATCACAAAGCCGAGGAAAGAGGACCGGGTCGAGACAACAGAGACTTTTGGAGAAGAGGAGTTCGGTGGGTTCCGGCTGACCGGAAGTACACCGAGAGCCGTAAGCGTAAAGGAGTTGGGTGCTTACTGATCTGGTTAACAACGGATGGTGCAATCCGGGGCATATTACGATCGAGGAACATGTTTGCAGACTGGATATTGAACTTTTTACTGTTGGACTTCGGCCACATTCCACCGTGATACAACACTTGGCGGCACGGGAGGTCATTCCTGCCTGTGGCCATCGAACGTGCAGCTCCTCCCATGGAGGGTCAGACACCCTGAGCCAATAGACTGGTCCTGGATTTATTTTCCATCTGGCATAGTTTGCATTTTGTTGTTTGATTGTTGGAGTTTTTTGTATTGCTATATTTACGCTCTATTCTTGGTTGGTGCAGCTGTAACGAAACCAAATTTCCCTCGGGATTAATAAAATATATCTATCTATTATCAAGGTACAGATACACTCAGTGTCCACTTTATTAAGTACACCTCTACAGCTGCTCATTAATGCAAATATCTAATCAGCCAATTATGTGGCAACAACTCAATACATAAAAGCATACAGGCATGATCAAGAGATTCAGTTGTTGTTCATACCAGACATCCGATTGGGGAAGAAATGACTTTGACTGTTGAATGATTGTTGATGCCAGACGGGGTGGTTTGAATATCTCAGAAACTGCTGACCTCCTAGGATTTTCAAGCACAACAGTCTCTAGAGTTTACAGGGAATAGTGTGAAAAACGAAAGACAACATCCAGCAAGCAGCAGTCCTAGGGGTGATAACAGCTTGTTAATGAGACAGATCGGAGGAAAATGGCCTGAATTGTTCAAGCTGCACACATGTTGCAACAGTGGTGTGCAGAAGAGAATCTCTGAACACACAACGTGTCAAACCTTGAATTGGTTAGGCTATAGCAATGGAAGAAAAATACACTCAACAGCCACTTTATTAGGTATGGGGGGGGGGGTACCATATACTACCCTGATGTTCATTTTTTGTGGGCATTCACAGTAAAATGAAGAAATACAATGGAATCAATGAAACGCTACACACAAACGTAGACTGACAAACAACCAACGTACAAAAGAAGACAAACTGTGTGAATACAGAGAGAGAAAAAAAATAATACTAAGAAATGTAGGGTCCTTGGAATTGTTTCCTTAAGTTGTGGAACCAGGTCAGAGCTGAGGTGAGTGAAGTTATCCACACTGGTTTGGGAGCCTGATGGTTGAAGGGTAATAACTGTTCCTGAACCTGGTGGTGTGGGACCACAAACTCCTGCACCTCCTCTCTGATGGCAGCAGTGAGAAGAGAGCAAGGCCTGGGCAGTGAAGGTCCACCACCAGGATGTGAGACACATGCACCTTTCTCTGACCTTTCCTTAAAGGCCCGCTCTGTAATATTATTTACCACGTGCTTGGTAAACATTACTGTAACTGTGCTCTGAGAGATCTTCCTTCATCTAACTGAATTAATTTAGAACCATAGAACCATAGAAACTACAGCACAGAACAGGCCTTTTGGCCCTTCTTGGCTGTGCCGAACCATTTTCTGCCTAGTCCCACTGACCTGCACACGGATCATATCCCTCCATACACCTCCTATCCATGTATCTGTCCAATTTATTCTTAAATGTTAAAAAAGAACCCGCATTTACCACCTCGTCTGGCAGTTCATTCCATACTCCCGCCACTCTCTGTGTGAAGAAGCCCCCCCAATGTTCCCTTTAAACTTTTCCCCCCTCACCCTTAACCCATGTCTTCTGGTTTTTTTCTCCCCTTGCCTCAGTGGAAAAAGCCTGCTTGCATTCACTCTATCTATACCCATCATAATTTTATATACCTCTATCAAATCTCCCCTCATTAGGAGGAGCAACGCTTTATATTCTGTCTGGATAGCCTCCAACCTGATGGCATGAACATCATTTTCTCCTTCTGATAACTACCCCATCCCTTCACCAATCCCTATTCCTGTTTCCCTCTCTCACTTTACCTCCTTATCTACCCACCTGGCACATAATGATAATGTTGGTGATGACAGTACCTCCTGAATTTGTGGTTTTGAGGCAACAGTACAGTGTAATACCTAAAATATACTATAATTAACAATAAGAAATATTTTAACTACATTAATAGTGCAAAAAGAGGGCAAAATAATGAGGTAATGTTCATTGGTTCATGCGCTGTTCAGAAATGCGATGGCGGAGGGGAAGAAGCTGTTCCTAAAACTTTGCAAGAACTCAGCAGATCAGACAGCATCCATGGAGGGAACGGCCTGATGATGAGCCTGGGCCTGAAACTTCAACTCTTTTAAATTAAATTAAAGGCCTTGCGAGACCATGGGTCTGCGCCTGGAAAGTCTTCACTCTCCAGGGCGCAGGCCTGGGCAAGGTTGTATGGAAGACCAGCAGTTGCAAGTCTCCCCTCTCCACGATGCCAATGTTGTCCAAGGGAAGGGCATTAGGACCCATACAGCTTGGCACCAGTGTCGTCGCAGAGCAATGTGTGATTAAGTGCCTTGCTCAAGGACACAACACGTTCCCTCGGCTGGGGCTCGAACTCACGACCTTCAGGTCGCTAACCCAATGCTTTAACCACTCGGTCACGTGCCCACACTGTTCAACTCTTTATTCCTCTTCAAACATGTTGCCTGACCTGCCGAGTTCCTCCAGAATTTCACAAGATTTGCCCTGGATTTCCAGCGTCTACAGAATCTCTTGCGTTTATGTCCTAAAACGTTGTTATCCTCAGGCTCCTGTACTTCCTCCCTGATGGTAGGAATGAGAAGAGGGCACGTTGCGGGTGTGGTAGTCCTTCATAATGGATGGCGCCTTTCTGAGGCATCGCCTTTTGAATCAGAAACAGAATCAGGTTTAATATCCGTGTCATATGTCATGAAATGTGTTGTTTTGTGGCAGCAGTACGTTGCAATAACACACAATAATAAAAAATTATAAATTACAATAAGAAGCATTGTAAAAAGTGAAAAATTAATTTAAAATAGCGGTGCAAAAAGAGAGAAAAAATAGTGAGATGGTATTCATGGTTTCGTCACCTCCCTCTGGCGCTACTCCCACTTCCCTTTCTTCTATGGTCTTGTATCCTCTCCCATCAGATTCCCTCTCCTCAGCCGTTTATCTCTTTCACCAATCAACTTCCTTACTTTACCAGCTCTTTATTTCATTTCCTCTCCCTCTCCCGGTTTCACCTCTCACCCGCCACCTCTCTTATTCCAGACCTGATGAAGGTTTTTCAGCCCAAAGAGCTGACTGTTCACTCTTTTCCAGAGGCCCTGCCCGGCCTGCTGAGCTCCTCCAGCATTTTGTGTGCGTTGCTTTGGATTTTCCAGCATCTGCAGATTTTCTCATCTTTGTAATATTAATTTAGCTCTTCTTCAGTCTGTAAACTAATCATTTAGAAAATAATTACAGCAATATTTCATACTGTATGAGCACCATGAATCATAGGTTGATCTGTAATTATCACTTAAATGAAAGGATACATTAAAACATAAAACATAGAACAGTGCAGCACAGTACAGGCTCTTTGACACATGATGTTGTGCCAACCATTTAACCTACTCTAAGATCAATCTTATTTTTCCTCCTCCATAGCCCTTACTTTTTTATTTCTAAAACTTTCTTAAATCTCCCTAATGTATCTGTCCTTACCATCACCCCTGGCATGGCACTCCGCACACCCACCAGACTGTTTAAAAAAACTTACCTCTGACATCCCCCTATACTTTCCTCCAAACACCCAAAAGTTATGCCCTAAGTCTTAGCCAATTCTGCCCTGGGAGAAAATCTCTCGCTATCCATTTGATTTATTCTTCTTATCATCTTGTACACTTTGATCAAGCCGCCTCTCATCCTCTTTCGCTTCAAAGAGAGAAGCCCTCGCTCATTCAATCTGTCCTCATAAAACATACTCTCTAATCCAGACAACATCCTGGTAAATTTCCTCAGCACCCTCTCCTAAAACTTCCACATACTTCCTATGACAAGGTGACAAGAAGTGACCACAATATTCTGTGTAGTCTAACCAGAGTTTTATAGAGCTGCCACATTACTTTGTATATTTACATGAATGTAGTCATCTGAAATTGGCTTGATCTCTGTCTATAATCTCCTTCCAAATGGGTTTTAACACACATCTGCCTGATGTTTGCACGTAGTCCAAGCTGGTGCAAAGAGGTCTGAAGTAGAAAGTATTCCGACTGGTTGCATCAGTCAGGATATTGATCCTGAAATGTGGGATCATGTCCGACTCGTGTTTCAACTCGACGGATGACTGTTCTA
The DNA here is from genome assembly GCF_030028105.1 of Mobula birostris. Lineage (NCBI taxonomy): Eukaryota > Metazoa > Chordata > Chondrichthyes > Myliobatiformes > Myliobatidae > Mobula > Mobula birostris. The sequence goes on from NC_092380.1 coordinate 107,708,745, forward strand.
TGCAGGCAGGAACTTGCTGTCAGGGAAACCCAAAGGAGATGGAATCTCTGTGTACATTAAGGTGTTCAAACTCATCTGTAGTTAGCAGTCACTGTTCTGGGGAAACAGAGCGTCTTACAATTACTGTAAATGCCGGCCACATTATCTGCTCAGTGAGTTTACTGTTGAGTTCATCAGTTCTGTCCACATCACCCCGAGTAAAAATGGCAAGGTCGCACTGGGAGAGCTTTACAGTCTCAACAGCTCTCTAAAGAACAAGCATCTGGTCAGTCTCTTCATAATTACAGGAGACTTCAATCATGTGAACCTGCTTAACAATTTAGCCAAATTCCACCAACACGTCACATGGCCACTCGGGGAACAAACAGACTGGACTGTGTTTGTAATAAACAGATGCAGTACTTACAAAGCCACCCCACGCCCTCACCTTGGCCTCTCTGACCACAGCTCCATAACGTTAATCCCAGCACACCGACCACTGCTGAAAATGGAGAAACTGTTCAAGAGGACCATCACTGTAGGGCCTAATGAGGCAAACTCTCTGATTCAGGACTGTTTTGAATGGACCAACCGGCAGATGTTCAAGAAATCACTACAAATGGAGTAGACAGACACCTTGAGGAAAATGCCTCCTCTGTCATCAACTGCATTGGTAATTGTGTAGACGACGTTGGTACCTCAAGAACGGTCATCTTGCGGCCCAACAAGAGCCCTGGTTGAACGCAGAGACCCTCTCCCTACTAAAAGCCCATTACGTTACTTTCAAGCCTGGTACAGACTTCTGCAGAGACCAACGCAGCTGGGCCAGGTAACATGCCAGGCTGAGTACTCAGGGAGTGCGCATTCCAGCCCGTTGACTTCTTTACAGACATCTTCAATATTTCACTCATTTAAGCTGCTGTCCCCACATGATTCAAATCAGCCACCATCATCCCTATACTAAAGAACTCTTCACCTTCAGAATTAAGTGACTACTGCCCTTGGCACTGACACCAATCATCATGATGTGCTTTGAGTGGCTGGTAATGACACATCACAAACTTCATTCTCAATCACCAATATGCTTACCAATATCATTGCGCTAGGATATAGCATCTATCATTCACCTAGGAAACAAGGACACTAATGTCAGAATGCTGTTTCTGGACACAAAATAATTTGCAGATGCTGGGGTCAAAGCAACACTCACAACACGCTGGAGGAACTCAACAGGTTGGGCAGCATCCATGGAAAAGATCGGTCGACGTTTCAGGCCGGAACGTTGACCGATCTTTTCCACGGATGCTGCCCGACCTGCTGTTTCTGGATTTCAGTTCAGTATTCAACTCTATTGTCCCACAGACCTTGGTGAACAAACTCCTGCTCCTTGGTTTAAGGACACAACTGTGCCACTGGGTGTTGGAAAAAGGAGCAAAAATCAAAGTTCAAAGTTCAGAGTTCAAAGTGAATTTATGGTCAAAGTACATATATGTCACCATATACAACCCTGGGATTCATTTTGATATGAGGATACTCAATAAATCCAACAACCATAACAGAATCAATGCAAGATCAGACCAACTGCACATCGACCACTGCGCAAAAGAGAACAAACTGTGCAAATACAAAAAAAAAAGAAGAAATAATAATCATTATTATAATAAATAAAGGCATCCATTAGTCTTGCGAGACCATGGATCTGCGCCTGGAAAGTCTTCATTCTCCAGGGCGCAGGCCTGGGCAAGGTTGTATGGAAGACAGGCAGTTGCCCATGCTGCAAGTCTCCCCTCTCCACGACACCAATGTTGTCCAAGGGAAGGGCATTAGGACCCATACAGCTTGGCACCGGTGTCGTCACAGAGCAATGTGTGATTAAGGACACAACAGGTTGCCTCGGCTGGGGCTCGAACTCATGACCTTCAGGTCGCTAGTCCAATGCCTTAACCACTTGGCCACGTGCCCACACCATAATAAATAAACAAGCAATAAATATCAAAAACATGAAAGTCAGTATATCGGTTGTGGGAACATTTCAATGATGGGACAAGTGAAGTTGGTACAAGAGCCTGTTGGATGAGGGGTAGTAACTTTTCCTGAACCTGGTGGTGTGAGTCCTGAGGCTCCTATACCATCTTCCTGATGGCAGCAGCGAGAGAAAGCATGGCCTGGGTGGTGGGGGTCCCTGATGATGGATGATTCCTCCCTGTGATAATGCTTCGTGTAATGTGCTCAATAGTGGGTGGGAGGGGACTTTACCTGTGATGGACTGAGCCACATCACGACTTTTTGTGGGGTTTTCCATTCGAGGATACTGGCGTTTCCATACCAAGCTGTGATGCAGCCAGTCAATATACTCTCCACCCCACATCGATAGAGGTTTGTCAAAGTTTTAGATGTCATGCCAAATCTTCGCAAATTCCTAAGGAAGTAGAGGCACTGCATGCTTTGTTTGTAGTTGCACTTACAAGCTGGGCTGAGAAAGGTTCTCAGAAATGATAACACCAAGGAACTTAAAGTTGCTGACCCATGTGACCGATTAGCCTATCAGTCTGTTCATCTGTGTTAATGTGATTTTAGTAGAAGAGGGTAAGGGGGTTCCATAAGGTTGTCATAGCTGGGGGGGTGGGGAAGATTAGTAGGGATGAGCTCCAGCTATGTATTAAATCCTCCCAATGGTGTGTGTCTCAAGTAGCCTCTGACCACCAAGTTCTGCTCCCGGCCTTTAGGAGTGGCTTCGCTACTAAGCCCAGTGGAACTGTTTCTAATGACAGGAGAAAGGGTAAGGGTGCCTTAAAACCAGTTGCTCCAAGCAGATGGGACTCATCAGCCATAGTTGGCAGCTCATCTAGGAGAAGGAAGGCTCTGACTTCAAACCTTCACTGCCTTCTGGTTCTACACTCTGATGGAGTTGAAAAACCCCAAGGAGAAATCCGGAGCTGGGGTCCCTAAGGCAGTCCGACGTTGAGCTCAACAATAACTGGCATCTCCTGTGATATAACAGGTGCCAAACTGGATCAGTCTCTGCCATTCCTTTGGATTCATCGGCTGTGTGGAGAGGGGGAGCCTGCGACGTGTGCAACAGCTTGCTCTCCATTGTGTACTGCTCTGGCTTGGGTACCGGCTTGCATGCGGACAGCTAGGACGGAGCATCCATAGGTGACACCGACCAATGGAGGGCCTCACTGGAATTGGTTTATTATTGTCACATGTACACATGGTCACAAGGAGAACATACAAACCCCTTAGACAGGCATCGGTGGGAATTGAACCTGAGCCACTGGGCTAAGCTATCGGGCTGCCCCTTTGCCTCCAGTACCACCCATGCCATAAGACGGTTACCAAGAAACCCAACAGGCAAATCAGGAGAGACCTGCTGACCCAAAGAGGTCCTGGGGCTCATCACTACAGGGAGTGGTTGAAGTGGATAGTACAGACGTTATTTGAAAGTAGACTGGACAAGCACTTGAGGAGTTTCATTTTGCTTTTTTGTTTAGAGATATACTTTATACTTTATTGTCGCCAAACAATTGATACTAGAACGTACAATCATCACAGCGATATTTGATTCTGCACTTCGTGCTCTCTGGAGTACAAATGGATAGTAACTATTAAAAATTTAAATTATAAATCATAAATAGAAAATAGAAAAGGGAAAGTTAGGTAGTGCAAAAAAACCAAGAGGCAGGTATAACATGGAACAGGCCCTTCTGGTGCAACGAGCCACACCCCCAGTAATCCACCTCCTTAACACCAATCTAATCACAGAACAATTTACGGTGACCAGTTACCCTGCAAACCCGAAGCAACACACACAAAGCGCTGGAGGAACTCGGCAGGTCAGGCAGCATCTGCGGAAATGAATAAACAGTCGAGTTTCGGGCCGGGTCCCTTCTTCAGTACTGAAGTAGAGGGGGGAGGACGCCGGAATGAGAAGGTGGGGAGAGAGGAAGGAGGATAGTTCGAAGTTGGGAGGTGAAGCTCGGTGAGTGGGAAAGGTAGAGAGCTGGAGAGGAAGGAATTTGATAGGAGAGGAGAGTGGACCATGTGAGAAAGGGAAGGAGGAGGGACCCAGGAAGAAGTGATAGGCAGGTGAGAAGAGGTAAAAGGTCAGAGGGGGGAATAGAAGAAGAAGGGGGGGGGGTGAGAAAAATGTATTCACCGGAAGGAGAAATCAATATTCATGCCATCAGGTCTACTATTTATTCATTTCCATTGATGCTGCCAGACCTTCTGAGCTCCTCTATCATTTTGTGTGTGTTGCTTTGGATTTCCAGTATGTGCAGACGTCCTCGTGTTTATGACCTGCTACAAATCCCTACATCCTCAGACTGTGGGAGGAAACCGGGGCACCCGGAGGAAACCCACGCAGTTCACGGGAAGGAGCGTACAAACTTCTTACAGGGGACGCCGGAAATGAACTCTGAACCCCGACATCCTGAGCTGTAAGGGCATTGCGCCAGCCGCTATACAGGCATAGCGCCCAAGTATGCCAATAGATTTAGATAGGAGGATATACTGGTATGGACCAGTGGTGCTGACTGCCTCGCTTCCACGCTGAGCGATATAGCATTATGGGCTGAAGGGTCTGTTCTAGTACTGTACTGCTGAATGTTCTAATCTTTTATAATGTAATCCTGAAAGCAAGCTAGCTGCTCTGAAGAATTACAGTTATATAGCCTCAGGCATCAGCACATTCTACTTGAGGGGGGAAATAGAGCTTGGCAGCGATATGTTTAAACACTGTGTGAGATTTTGTTATTAAACACATTCCCTTAATGAAGTATTTTAGTGCAGATCTGGCAGCTCCTTGTGTTCTCTTCTGCAGTGACTCTGGGCCTTGCTATCTGCACAGTTACAGAAGGCAGTTGCCAACTGAAATTCCCAGCAGCTGCCATGTTAGGCAATTAAGGTGGATGTACTGTGTTTACTTCGTGTAATAATTAACTATGCAAAACCACCGAGGTGCAGGCACTGATTGTTTCGATATTCAGAATGTAATGTCACTTTATTCATTCTCGATAAAAACTGTGATGTATTTTTAAGTGCCAACGCGGGGGGGTGGGGGGGGTTGGGTAGGGGAGTGTGGTGGGTTGGGATTTGGTGTCCTCACAGTTGACCAATTTGTTTTTCTTTTTTTTAGGGTGGGGGGCGGATTTATGCCATTGCAATTTAAATTTGAGGTGATTTGTAAGTCTTTTTGTGCAAGGGGTTGGTATTGATGTTTTTCTTTGAATGCCACCATGGTTTTATTTGCTTCCTGGCTATATGGGGAAGGTGAATCTCAGAGCTGTATACTGTATACATACTTTGATCATAAATGAACCTTTGAACCATTGTTAGTGGAACTGGGAGCAAGAAGTCATCTTCCAAACCCTCAGTTCTCTTCTGTCTTCACTCAGATCCTGTTAAATTTTACGTTTTTCGCTTCATAACCTTTTCTAACCCTTAATCCATGCATCTAAATGAAAACCCATAATCTTCGTTTTAGAATTTTCTCTTGTTCCTTTGTCTCAGCAGTTTGACCGTAAGACCATAGGGGCAGAATTAGGCCATTCAGCCCATCGAGTCTGCTCTGCCATTTGATCATGGCTGATTTATTATATCCATTTCAACCCCATTCTCCTGTCTTGGACTAAAAATATGTTTTCTTGAATGACTATGTTCTGTTTTTTCCCTTCCTTGCTATTTTGAATGTGCATGTATGTTTTTGCACTTTGGCCCCAGAGGAACACTGTCTCGTTCAGCTGTACCCATGTATAGTTTGAATGATAATTAAACTTGACTTGATTCTTCCCGTAACATTTGACGCTGTGCTCTGTGTGGTTCTGCTGATTCAGTGGGCAGTCGACGTTGGTTCAGAATGTGTGGCGACACTTGTAGATTGACTCAGCACACTCTCGGGTGTGTGTGGGTCGTTAGTGCAAGAGACACATGATATGTTTTGATGTACATGTCATAAATAATAATCTTCAATCTTAATATCCGCCACACTAAGAGTAAACGTTTTCCCAGTTGCTCTCCTCGCTGGAGTTTTACACTCAGTCTGGACCCAGAGTTTACTCCTTTACCATAGGCATAGGAGAACAATTAGGCCATTTGGCCCATCGAGTCTGCTCCACCATCAGAAACCATGAGGATAAATCATGACTGATTTATTATCCTTCTCAGCCCCATTTTTCAGCCTTCTCTCTGTAACCTCTGATGCCCTTACCAATCAAGAACCTATCAACCTCCTCCCTAAATATCCCCAGTTACGTGGCTTCCACTGCTGTAAGTGGCAAATGAATTCCACAGACTCAGCGCCCTCTGGCTGAAGAAATTCCTCCTCGATCTTTCTTTGATAAGGGGCTCGCAACTGTTCACAATACTCCAAGTGCGGTCTGACCAATGCATTATTAAGCTTCAGCATTATATCCTTGATTTATATTCTGGTCGTCTCGTCGTAAATGTTCCACACGCCAACCACTCCGTGTAAAAAATGTACCTCTGACATACCACGCCCCCCTTATGCTTTCCTGCAATATGCCCTATTGAATTAGCCTCTCCCCCCCCCCACGGGAAAAAAGTCTCTGACCATCCACTCGATCTATACCTCTTATCTTGTATGCCTCTGTCAAGTCACCTGCTCATCCTCTTTTCTTCTCTTGTAAAATCAATATAAACTCTTGCCCTCGACTACTGCAGCATTGTGAAATCATTAAGTCTAGAGGTTACCATTGGCAATATGAGTGGATCAAACCTTACTGTGTGCTCCAGCATCCATTATTCTAATAGATGCATTAACCTATTTATTTTAAATGGAAATACTGTACAAACATTTAAGCTTTCTCCCACCAGTATTGGCAACATTAATTTCTAGCCTTTAGTGTGCTAATAGACCATTTATTTCAGAATTTTAATTGCTCTTCCTGAGCTCTTCTGTATTAATTATGTTGTCGTGGCAGGTGAGGCTAAATACTGTACTAAATCGAACCTTACGCTGAGAACTGCCTTGCTTCATATTCATGGGTGTGAATAATTTTTGACAATTTAAAAGTATTCAGTCAGTTCTTTTTTTCTACACAGGTCAGGAAGCAGAATAGGCGATTTGACTGATGGAAAGAAGTTACCTTTGCAAAAGGAAATAAAGTCGCACTCAAGGTCGAAGTAAATTAATTCTCTGAGTACATACAGGTCACCACATACTGCCCTAGGATTCATTTTCTTAGGAAAATAAAGAAGTACAATAGAATTCATTAAAAACTATATAAGGATAAAGACTGACAAACAACCGATGTACAAAAGAAGACAAATTGTACAAATACTGTATGTTAAAAAATACTGAGAACCTGAGTTGTGGAGTGCTTGGAAGTGACTCTGTAGATTTTAGAATCAGTTCTTGCCCTTCTTTGGCCTCTGGTTGAGTCTAACTGGCTCATAGCCAAGAAAGCATTTGGAACTTACCCAAGGCTGTAATGACCATAGACCACAAGACATCATTGCAGAATTAGGCCACTCGGACCATCGAGTCTGCTCCACCATCCCATCATGGCTAATTTATTATCCCTCTCAACCCCGCTTTCCTGCTTTTTTTCCCCCATAACCTTTGAGACTCCAATAATCAAGAAACTTTCAACCTCCTCTTTAAATATATCTAACAACTTGGCCTCTGCAGCTGTTAATGGCAACAAATACCACAGATTCACCACCCTCTGGCTAAAGCTATTCCTCCTCATCTCTGTCTTAAAAGAATGTCCTCAAATTCTGAGACAGTGCCCTCTGGTCCTAGACTCCCCCACTATTGGAAATGCCCTCTCCACATCCACTCTTCCTAGGCCTTTCAATGACAGCAGCCCTTAATACACAGTCACCCTCTCAGCCACACTACACACTGCCCTCAGGACGGTTGTGATAGAGACGAGATGATCACTCACCCCTTTGTGGACTGTGCACTTGCAAAGAAGATCTGGGAAAGGATGCAAGGGTTTTCACCAAGGCTTATCCTCAGCAGCTATATAACAGAGTTCCCGCTGATCTATGGGCTGTTTCTAGGGGCATGAACTGAGACCAGCATCAGATTCTCCCTGAAACATGCTGGTACCACAAAACGTCTATAAGCGAATGCTTCAGACTGGCACAGTCCAGGTTCAGGAGTACATGCTGAAGGAAGCATTGAAGCTCAGTGCAGTCAATGCTAAGACTCTGCAGGGTAAGACATCAGTCAATGTTCCTGCTGTCACAGCCGCAGACACTGTCGCGGAGTATGGGCACTTTCACAGGTGGGCAGCTTAAAGAAGATGGCAATCACGCACATGAGAATGCACATGTTCTAGCCAATTAGAGTTTCTCTATAACAGTATATCTCTCTCCCCCTTTTGTTTCATTCTCCTCGAGTGTTGATTGAAGCCCAGCGATGACAATGCTCCCTGCTTATTGTGTAGACCGGCGGCGAGGAAGCTGCATGGCCTCGGATGCCGTGAGGTCTAGGCCCGAGAAGAGGACTTTCCTGTCGCTGCAGTCCGGGTGAGGAGATGCTGGAGGTGGTGTGGAGTGCGATCCATGCTGGGTTGTTGCTGGTCAATGTTGCCATCCAGTGTTTGCTCTGTGGAAGACCAGCTGGACTGCATGCCTGTGTATGAGAACTGCTTTCTCTTGCCAACAAATATATACAGTGCCGTGCAAAAGTCTTAGGCACATAGCTAGGGTGCTAAATATAGCTAGGGTGCCAAAGAATTTTGCACAGTGCAGTATTTGTTAAAGTGGAGCAGAGAGTGAGTTTGTAAATCTGGCAGGAGCAAATGATGTTGGGAATGAAAGAATAGAGCACCACAGGAGGGGTGTGGGACCAATGGCTGAGAAGGAGTGCCTGGGCGATGGGTGACACTGGTGTAGACACACCCAACCCTGAGACACCAGGCAAGGTCATGTGATTTCAAACAATTGGTTTATTGATCATTACAGAATGCCTCTCTGGTGCTTCCTACTCCCTCCCTTCTCCCTTCCCCTTTTCCCAACCATGATTCCCCTCTCCCTGCCCCTTCCCACTGTCAGTCCACAATAGAGACCCATATCAGAATCAGGTTTATCATTGCTCACAAATGCCATGACTTTTTTGTTTGCAGCAGTACGGTACTCTAAAGTGCAAAGTCTTAGGCACCCTAGCTATATACAGTGTATATGCCTGTGACTTTTGCACAGTATTGTACATTGCGACTGTATTTTCCTGTTATCTTATATGTGCACTGTGTATGATAATTGGTACTTTGTTTGCACCTTAGCCTTGGAGTAACGCTGCTTCTTTTGGTTGTGTTCATTGGTATTCATGTATGGTTGAATGATAATTAAACTTGAACTTATTTACTATATGCAGAAGTTGCTAACAGTACAAATCATAAACACAAGAGATTCTGCAGATACTGGAAACCCAGACCAACACACACAAAATGCTGGAGGAACTCAGCAGGTCAGGTCGCTTCTATGGAGAGGAATAAAGAGTTGATGTTTTGGGCTCAGGCATTTCATCAGGACACAACAGATGTATAGAACTGATAGCAAAATGAATGTATAGACACTATGAATGTAAAGACAGCCATTTTCTATATTCATAATTTCTTATGTATAGTTTTATGAATAAAGTGTATTTCAAAAAATAATGTATAATAAAAATTATTATCAGAATCAATAATGTTGACCCAGGAATAAATATAGGACAGTGCATGTCCTGAAATGTTTATATTCTCTCTCTCTCTTGATTTAGGCTGATGTCTGGCACTGATATTCAAATACTTCTATACTCATTAAGGTGTTTATTATTGCCCTAGGCTTCTTTACCAGAACCATAGAAGGAGAAAACCTTGCCAATTTCCCTGCTTGACAGCAATGACTACATGGTACAGGTAGTACCTTCTCTGAGGATTGTCTCCTTGCTGTGGTGCAGAAGGCTTGTGGGCTCTTGAGATCCTGATAGCGATGTCATCTGGCACTTAGCTCCTGGCAGGGTCGCCGTTGGCAGTAAGGTCAAGGGGTAGGGTCCAGACGAAGATCAGTCTAACCAAGGCCTCACAGGTGGAGCAGGTGGAAGATGATGATACATCACAACGGCAGTGAAGGCGGGGTAAGTCACCAAATGTGAAGGGTCCCCAGCGATCTTGCATTCGACGCCACTGGACCCTAACCCCTATCTGTCAAGGTCCATATGGTGTCTGCCCATGAATCAGCCACCCCCGCGGTAAACAAACGCAATCACAGGTGTTCACCATGAAGGGAATAACCCCTGAGGAGACCATCATACTCAACTTATACCGCACTACAGGTAGTACAATGAAATTTATCAAGATTAAGAAAGACACTGCATAAATGCAGTGTTTCTTTTCAGTCAAGGTCGCGGTTTCAGAATTAGAGCCTGACATGCAGACGTTTCTTTACTTCAAGTGTAGTGAGTCGTTGCCATCCCCTCTCTTTATATGAAGGCTCAGTAGCTTCAAGCCTGAGAATGGACATATCTTTGGGGGGGTTAAGAGGAGGAGCAGTGTTGGATTAGACTGTTTAATTATTATTGTATTTACAGTTTAACAAATTGCCTGCTTGTATTTTTATGACTACTTATACACATGTAACTGCTTAATATGTTTCCTAGTGGCCACAGTATGTGTAGGCATTTGTTCAGTATGTCTCTAGTAGTTACGTTTGTATGACTCTGGAAAGCTCTGGAAAACTCTGGAAGTTTCTTTGGTGCTGCATTATTTGAATAGGGTTCATCTGAATGGAATAAAACCATAAGACAGAGAAGTAGAATTAAGCCATTTGGCTCATTAAATCTGATTTTTAGATTTTCATCCTGTTTAGAAAATAGTCTGCATATTTATTTCTGCTATCAAAGTAAATGATCATGCAGTTTCCCAGCATTGTATTTCATTGCCCATTCTCCTAATCTGTCTAAGTCCTTCTGCAGTCTACCTGTTTCCTCAACACTACCTGCTCCTCCACCAATCTCCATATCATCTGTAAACTTGGCAACAGAGCCATGTATTCCATCATCTAGATCATTGATATACAGAATAACAAGACGCTGTTCCAAAACTGACCCCTGGCAGCCAACCAGAAAAGGATTCTTTTATTCCCACTGGCTGCCTCCTACCAATCGGCCAATGCTCTAACCATGCCAGTACCTTTCCTGTAATACCATGGCCTCTTAACTTGGAAAGCAGCCTTATTTGTGGCACCTTGTCAAAAGCCTTCTGAAAGTACAAATATACAACATCCACTATGTCCCCTTCATTTATCCTATGTGTAATCTTCCCAAAGAATTCCAACAGGTTCATCTGGCAAGATTTTCCCTTAAGGAAACCATGCTGACTTTGTCCTATCTTGTGTATCACCAAGTACTCCATAACCTCATCCTTAACAATTGACTCCAGCATCTTCCCAACCACTGAGGTCAGACTAATTGATCTATAATTTCCTTTCTGTTGCCTTCCTCCTATCTTAAAGAGTGGAGTCACATTTGCAATTTTCCAGTCCTCTGGCACCATGCCAGAGTCCAATGATTCTTGAAAGAGCATTTCTAATGTTTCCACAACCTCTAACACTACCCCTTTCAGAACCCTCGGGTGCAGTTCCTCTAGCCCAGGTGACTTATGTACCCTCAGGTCTTTCAGCTTTTTGAGCACCTTCTCCCTTGTAATAGTAACTGCACTCACTTCTCTTCCCTCACACTCTTCATCTGGCACACTGCTAGTGTCTTCCACAGTGATGACTGATGCAAAATAATCACTTAGCTCAACTGCCATCTCCTTGTCCCCTATTATTATTTCTCCAGTCTCATTTTCTAGCAGTCCTATATCCACTCTCCGCTCTCTTTTATTTTTTACATACTTGAAAAAGCTTTTACTATCCACTTTGATATTGTTGGCTAGCTTGCTTATTTTATCTAATGATTCTTTTTCTTGTTGTCTGTAGGTTTTTAAAAACTTTCCAATCCTTTTTCTTCCCACTAATTTTTGCATTGCTGTATGCTCTCTCCTTTGATTGTATATTAGCTTTGACTTACCTTGTCAGCCATGGTTGCACAATTTTGCCATTTGAGTATTTCTTTGTTTTTGGAATACATCTATCTTCCTCATTTTTCCCAGAAACTCATGCCATTGCTGCTCTGATGTCATCCCTGCCAGCATCTCCTTCCAATTTACTTTGGCCAATTCCTCTCTCATTCCACCGTAATTTCCTTCACTCCACTGAAATACTTCTACATCAGACTTCAATTTCTCTCTATCAAATTTCGTTGAACTCAATCATTTTTTGATCTCTGCCTCCAAAGGGTTCTTTTAACTTAAGCACTCTAACCATCTCTGGTTCATTACATAACACCCTGTCCAGTGTAGCTGATCCTCTAGTAGGCTCAAGGACATACTGCTCTAAAAAGCCATCTCTTAGACATTCAACAAACTCATTCTCTAGCGATCCATTACCAATCTAATTTTCCCAATCGACCTGCATGTTGAAATCTCCCATGATTATCATAATATTGCACTTTTGATACTATTTTTCTATGTCCTGTTGTAATCTGTGATCCACACCCCAGCTGCTGTTGTGAGGCCTGTATATAATTGCCATCATGATCCTTTTACCCTTGCAGTTTCTAAACTCAACCCACAAGGATTCAACATCTTCGGATCCTACGTCACATCTTTCTACTGACTTGATGCCATTCTTTACCCCCTCTGCCTACCTTCCTATCCCTCCGATATAACGTGTAACCTTGGACATTCAGCTCCCAACTACAACCATCGTTCAGCCACAATTCAGTGATGGCCACAACATCATACCTGATAATCTGTAAAAGTGCAACAAGATCATCCACCTTATTTCTTAGACTCAGTGCATTGAAATATAACACTTTGAGTACTCTGTTTGCTACCCTTTTTGATTCTGCATCTCTAATACACTGGCACTCACCTTGCTGGCTGCATTTATGTCCTACCATCTGCCTGCCCTTCCTGACAGTCTGACTGCATGCTGTCTTTGCTTTTTTACCTTCCATCCTGTCCTGAGTCTCTTCACTCCAGTTCCCAACCCCTTGCCAAATTATTTTAAACCCTTCCCAACAGCTCTAACAAACCTGCTCACGAGAATATTGGACCCCCTCGGGTTCAGGTGCAACCTGTCACTTTTGAACAGGTCATACCTCCCCCAGAAGAGATCCCAATGATCCAAGAACCTGAAGCCCTGGCCCCTGCACCAGCTTCTCAACCACGCATTAATCTGCCAAATCATCCTGTTTCTACCCTCACTGTCACGTGGCACAGACAGTAATCCAGAAATTACTACCCTGGAGGTCCTGCTTCTCAGTTTTCTACCTAGCTTTCTGAATTCTCTTTTCAGGAACTCTTTGCTCTTCCTTCCTATGTCATTTGTACCAATATGTACCAAGACATCTGGCTGCTCTCCCTGCCCCTCCAAAATGCTGTGGACGCAATCCGAGATGTCCCTGACCCTGAAACCTGGGAGGCAACAGATCATTCAGGTGTCCTGTTCATGTCTACAGAACCTCCTGTCTGTTCCCCTCACTATTGAGTCCCCTATCACTACCGCTCCCCTCTTCTCCCTCTTTCCCTTCTGCACCACCTTCCCATGCTAAGCGCCAGTAACTTGGTCTCCGTGCCATTCCCTGGGAGGTCATCCCCCACAACAATATCCTAAACGGTATACTTATTATTGAGAGGAATAGCCTATTCACATTTCCATTTCTCCTGACATCACCCGTCTACTCACCTCCTGCTGTATATCACTGGTATATGTCATGAAATTTGTTGTTTGCCGCACATTGCAATTCATCATAATAAAAGAACTGTAAATCATAATAAGAAAAAAATACAAAAAGTTAATGTAATTAAGTATTGCAAAACCAGAGCAAAAAAAAGTGAGATAGTATTCATGGGTTCATTGTCCATTCAGAAATCTGATGGTGGTGGGGAAGAAGCTGTTCTTGAAACCTTGAATGCATGTCTTCAGGCTCCTGTACCTCTCCCTTGACAGTAACAAGAAGAGAGCACATCCTGGGTGATGGGGGTCCCATCTTTCTGAGACATTGCTTTTTGAAGAAGCCCTCGATGGTGGAGTGGCTAGTGCCCATGGTGGAGTTGGCTCAGTTTACAACTTTATGTAGCTTTTTCCTAATTCTGTGCAGTGGCCCCTCCATGCCAGATATTAATTCAACCAGTTAGAATGCCTTCCACAGGAGGAAAGGTCGGTGAAAATGTAGCTGGGTCACAGAACGACCGCAATCCATGCTTCAAGCTAATGTACAGCAAAGTCCAGAAGATGAAGCTTGAATCCTAAAACTACAGCAAATTTGTTCATGGATGGTATCCTGACTGGTTGCATCAAGATCTAGGATGGAATAAAACCATAAGATATAGGAGCAGAATTAGGCCATTTGGCCCATCCAGTCTGCTCCGCCATTTCATCATGGCAGATCCATTTTTCCTCTCAGCCCCAATTTCCTGCCTTCTCCCTGTATCCCTTCATGCCCTGACTAATCAAGAATCAAGAATGTTGAAACACAGATTGGATTCAGTCCAATATATAAAGGGCACATTCCTCCACACCATTAAAAGTATTTAATGAAGCCGTTGCCTCAGGAAAGCAACATCCACCATCAATAATTCCTACCATCCTGGTCATGTCATCTTCTTGCAGTTACTGTTGGGCAGGAGGTACAGAAACCCAAAGTCTGAAGAAACAAGAGCAACTGCTTCCCTTCAACCATTCGGTTCTGGAACCAATCTGCACTTTTCTAATCACAACCTCACTATTTCAACACTATGAACGCTACACAACTCCCTTGTCCATTCGTCACCCCCATCCCTCCCCACTGATCTCCCTCCTGGCACTTATCCGTGTAAGCGGAACAAGTGCTACACATGCCCTTACACTTCCTCCCTTACCACCATTCAGGGCCCCAAACAGTCCTTCCAGGTGAGGCAACACTTCACCTGTGAGTCGACTGGGGTGATATACTGCGTCCGGTGCTCCCGATGTGGCCTTTTATATATTGGTGAAACCCGACGCAGACTGGGAGACCGCTTGGCTGAACATCTACGCTCTGTCCGCCAGAGAAAACAGGATCTCCCAGTGGCCACACATTTTAATTCCACATCCCATTCCCATTCTGACATGACCTCCTCTACTGTAAAGATGAAGCCACACTCAGGTTGGAGGAACAACACCTTATATTCCGTCTGGGTAGCCTCCAACCTGATGGCATGAACATTGACTTCTCTAACTTCTGCTAGGCCCCACCTCCCCCTCGTACCCCATCTGTTACTTATTTTTATGCACACATTCTTTCTCTCACTCTCCTTTTTCTCCCTCTGTCCCTCTGAATATACCTCTTGCCCATCCTCTGGGTCCCCCCCCCTTGTCTTTCTTCCCGGACCTCCTGTCCCATGATCCTCTCGTATCCCCTTTTGCTAATCACCTGTCCAGCTCTTGGCTCCATCCCTCCCCTTCCTGTCTTCTCCTATCATTTTGGATCTCCCCCTCCCCCTCCAACTTTCAAATCCCTTACTCACTCTTCCTTCAGTTAGTCCTGACGAAGGGTCTCGGCCTGAAACGTTGACTGCACCTCTTCCTACAGATGCTGCTTGGCCTGCTGCGTTCACCAGCAACTTTGATGTGTGTTGCTATGAACGCTTTGTCCAGTTTACACTTCAACCATATTTGCTTATTGTTTGTTATAATTATGTTCTTCCTTGTGTAATAATAATTTATCTTTAAATTAGAGTCGCAGAGTGATAAAATGAAGAAATAGGCCCTTCAGCCTATCTAGGCCATGCCTGCCTGGTGTTCCAGCTAGTTTCATCTACATGCACCCAGACATCCACCCTCCATATCCCTCCCATCCATGTACCAATCCAAACTTCTCTTAAATATTACAATGGTGATTCCTTTGCTTGCATCTTCAGAAACAGCTCTATTTCCAGCTTTAATATTTTTTATTTTTCCCTTTCAGGGTTCTTTTGAAGACCCTAACCTGGAGTTACATGCTGACTACGGTTCTTTGAGGGAATGGGACCACTCTCAGGGTTTCATAACCAGCCATTGTTGTTTAGCACGCCAAGGGCTCGGCCTAAGAGTCTGGCTCGGATTTGAAGCTTAGGATCTCAGGGCTCTGGAGACGAGCGGATCAAGGGTCGATGTCACGACAGGAGACCTGTGTGTCCTCAGGGGAGTCGGAATATCTGTGGCTGTGTGCCCAGAGGCTGATCTTTAGGCACACAGCTCGAAAAGAGCGACGTGGCAGACTATTAACATCATAAATCAGCGAGTTGTTTGTTACGTCTCCCCGCTCGCTGTGAAAACAGGGACATCTCTTTTTCCCTTATTAGGGAGAGACAGTGTCACAACCAAGGATTCGGTAGCGCAGTAGATATGGCAATTGCACTCATGAATGGGCACATGTGAGCTAATTATTATTTCATCGTGATAGTATTTAACTCCATTCATTCCATCGTAGTATTTGTCAAGACTTGGACACAGCAATGCTTCGCTGCCTGCTTGCATTCTGCCTTGCCAGAGAAATTGGACTGTCGAGTCAACTGATGCTGAAGACTAACAATATTTGTTTTATTCTTAGTTGTTCTTTTCAGCCACAGTGTAGGCTTCGTTTTCCATTGGAGAGCTTTAGTTAACAGCCCTGTCTGGCCTAGTGTTTATTGTTTTCTTTTCACTTTAACACTGTTTGCATTAAAGTCTGCGAACTATCAACCGGCTTCAGTGTCTCTCACTCCGCACTTGGGCCATATCAGAACCTGTTGACAGCAAGTCTCGACCACACAAAGATGGACCCAGCAGAGAGAGAGCAGCTGACCTTGGCCATGAGATTCATTGGTCAGAGTGATTCGTCAACGCAACAATGTTCTGTTGGAACTCCTATGTATAAATTCTTATTTCTGTCTCCAGCGTGACAGAAGGATCTTGCCAAGTAATGGACCCAGCGAAGTTTGAACAGTGACATTTTGACATCGGTGGCTTGAGGAGAGGGTGCCTTTATTCTCAGTGCATGTCGTGACTCTACATTCCGAGAGTCCCGAGTCTACATACTAAGCTTCTCTACTCTACATTGAGTTTCTCTGGTATCCATTCCAAGTTTTTCAAGTCACAAGTACCCAGGTTCCCAGCTTTGTGGTATCATGACTCATGTCTGCCTAACAAATGAGTGCTTCAAGCAAGCTATCAATTGATACAACAAATCATCATTCAAGTCAATAGTTTAAATTCTGGAAGAGCCCTACTCCAAAAGCTGATCCTTGGCTGGAGTGAACAAATACACAAGTAAAGTAACCCTATCAAGTGTATTTTTAACCTCTTGATGAAAATCATGGTAGAAACTGGGAAAATTGAACTTTCCTGTAGAAAATTAAACAGATCTACAGAGAACTAGCTTAGCAATGAAAGAAATCTGTCTATGTTGTCTCGATCTGTAAAATTGAGAGTATATCCTAATCGCCTTTGGAAAAAAATTGTGAAAGATAAAACATTGAGCAAGATTTGAAAAGGTTCCTTTAGGTTTCAAGTTTCATGCTTTCAAGGTTTTCCAAGGACTTTTCTCTATGTTCCCAAGGTTTTTATTTTTCCAATTGTTTCCAAGGCTTATTCAATGTGTTTATGGTTTCTCAAAGTCCTCCCCATCTCGAGGACTCCCAAGCCTCCCTCTCGACCCTGCCTGAGGTTTCTTGATCTCAGTCTGTTGGGGTTCCCAGGTCTCTCAGTCTCTCTGGATCCTCGAGTCTCCCCACCTTTCGAGTTCCTCATGCCTCCCTCTCGTTCCCCAGGTCTCTCGAGTCCTCCCTGGATCTCATGTTTTCAGGTCTTCCTGGGCCATCAGGCACCAGCTATAGGAAGAGGGGTCCTGTAGTGACTTCTTCAGGCCTGTGTAGGGCATCAGAGAGCATTGGGCTCTGAGGTTTTTAGAGCAACTGAATTGGTTAATTGTTGCTTAACAACAGTTATGAATGATCTAAGAGTTCCTTGTGTTTTTCTCAAGCGACTCGCTCTTTGTAATGCGATTTCCTGGTGCTTTCTGTTTAAATTTAAGTTTATTTTGATAGGCTCTATAACAACCTACCAATGCTCTCCACTAAAGTCGAGGTGAGAAGACTGCAACTAGCGGGGCACTGTCTACGCCACCTCAAGCTACCTGCCAGCCTAGTCATCATATGGGAGCCCAAGCATGGGAGGATGAACCCTGGGTGCCCTCCCAAGACTATGGTCAACACGCTCCTAGAAGACAGCGGTGCAGCTAATGTAGATGAACTGAAAACACTGATGAGGGAGAGGGAGAAGTGGAGAGTCCGTCATCGTGCCCGACGCCGGCCCCCTAGGCCTGAGTCGACGTAGTAGTAGTAGTAGTTGATAGGCTCAGGGATTCTGGGTTAGTTTTATTATTGAAGCAGATGCCCGCTTAGCTCCAATCGGACACTGCTCATTTTGAGAGTGATTCATCTCACAGTGTCACTTGGTCGAGCTAGCTCTGTATAAGCTCTTGTTTCTGTCTCTACATGGAAGTCCTTGGCTCTGTTATAGGCAGTGCACAGTATGGCACTTACCTACCAGCATCACTGGAGGACATCTTGAACAAGAACCTCATCCGGGGCTTCCAGCAGACACAGATCTGTGGCACCTCAGGGGCTGTGCCTCGAGAGGGGGGCCCTGTCACAACCATGGATTCGGCAGCGCAGTAGGTATGGCAATTGCGCTCGTGAATATGCATGTGTCAGCTAATTATTATTTCATTGTGATAGTATTTAACTCATTCCGTTGTAGTATTTGTCGAGACTTGGACACAGTAAAGCCTCGCTGCCTGTTTGCATTCTGCCTTGCCTGAGAAATTGGACTGTCGAGACAACTGACTCTGAAGACTGATGGTATTATTCTTAGTTGTTCTTTTCAGCTGTAGTGAAGGCTTCATTTTCCATTTGAGAGTTTTAGTTAATGGCCCTGTTTGGCCTAGCGTTTATTGTTTTCTTTTCCCTTTAACACTGTTTGCATTAAAGCCTGTGAACTATCGACCTGCTTCAGTGTCTCTCATTCCGCACTTGGGCCATATCCCGAACCTGTTGACAGAGAGAACCGATGGTATGTTGAATACCGGGTGAAACGTGAAGTCTTTGGGGTAACTGCAAGTCTGTGTCTTTGCTCACTCTTAAATGGTTGGTGGTGGGTGCCAATGCTTTTGTTTGCCGGTGAGGGTAGGGGGGAATTGTTGCTTGCTGCCACTTACGCGTGGGAGGGTGGGGAGCTGGGGGGGACGGGACTTTGGGGTTCTAACATTTAACTGTCGCTCATTTTTTGGGGCACTCCTCTGTTTCTGTGGATGGTTGCGACAAAAAAGCATTTCAGGATGTACAAACGTGTATATTGTATATATTGACATTAAATTGTACCTTTGAAACTTTGAAATGAACGATTATCATCCACCTCCACTGTCAGATTGCTCCACATTCACAGCACACTCTGAGGGAAGATCCCCCTCAGGTCCCCATTAAATATTTCACCTTTCATCCTTAACCTATGACCTCTAGTTCCTAGCCTCACCTAACCCAAGTAGAAATAGCCTGCAAATTTATGTTTCTCTTGTGAATGATGTATCTGTTGTGCCAAGTGCTTGTGATTTGCTTCAGATTTTTCGTTCCATCTGTGCATAGGACTATAAACTCGACCTTGACTTTGACTTTAATAGTAGGAAGTTCTCCTTTATGAAGAGGGTAGAGAAAAGCTTAAGCTTTCTGCTTCAATACGAAGGAGGTTTTATAAGGCACTGGTCAGACTGCGCGGTGTATTGTGAGCAGTTTTGGGCTCCTTCTCTAAGAAAGGATGTGCTGGTATTGGAGAGGTTTCTGAGAAGGTTCGTGAGAATGATCCCAGAAGAGAAGGAGTTAACTTATGAGAAGCGTTTGATGGCTCTGGGTTTGTACTTTCTGGAGTTACGAAGAATAGGGAAGGATCTATCGAATATTGAAATGCTTGGAGAGAGTAGATGTGGAAAGGATGTTTTCTGTAGTGGGTGTGTCTAGGACCAGAGGGCACAGCCTGAGAATACAAGGATGTACATTTAAAACAAAGGTGAGGAGGAATTTCTTTAGTCAGAGGGTGGTAAACCTGTGAAACTCATTGCCACTGATTGCTGTGGAGGCCAAGTCATTAGGTACAGTATATTTAAAGCAGAGGCTGATAGGTTCATGATTAGTAAGGGCATCAAAGGTTACGGAGAAAAGGCAGGAGAGTGGGGTTGACAGAGGTAATAAATCAGCCATGATTGAATGAATGCAAATTTTGTTATAGAGTCAAAACACTAGAACACAGAAACAGGCCCTTCGACCCATCTAGTCTGTGAACCATTTTGGGTAATACCCATATCCTATAAAAAACAAGAGGAAAAAACTCACTTGGCTTAAAGCGTTCTATTTCCATATAAGAAAATATAGGACATTTTAGCACAATACAGGCCCCCTTAAACCCACAATGTTCAGTTGACGTTTAAACCTAATCTAAGGTAAATCTAGCCCTTCCCTCCTATGTAGCTTTCCATTTTTCTATCATCCATGTGCCAATATCATCCATATTGACTGAGCTGTAAGCATCGAGGTTTATTTTAGTGTAATTGAATTCATTATTGACAACTGTGAAGCAGGAGTAATGGAGGTAACTTAAGCTAAAAAGAAAATTGAGGAAAAATCAAGGTCTGCTTCAAAATAAGCCACAGTACTTGAAAACATTTTAAAAATAGATTTCAAAATAGATTAATAAATTCCTCAACTAAGAAGAAATCTTAACTGTTGTTTGTACTTTTAATGTTGTTTGTAATTCTAGTTACAAGATCATTGACAATATTCTGGAAGTCATAAAAACCGATGTGAGAATCAGAATCAGATTTAGTATCATCGACATGTCAAAAAATTTGTTCTTTTGCTGCAGCAGTGCAGTACAATACATAAAAAATTACAAAAGATATATATATATATATATATATATATATAATTAAAAAGTAGTGTAAAATAGAGAGTAATAGCAGAGAAGACTAATTCTGCTCCTAAGTCTTATGGTCTTATATCGATTTTTTCCCGAGGTGGAAATGGTTTAAACAAGGGAACATAATTTTAAGTTGATTGGAGGGAAGTATAGGGGATGTCAAGGGCAAACTGTTTACACTGAGAATGGTGGGTGGGTGGAATATCCTCCCAGGGTGATGATAGAGGCAGAATCACTAGGGGTATTTAAAAAGCTAATAGATAGGCACATGGATGACAGAAAAATGGAGGGCTTTGTGGGAGGAGAGAATTGGATTAATCTTGGTAGGTTAAAAAGTCAACACGACATTGTGGCCAAAGGGCCTATACTGTACTGTATTGTTCTGTGCTCTGTGTTCTATGAAGTAACTTCTGTTACCACAGAGGCAATATTAAATTATGAATTATGAAAACACCTTACAGAAATAAAGCAAGTTGTTATACAATGAATCGTCAAATGAAGTACAGTGAAATCAAATCTTTGATCAGGAATGATATATTTCCAATGTTACAAATCCAGAGTACGTTATAAATTGTTGGCTCCTTAAATCTGTGGAAAATGCCCCATAACCTACAGATGAACCGAGCTTACGTGGACCTTTGAGAATTCACCGTTGTTCAGGTTGTTACATAAAACTTGATTTCATTCTCCAATAGATGGCAGTGCAGAATGTACAAATGTCTGTAAGTGCCACAACTAAACGCAGACACTGGATCAACCTTCGAACATGCCTACTGCAATTTCCAGTGAAAATCATTTTTATTTTCTCCAGCAACAAAAGCTACGAGATACAACGTTGATAAATCAAATGAGAGGCTCGCTTAATTTAACCTTGGTTCGACCAGATTAAATCTCATAGTATGAGGAGACTTGGTATGTCACTAAAGATTTGAGCAAATTTCTACAGATGTACCATGGAGAGCATTCTAACTGGTTGCATCACTGTCTGGTGTGGAGGGGCCACTGCACAGGATCGGAAAGAAACTGCAGAAGGTTGTAAACTCAGTCAGCTCCATCCTGAGCACTAGCCTCCCCACCATCGAGGACATCTTCAAAAGGTGATGCCTCGAAAAGGCACCACCCATCACTCAGGACCACCATCACCCAGGACATGCCCTCTTCTCATTCCTACCATCAGAAAGAAGGCACAGGGGCCTGAAGACACACACTCAGCATTTTAGGAACAGCTTCTTCCCCTCTGCCGTCAATTTCTCAATGGACAGCGAATCCATGAACACTACCTCACTATATTTGCTCTCTTTTTGCAGAACTTATATAAATATGTATTTATTGGTTTGTTACTGTAATCTATGATTTATTTTATGTATTGCATTGTATTGCTGCTGCAAAAACAACTAATTTCATGACACACATACATCAGTGATACTAAACCAACTTCTGATTCTGACCATTTGAGGTCACTCTTGAAATGAACTCCAAGGTACCGCCTTCATCGCCGTCAGTCAGACGTGCAAGGCAATTTGTAGGTTGTGCTTCTATTTCCATAACTCAGAATGATTAAATCCTGATTAATGAAGCTGTTATTTAGAACTCGCAATGCTACCGAGTGTTGCACACTGCTGAGAAGCCATTTCCATTCTTCACTATGGTCAATGGCGCTTGACGTGATGATGGGTCCCACATGCTGGCTGCAGCCACAGCAACTATCTGACATACTGTTCTGTGCAGAAATCTTAGACACATTTAAATAGCTAGGGGGCCTAAGACTCTTGCACAGTACTGTAGTAATTTTATGTATTGCATGGTACCGCTACTGCAAAAAGAAAACAAATTTCATGATGTATGTGAGTGACGATAAACCTGCTTCTGATATGGGTCTCTATTGTGGACGGAGAGTGGGAAGGGGACAGGAAGAGAGGAATCATTGTTGGGAAAAGGGGAAGGGAGAGGGGAGGGAGCGGGAAGCAACAGAGGGACGTTCTACAATGATCAAAAAACCAATTGTTTGGAATCAAATGACCTTGCCTGGTGTCTCAGGGCGGGTGTGTCTACACCAGTGTCACCCACTGCCCAGGCACTCCTTCACTGCCAGCCATTCCACACCCCTCCCGCGGCGCTCCAACCTCACCATTCCCAACATCCTTTGCTCCCGCCAGATCTACAACCTCGCTCTCCACGTTACGTTGACAAATACAGTACTGTGCAAAGGTCTTAGACACCCTAGCTATGTATACTACATGTGCCTAAGACTTTTGCACAGCTCTGTAGAGTACTCCAAATGATTATTATCCCCACACTTTCCTCCAACACTCCACACCCCTACCAGCACTACTTTATCATTTTCTGTCCATTCCCTTATGTACATAACCTCCTGTGCCTAGCATCAATTTATGTACATACAGTCAATCTATGCATATAAGCCATCTTATGTATTTATATTTGTTGTGTTTTTATTATTGTGTTCTTTATTTTATTGTATTTTTTTTGTGCTGCTTCAAAGCTGAAGTAACAATTATTTTGTTCTCCTTTACACTTGTGTACCAGAAACGGCATTAAAACAATCGTAAGTACCTTGAACCGTGAATCTTGACTCCATCAGGTTCAGGAACAGTTATTCCCCTACGACCATCAGGCTCCTGAACCAGCGCGGAGATCTCTGCTCACCTCAGCGTCCTCGCCTCACAGTCACTTGCAAGGACTCGGCAGCTCATGTTCTCCATATTATTTATTTCTTTTTTTAATTATTTACACGATTTCTCTTCTTTTTGTCAATCTCTGCTATTATTTTAATTAGCAATACGGCACAGAGTAGACCCTTCAAGCCGAGTATTGATGACAAATCAATTAACCCTAAACTAATCACAGGTCTATTTACAAGGATCAGTGAACCTACCCAGTATGACTTTGGACTGTGGGAGGAAATCGCAGCACCCGGTGAAAACCCACACATTCCATGGGGAGGATGTGCAGAAATTCCTTACAGAACAGCACTGGAATTGAACTCTGAACTCCAGAACGCCCAGCGCTGTAATAGCGTTGCGCTGGGCACTTCACTGCCATGGTGTTCTGTATAGGTTTTCAGGTGTTCTGCTGTGTTCCTTTATTTTCCAGTAAATGCCTGCAAGAAAGATAAATCTCAAAGTAGATTTTGGTGACATATACGTACTTTGATAATAAATTTACTTAGAACTTTGACCCTTCCAGAGAAACTCAGCGACGATTCTGTAAGTTACTGCAGAACATCGTTCCCTCAGGTGCAGTCTAGGGTCTGCAGATCTCTGCAAGACCGCTGGGGTAGCTGAAGGCCCATTGTCAGCCTGTCCACATCCAAGTCCGGCTCTGCGAAAGCTGAAGGTTGACGAATACGGATTGTCTTGGGGTTGGGCAACTGTGCGTGTGCACAGGTGAGAGGGAGGAATGTGGGCCAGTTTTTCTGTAGGTGTTTCATTGCCTGCTGTGTTCTGTGATGCTCTGCTGAGAATGGCGGGCAGGCTATGTTGGTTCAGAATGTGAATGCGACACTGACAGGTTGACCCAGCACACCCTTGGGTGTGTTGGCTGTTAACGCAAGCGACGCATTTCACTGTATGTTTTGATGCACATGAAACATATAATGATCTTGAATCTTAATATCCATCATGTTTTCCCAGTTTCTGTCCTCGCTAGAGTTCTACACTCAGTCTGGACCCAGAGTTTACTCCTTTACCATAGACACAGGAGTGGAATTAGGCCATTTGGCCCATCGAGCCTGCTCCACCATCAGAAACCATGAGGATAAATCATGACTGATTTATTATCCCTCTCAGCCCTGTAACGTCTGATGCCCTTACCGAGCAAGAATCTATCAACCTCCTTTCTAAATATCCCCAGTCATGTGGCTTCCACTGCTGTAAGTGGCAATGAATTCCACAGATTCACCATCCTCTAGCTAAAATGATTTCTCCTTATCCTTTCTTAGATCAGGGGCCCAAAACTACTCACAATACTCCTAAGTACGGTCTGACCAATACCTTGTAAAGCCTCAGCGTTACGTCCATGCTTTTATATATGAGTCTTTTGGAAATGAGCACTATCACCCAATCTATGCCTCTTATCATCTTGTCCACCTCTATCAAGTCACTTCTCATCCTCCTTCCTTCTATTGTAAAATCAATATAAACTCTGCCCTAGATTCTCGCTACAAACTTTGATTCCTTTACTAACCAAGAATCTATCAATGTCTGCTTTAATTATACCCAATGACTTGGCCTCTACAGCCTGTGGCAATCAATTACACTGATTCACCATCCCCTAGCTAAAGAAATTGCTCCTCATCTCTTTTCAAAAGGGATGTCCATGTTTTCTGAGGATATGCCTTCTGACCTTAGACTCTCCTGCTACAGGGAACATCCTCTCCATATCCACTCTCTCTTGGCCTTTCAATATTTGATAGGTTTTATGTCCCAAGAGTATCTTTTTACCTTTGAATTACACTTAGTGGCTACTTTATTAGATCCACTTGTACAACTATTTGGTAATGCAAATATCTAATCAGCCAATCACCTGGCAGCAACTCAATGCATAAAAGCATGCAGACATAGTCAAGAGGTTCATTTGTTGTTCAGACCAAGCCTCAGAATGGGGAAGGAATATAATTTAAGTGACTTTGACTGTGGAATGATTGTTGGTGCCAGACGGGGTGGTTTGTGTATCTTAGAAACTACTGATCTCCTGGTTTATTCACACATAAGTCTCTCGAGTTTACAGAGAATGTTGCAAAAAACAAAGAACCATCCAGCGAGTGGCAGTTGTGTGAGTGAAAATGCCTTGTGAGTGAGAGAGATCAGAGGAGAATGGCCAGATTGGTTCAAGCTGACAGGAGGGCAACAGTAACTCAACTAACCACACGTTACAACAGTGGTGTGCAGAAGAGCATCTCTGAAAGCACAACACATCAACCCTTGAAGTGGATGGGCTACAGCAGCAGAAGACAATGAACGTACACTCAGTGGCCACTTTATTAGGTACAGGACATTCCTAATAATGTGGCCACTGAGTGTATCTCCCTCTTTGCCATTTAATCACTCATCCCTTCCAACTCATAGATAGGAGGACTTGTATATAACACCACATCTTTTAAGGTGTTCAAAAACACTTCAAGTGGAGTCTCTGTTAAATTGCAGGGAAGATACCACAAGCTGCCACATACAGCCTTACGAAAATGACCAAATAATCTGTTTCATGGAACTTTACTGAAGGATGTGTATAGAAAGAGACATAATAAACAACTTCTCTGCTGTCGCAGAAAAGCAGCATCTATCATCAGGGACCCCCAGCATCCAGGACACGCTCTCTTCTCACTGCTGCCATCAGAAAGAAGGTAAAGGAGCCTCAGGACTCACACCACCAGGTTCAGGAACAGTTTTTATCCCTTAACCATCAGACTCTTGAGCAAAAGGGAATAACTTCACTAAACTTCACTCGCTCCCCTCATTGAAATGTTCCCACAACCAATAGACTCACATTCAAGGACTCGCCATCTCATGTTCTGATATTTATTGCTGAATTATTCATTTTTATTATTCTGTTTTTTTTTTGTATTTACTGTGAATACCTACAAGAAATTAAATCTCAGGATTGCATATGGTGACTTCTAAGTCCTTTGATAATAAATTTAGGCTGAACTTTGAACTTTTGCTCTTCATTGAACACCTTAGTACATTAGGGAGGCACGGTAGCATGGCACCATCTGCAAGATCAAGGTTCAATTCCTGCTCCTGTCCATAAGGAGTTTGTACCTTCTCCCCGTGAACGTGTAGATTTCCTCTTTGTGCTCCAGTTTCCTTCCACATTCCAAGGACCTACGGCTTAGAGTTAGTAACTTGATTAATGCTACGTTGGTGCTTGATGGTTGGTAACACTTGCAGGCTGCCCCCAGTACATCCTTGGACTGTGTTGGTTGTTGATGCAAACAACACTTTTCATTGTATATTTTGATTAGAAACATAGAAACATAGAAAACCTATAGCACAATCCAGGCCCTTCGGCCCAGAAAGCTGTGCCAAACATGTCCTTACCTTAAAAATTACCTAGAGTTACCCATAACCCTCTATTTTTCTGAGCTCCATGTCCATATTTTGATTATTTGATGTATGTAAGACAAATAAATTTAACCTTTCTCTGTCTTTCAGTGCAGTGGTACTTCTGCACATGTTTCTGGGCTGGAAGCCAGAACCCAAACTACCATCTGAGACATACCTGGTCCTATAGGTTCTGTCATCAGTTCTCGTGTACGGCTAAACACTTCCAAACTTGCAACGTTGATTCTGGTGTGGCTGATGAACAGGTCACAAGGGCGGAGGAGGGGAAAGAGAAGGAGTAATGCAGTCAGAGGTAAAGGAAAACAAACAAGAGGCGGGGGGTGCAGAGGGGAGTGGGCACTGGAAGTTAGACAAATTGATGTCGATGCCGTTAGGTTGAAGACAGCATTGCTGCATCCCAGTCACAGTGACCCGTCCCCAACTCTGCTTGCCTGATTGCCACTTTCTCACTTTTGTGATCAAATCCCTCTAACACCACTCACCACCTGACCTCTGTCATCTCCTTCAGCCGCTCTTCACTTCATTTCTGCCACTTCCTTCCTGATGTTCATCTCTCTACCGATGGCAGCTCCACCTCCCATTGCTCTGGCCCGACCAGTTGGAATTTATTCCGCAAAGCTCCCCACCTCCCAACTTCTTTCTCTTCCTCTAAACCACTCCTGAACCTATTTCTTTGACAATTCCAACTAAAATATTTATATTAATTCATAAAATGGAGGAAAGAAAAAACAAACCAATTTGCTTTACTTTTTTTTAAATCAATATAGGCAACTCTTTCAGATGGATGGTACCACACTCAATAAACCCAGAGTCATGGTCTGGTCCGTAAAGTCCGCATTCCGGTTCCCGGTCCGGTTCGTGGACTCCGGACTCCAGGTCTTCCAGCTGTCCCTTGTTTCACTTGGGCTTAATCATAGGCACCTGATGCTCGTCTTGGGGCTGGGAATATAAGTGGCCCTGGGTTCGATTGTGGTTAAGCCTCGTCATGTCCTCGCCTCGAGGAACCCAAGCCTCGTCACGTCCTCACCTCGAGGAACCCAAGCCACGAAGAACTCAAGCCTCGAGGAACCCAAGCCATGTCCAGTCATGTAGCCAAGTCATGTCCTCACCTAGTTACGGGGTCCGAGCCCGAGTCAAGACCCAGGCTCTGGGTCCTTGTCCAGTCTCTGGCTCAGAGTCCAAACCCAGGCTCCTAGTTCCCAGTTCCTAGTCCTTGTCCTGCTTGCCCAGCCAATGTCCTAGCCCAAGTCTGTGTTCTTGTCCCAGCTCCTCGTCTGCATCCAGTCACGTCCCTAACTCTAGTCTCTAGTCCTGTCCTGTTCCTAGTACTTCAGTGTCTGTGTCTTGCATTTGGGTCCGCCACCATCGCCCCCCCCCCCCACTTATGACACCCAGCCCAGGGTACAGTTAAGAAGACTCAAAATTCCTTAGAAAGTATGTTAGTGTCTTAATTTTAGATTTATATTTATTTACTTATAAATCACACATACATCAAAACATACGGTGAAACGTGTTGTTTGCATTAACAACCAACACGTGCTGAGGTCGTGCTGGGGGCAGCCCGCAAGTGTTTCTACACTTTCTGGCGCCAACGTTCCTTGCTCACAATGTTCAGCAGAGCAACAGGCAGCCAACTTACAACAAGCAACAACAGCAAAACCATCCCCTTTCCCACCAGCTCCGACCCCAGCCTCCAACTCCAGGATAGGTAACCTCCAGGCCTCCAACCTCCAGACTCGCCACCCTTGGGACTTTGACCTCAGGCTTTGAACTCCATACTCACCAAATCTACACAGGACAGTCAACAGAGATGATGAACTACACATGAGATGCTGGAGAGGTTCGGATAGTTCACCTTGAAAAGGAGAAACTTGGGAACTAAATGGTCATTTTCAATATAATGAAAGATTAGAGGGGTAAAAAACCCTTCTGGTGACAGGGCTAGTAGTTAGATGCTACTTGTTTAAATTGATTGACTGAAGATGCAGATATATTTTTTGATTCAGAGAATTATTAGTCCACCCATCATTTATAAAGTGGTTCTGAGCAACTTAAAGGATTAAAGACAAGATGTAGGATTAGTCAT